>NW_027411755.1:180009952-180562500 GCF_047663935.1 Musca autumnalis | reverse complement strand
ATTCGGTTCAAATTTTGGCTTTCGCAATATTTTGCACAAACATAGTTTAAGTTCGAAGATGGGCTATATCGGTCAACTCCTTCCGGTACCTCCCACACAAAAGTTCCAAAATGTTCGGAAAATTTGTGCGCACGATAACTCTTGAAAGAAGTAACCGATTTGGTCCATACTTTGCACATCGTAAAAGTTGTACCAGACTTAGATAAGGTTTCAATATGGACTCAATCGGTCCACTCCTTCCGGTACCTCCCACACAAAATTTCGGAAAAGTTCAGATTAGGGCCATTTCTCGATTTTTCTCGATTCGCTTTGATTTTTGTCTTAGCAACTTGTATTCACTGCCCTCCATACGACGGTACAAGTTTCATCAGGGGCAAGTCCATACTTCCTGAGAAAATAGCATGAAAGTTGCAAAAAACCCCTATAACACCGTGTGGGGTGGTTGGAGCGCAAGATAACTCTCGAACGGATCTGCCGATTGGGTCCAAAATTTGCCCATAGTAATATTTTGTCCAAACATAGTTTAAGTTTGAAGATAAGCCATATCGGTCCACTCCTTCCGGTACCTCCCCCACAAATATTAAAAAATGTTCGGAAAAATTGTTCGTAAGGTAACTCTTGAAGGGAGTGGCAGAATTGGTCCATACTTTACACATCCTAATATATCTACCAGATATAGATCAGGTTCAAATATGGACTATATTTGTCCACTCCATCCGGTACCTCCCACACAACATTTCGGATAAGTTCACTTTAAGACCTGATATGAAGCAACTGGCATTCGCTGCCTCAATTACGATGGTAAAAGTTGTTTTCAGGGGCAAGCCCGAAGGGTGTAAAAACCCCCTATGACACCATATGTAGTGGCTGGAGATCCACTTCAATGTCAATCCATTCCTTTTAGTATCTCCTCCGCAAAACTTTTGATCTTTAATCCTAATAAACATTTTTGTCAGTTCAAACGCCCAAGATTTTTAAAATCCCCTAAATACATACGTTTTTTGGGAAAAAATTGTTTCAATATACACAGGCTGAGGGTATATCTCCGTCGGCAAAGCCGACTGATACTTTTTTACTGGTTTTTGTCCGAACTGTATGTAATTGGACATTTGAGGTTCCCAGTGGTCACAAAACATCTCCATAAAACATTGTCAACATGCATAGGTCCACAATATGATATAGCTCCTATATAAAGGTGCAGACCGATTGAAGACATTTTAGATGCATTTTTATACCCTCAGCATTTATGCTAACGAGGGTATATACACTTTCATACGGGCAAAATGAGCATCATCGAAATAATGGTTTTAGACCCCAAGTATGTTTGGACGAAATCTGTTTCAGACAATTTGGAGGTGATTTAGCCATATCCGTCCATCTGTCTGCCTGGATGGAGCGCATGATAACTCTCGGATAGAGCAACCTATTCGGTCCAAAATTTGGCCTTCCTAAAATCTTGTTCAAAATTGGTTTAATTTCGAAAATGGGTTATATCGGTCCACTCTTTCCGGTACCTCACCCACAAAAGTTCGCTGCCGATAACTCTTGAAGGGTGTAACCGATTTTGTCCATACTTTGCACATCGTGAAATTACCAGACATAGATGAGGTTCCAAATAGGACCTGCTCCCGAATCGCTTTGATTTTTGTTGTAGCAATTTGTATTCACTGCCACCCATACGACGGTACAAGTTTCATCAGGGGCAAGTCTTCCTGAGAAAATAGCCTGAAAGGTGCAAAAAAGCCCCTATGACACCGTGTGTATTGGTTTGAGCGCAATATAACTCTCAAACGGGCCTGCCGATTCGATCGAAGATTTGGCTTTAGTAAAATTTTGTCCAAACTTAGTTTAAGTTCGAAGATAAGACATATCGGTCCACTTCTTCGGGTACCTCAAAAGTTGAAAAATGTTCGGAAAAATTGTGTGCACGATTACACTTGAAGGGGGTGACCGATTTGGTTCATACTTTACACATCCTAATATAAATACCAGATATAGATCAGGGTCGAATATGGACTATATTTGTCCGCTCCTTCGGATACCTATTACACAAAATTTCGGACAAGTTCACTTTAAGACCTGCTCTAGAATCACTTTGATTTTTGTTGAAGCAACTTGCAATTATCGATTACGACGTTAAAAGTTTTTTCAGGGGCAAGTCCATACTTCTTGAGAAAACAGCCAGGAATGTGTAAAAACCCCTATGGCACCATATGTAGTGGCTGGAGAGCACGATAGCTCTCAAACTGATCAACCGAGTTGGTCCAAAATTTGGCCTTCGTCATATGTTGTCCAAACGTATTTTCAGTTCAAAGAGGGCCAATACCTGTCCACAACTTCCCGTACTTCCCCCAATATTTAAAAAATGTCACTAAATTGGTATGCACCGTATCTCTTGAACGGAGCAACCAATTTGGTCGAAATTTTGGATCTCCTAATATTTTGTCTACATTTAGTTTAACTTCTAAAATGGCCCATATCAGTTCTCTCCTTAGGGTATCTCGCCCAAAAATGTTCAAGATTTGTGTCTAAGTACAGTTTGGGGTCTGTTCGAAGATCCTTTGGAAATGTATACCGATGCTGTTCATTTTTGTCCTGTTTACAGCGATATTATGTTTTCCGTGGACAAATCCATGCTTCCTGGCATACTGGTCCAAAAGTTATACGATGACCCACTGAAATGACTAGTGGGCGCAATATCTATCGAAAAGATATGACTCCCAAAATAAGATCCACTTCCATAATTGACTAAGCCCTTCCATTCCTTGAAGTGCTTCCTTCGCAACACGTTTGATCTTTAATGCTAATCCAAATTTTTTGTCTGCAATTTCAAATGTCCATAAAGGACTACAAAATTCTGAAAAGACCCTAAATACATTCGATTTGTCCGTAGGTGAAAATTTCAATTCATATAGTCTGAGGGTCTGTCAGTAAAGCCCACTGATACTTTTTTACTTGTCTGATCTAGTTTCGACATTTGTGGTATCCGTGGCAACAAAATAATTATTCAATTTTAGTTCAGGACATTTTTTAAAAAGATCGGCCCGGTCGAACTTAAAGCTTTTTTTACTTGTTTTTTTTTTTTTTATTATTCCCCGATGATTATCTTCGAAGACGGGCCAAACTAAAGTGTATAAAAAAAGCAGAATTCTTAATTGGATACATATTTATTTATGGACATAAAAAGTGTTAAGGCGAATATACACAATCTGGAGAATCCATCTTCCACTATCATTACGATCACGATCATCATCTATATATGGTTCAAAGCCAAGGTTTGGGGCAGCACATCAACGTTATATTTGTTTGTATCTGAAGAAATGCCATATTTATGCCTGTCTAAACCACTGCCAGAATAAGAATATTCTTCATCACATGAGAAGGAATTCCGCATTATACACGAAATTTGGATTATTTCCTTTTAATGGCATCCGCTAACATCATTCGAAGCAGAAGAATGCCGCACAATCCTAACTGAGCCCATTTGGAAATAGCAAAAACGACTCCAGAGATTTCAATTGTGATAGGCAGCGTTGTACATATTGTTGTTGTTTCTGTTTGTGTTGCAATTGTAATTGATGTTGTTGTTGATATCGGACTTGGTGTTGTTGTTGTTGCAGCAGCCCTACTGCTGTTACAGATTGACCTGCAGGGCCGAAACATGGATGTGTTGGATTCTGGTAGTTATGGTTTATAGAACCGTCTGTCCGCGGGATTTGCATGAACTGATTTTGTTGTTGGTGTTGGAAATACAATTGTTGTTGTTTCTGTTGTTGCTGATGTTGTTGTTGCACCACATTTTGTTGTTCACGTCTATTCTGATCCACTCCTCCTAGCAGCCGCCACTGTTTTTCTAATACATCAAAAAGCGTTTGGGGATACGTTGGCAATTTCTGATTTGGGTGATTTGTTTTGTAATGCATTCTGAATGCTGTTGAATGCAAAAATGGTTTCTTGCATATGCTACATATTTTATGAACGGTTAAATGCTTCTTTAATGCAGCGACATTGTTCATTTTTTTACCACAGAACTTACACTGAATACTTGTCATGTTGACTCTTTCGATATGTTTATACAATTAAAAGTTATTGAGCAAAACACTCTTTATTAAGTGAAGACTTAAGAGAAACTAAACACCCATCAGTTAAACAAATAAACATTTTTCTTGTATATGGTCATGCATATCTGGAGGACATGTGTGTAGGTAAGTATATATGTGTTAACGATTATCTGTTCTACTAGAAAGGATACATTCTGATAGCGAGAAACATAAAGAACGTCGCGAATTAATTGACTTTTTCCAATCATACAGGTACCGCAGACCCACAAAGTGGCTAATTAGAATTTACAAGTTAATAAGAAAATTCAGGTAGAAAAATTTTGCTCGCACAACAAAACACACAGCTATAAAATGCCGACAAAATAAGGTTTGATAGAAGTAGGTACCCCGCAAAAAATGTCATTATCAAATAACGGGGTTTTAAAGTACATTTTGGTAGTCGTAATTACTTACTATTCGATTATTTTAATAGTGATACCCTACACAACTGGGTGACGTAGGGGATGAAAGATACCAAGGAACGGCCCTGACCGGCTTTAACATGGCAAAGTCCAGGATTTATCTTGGCCCCTTTCTCATCTCCAGTGGAGACTGACCTCCCCGTGGTATCACCTGGTGTAGCTGCCTTTAACACCCGTTAAAGGTAGTGAGCTAAAATGTGACGCGCGTCCACCCCTAAGAACGTTAAAAATTTGGGTTTGGACGCCGGTTTAGTAACCCTCCCCTACAAGAAAGCAGCCTACTATGAAAAAACTAAAGAGAAGAAAAACCAAATCCCTCAATAGTTGACGACCCCCACAAACGTTTAAAGGACCATGATCTCCGAATCTGCACCTGGAATGTTCGCACTCTTTATAGAGAAGGAGCAGTTTACGCATTGGCAGATGTACTTGAAAAGTACAAGGCCGACATTACTGCCATACAGGAAATTCGATGGAATGGGAAAAGCGTCACAACAACACCTAAAGGTGACGCACTGTATTAAAGGTGCCATGACACAAAGCATAAGTTTGGTTGCGGATTTGTAGTTGGTCGGAGACTAAAACATCTGGTATCCATCTTCACCCCAGTGAATGAAAGACTTGCTGCAATTCGAATAAAAATTAAATTCTTCAATATCAGCGCTCATGCTCCCACTGAAGAAAAGGACGAACAGACCAAAGATATATTCTACCAGCGCTTAGAAGAAACATATTACCGTTGTCCTGCCCATGACATTAAAATTATTCTAGGCGATTTTAATGCCAAAATTGGAAAGGAGAATATCTTTGGCTCAACAGTCGGGAAATTCAGTCTCCACAGTGAAACATCTGACAATGGTATGAGGCTGATAGACTTTGCAGCTGCAAAAAACATGGTAGTTAGCAGTACCAGATTTAAGCATCTCGATATTCATAAGGGCACCTGGCTGTCGCCAGATCAAAGAACAACAAATTAAATTGATCACGTTGTTGGATGTACGATCATTCCGAGGTGCAAACATAGACTCGGACCACTACCTTGTTGCAGCAAAGGTACGTACCAGATTAAACGTTGCAAATAAAGTACGAACATACACAACACAGAAGTTGAACATCGGTAAGCCGCAATCACAACAGATAGCCACAGCATATTCCACTCAACTGGCCCAACTGCTTAATCAAAGCACTCCTCGTCCCGATAACATATTAGCACAATGGTAAAACATTGCCCACTCCATGCAAACAGCCGCAAAATCAGTACTTGGATACCAGAGACCTCCATCAAGGAATCCATGGTATGACCAGGAGTGTCGTGCTGCTACCAAAGAAAAAAATGCGGCATATAGGGCTACTTTACAATCAGTAGCAACGCGTAGCGCACGAGAGAGGTATCGGGAGAAAAGGAAGGAGAGAGGAGAAACGTCTTTTCTGTAGGAAAAAGAGAGAGAGAGAGATGGAAAGGCGAGAGTGTGAACAAATCGAGATGTACAGGAGACAGAATGAAGTTCGAAAATTATACCAAAGAGTGAAACATCAAACTGATGGCTTTGGCACAGGCACATTCGCCTGTAGAGACCAGTAAGGTAATTTGGTAACTGATACAGATAGTGTGCTAAAGATATGAAAAGAGAATTTTTCCAAACTGTTGGTATCCAATAGTAACGAAGATACCACAGATCCAATCGCAGAAGATGGTATTGAATGTATACCGTCCCGCCAAGATGAAGTAAAGACAGCAATAAATCGGCTGAAGAATAATAAGGCAGCAGGAGCTGATGGCTTTCCAGCCGAGCTGTTCAAAACCGGAGGCGACACGCTGATAAGGTGTATTCATCAGTACCCGACAATTGGAACCTTAGTATCCTGTGCCCCGTCCACTAGAAAGGAGATAAGACTGTATGCTCCAACTATAGGGGCATAAGCCCTCTCCCTATTGCCTACAAGATAGTGTCAGGGATATTGTGCGAGCGACTAAAGCCTATGGTCAGCGAAATAATTGGACCATACCAATGCGGCTTTAGACCTGGCAAGTCCACCATTCACCAGATATTTACCCTGCGGCAAATCTTGATGAAGACCGAAGAGAAGCAGATCGACACTTACCACCTTTTTGTCGATTATAAAGCAGACTTCAACAGCCCGCTACGTTCAAAGGTATTCCAAGCCATGTCTGAATTTGGTATCCCCGCAAAGCTCATTCGGCTTTGTAAAATGACTTTAACTGACACTCGATCCTCAGTTAAAATAGGAAAGAACATCTTCGAAGAGTTTTGTACCAAAAGTTGGTTTTTAGACAAGGAGACAACCATTTGTGTGATCTCTTCAACATCCTGCTGGAAAAGGTTATACGAGACGCAAATGTCAAAAGAAGTGACACAATTTACACCAATAGTCACATGTTACTTGCTTATGCTGATGATATAGACATCTTGGGACGATCAGTAAAAGAAGTAACCGATAACTTTATGAAGGTCGAAGGAAAATCTGCTAAAGTGGGTCTGGCGGTAAACGGCGAGAAGACCAAGTTGATGGTATATGCGGCGCAATGTGTCCATAGAGATCGGACCAACTTTTGCAGCTGGTTCCTATAATTTTGAGGTAGTAAAATACTTCGTCTACCTCCGCACCGCCGTAAACACAACAAACGACATCAGTTGTGAAATAAAAAGAAGAATTGTATTGGCCAACTGATTCTACTTTGGCTTAAGTAAGTACTTCAAAAACAATGCTGCAACTCGTCAAACAAAAATAACGCTTTACAAAACACTGATACTACCCGTGCTGATGTATGGTTCCGAAGCCGGAGTACTTGTACAAGCAGAAAAGGCAGTGTATGGCGTAAAAGATGTATGGACGGACCAATCTGCTTTGACGGTGAATATCGACGTCGCATAAACCACGAGCTGTATCTGCTATACAACGACACCAGTGTAGATAAACGTATCGAGATGCAACGATTGCGTTGGCTAAGCCATCCCATAAGAATGAGTGATGATGAACCCGCTAAAAAGGCGTATGAATACGTACCACATGGCGGTGCACGCATAATTGGTAGGCCAAATAATACATGGAGCAAACAAGTGAATGAAGGGAGGAAAAGGCGCGGTATTCCAGAAAGCGAAGCAATAAACAGAGAGAAATGGAGATATTTTCTTAGTTCGGACTATGGAACAAATGTTCTGTAAGGGGCCAGCTAAGTAAGTAAGTATCCTACACCACTAGTTTTCCACGGAATTTATTTTCTATGATTGCGACATATTTTAGCCGTCCCGTCATACATACGTTAATTGGTATACACGATAACATACCAGGGATATAGCACATACCCAGCAAACATTCGGATCCGTTTGTCATTATGTGAGCCATTACTAAGTAATGTAACAAGACTAAACTACTTACTTCGCTCCTTATTAAGTAATGTGTTCGGTGGCACAGAGTGTGTTTGTCTGACTACAAATCCTAGGGTTGTTTGTTCAACGCTCACCGTCGCCACGCGAGTTTTTCTTAACAAAATATAAAAAGGTTCGAGGTTGGTGCACACGGTCGTACGAGTGACACAGTGTACAGTGTGTTCGTCTACAAATCGAAAGTTCGCATGATCAGATCCGGCATAGAGCAAAATAAAATAATCCAAGTAAGAACGGCGTTAAATTCGGCCGGGACGAATTTTATATCCGCCACTACTAAGCTCTTCCCTTTATTCATTGAAAAAGCGGAATATATCAACTTTTGGTACTTTTACAATTTTCCGAATTCTGCTTTTGTATCCTCGGGCAACACACTATATGGAGTTTTCCACAATTTTAGCTGTTTTATAGGGGCTAAATAAAGGCGTGGACCTATTCCAACAACACTAAGGTATATAAAGAGGTGGAGCAATACCGACAAATTGCAGGTGGAAAGTTTAATATCGCTAACGAAGACTAAACTCCAAATTTCAGCCGCTTCGGTTGGATATTGGGGTTACCGTACAAACAAATCTGAGGAGGAAAGTGTGAATATACACCAAAGAAGGCTAAATATAAAATGTCTGCCATTTCGGTGTGATATTGAGGCCATAACCTTCAAAGTACCGAAAATAGGGAGATACCGCTGTATGGGGACCAAATGTACATATACTGACCATTTTCAGGCGGAAAGTTTTATAACCTATACCGACAAATTTCAGGTGGGAAGTTTTACTAAATTCCAAATTTCAAACGTATCGGTGTGATATTGATGCCACAACCTCAAAAATACCGAAGATCGGGAGGTACCGTTCTTTGAGGATGTATAAAGACATGAATCTATACAAATAAATCGCAGAAGAAAAGTTTGACACCCCCAACGAAGACTAAACTAAAAATGTCAGCCATTTCGATGGGATCTTGAGGGAGGTACCATTCTATGAAGGCATGGATTTATGCCGACGAGTTTCAGGTGGAAAGTTTTATACCCTCAACGAAGACTAAATACCAAATTTCAGCAATAACCTTCAAATTACCGAAAATGGAGAGGAAACGTTCTATGGGGGATATATGAAGGCGTGAACCGATATAGCCAATTTACAATACCAAACATCATATTGGTGGTACAAACTTCCATACAAAATTATAAAGTTCTATTTTAAAAACTGCGAGCTGTATTTTGATTTCAACAGACAGACCGACGGTCATGGTTTTATCGACTTAGAAGGTTATGCTGATCAAGAATATATATACTTTATTGGGTCTCCGACGAATATTTCGGTTTGTTTCAAACGGAATGGTGGAGGGTATAAGTATGAAGTGTGTTGAAATTGAAAACAAATTCCGCCTCAACTGTTCTAACTAGGTATTCAGTGCGACATGCCCCTGTTAAAAGAATGAGTTAGTAGGTAGTTAAGACTACCAAAAAGTACTCTAAAACCCATTATTTGGTAATGGTTTTTTGCTGTGAATCTACCCAGGAATATGTCGAATGGAGTTATACAAGGTTTTATTGAGGTGAAGGGTATGAAAAGTTCGACCTGAACTTAACCCCTTTTTCCGTTTGTAACAAATCGAAATATTTATCGAAGACCCTACAAAGTGTATATATTCAGGGTAAAATTCTAAGTCAGTATAACCATGTCCGTATGTCCGTCCGACGGTCTGTTGAAATCAAGATACAGCTCGCAATTTTTAAGGTAGAACTTTGTAATTTTGTATATAAGTTTCTATTAATCCTAGGATATTTGGTATTGCAAATGGGCTATATCGGTCCACGTTTTGATATAGCCTCCATACAGCGGTACCACCCGATTTTCGGTATTTTGAAGGTTGTAGCTTCATTATCACACCGAAATGTGTGAAATTTGGTACCTATCCTTCCTTGGGGGTATACAATTTTCCCACCATAGAACGGTACCTCCCGATTTTCGATATTTTGAAGGTTGTGGCCTCAATCTTCCTTCGAAATGGCTGAAATTTGGTACTTCGTCTTCGTTGGGGGTACGCAACTTTCCCTCAGAAATTTGTCGTTACAGGTCTACGCCTTCATATAGCCCCCATAGAACGGTACCACACGATTTTCGTTAGTTTGAAGGTTATGGCTACAATAATCCATTGAAGTGGCTGACATTTGGTATTTAGTCTTCATAGGGGGTGTTATTAAGAATCCCAGTAGAGGGGTAATGATAGTTCCAGACCAGTAATTTGATACCTTTTTACCTCCTGTCTGTGTGTGTGAGATAGAGCCAGAGAGAGAGAGAGCAAGAGAGAGAGAGAGAGAGAGAGTGAGTGTAAACACGACATTAGGGTGTACTGGAAAAATATTGACTAAAAATATTAGGGTGTATCGAAAAAAAAATTATCTTAAAAATATTAACCCACATTTTAAGTTGAACTGCTAAATATAACTTCCCAAATATTAGGCGAAACCAGGTTTTTCTTTTGAACCACTGTGTGAGTGAGTTGTAGTCAAACAAATGGCTGAGTGGGAGTATACATATATGAGAGTTCCACAATATACCTCCTTATATGTGCTGAAGAGAGCGAGATCAATATTTGAGGAGAGAACCGTATTTAACCAGACCCAGACCGAGAATTTTAGAAAGACCCACATTTTTTCGATAATATATTCAAGAATACATACATACATATGTAAGCGTTTAAATATAAGCGAGGCAAAATATGAAACAATGTTGCATATTTTACCTGTGTGTAGGAGTAAGCTATATTTTACCCCCTGTGTATGTGTGAAGCAAAATATGAAACAAAGTTGCATATTTTACCTCCTGTATGTGTGAAGCAAAATATGAAACAATGTTGCATATTTTACCTCATGTATATGTGTGGGAGGGAGCCAGACCGAGAAGTTGAGAACCACATTTGATCGTTAATGTAAACAAAAAACATTTTAATATATGTCTGTAAGCATGCCGAATCATGATCGTAATCAAAGTGGATTTTTCCGTCCGTCCGCCAGTCTCTCTGTGAGCATGTTCAATCATGTTCATAACTTAACATATGTATCCCCAATTAATTTCACAATATTGTGAAATTCATGTTTTAGCATACTACAGTTTTCGTATAAAAAGCAAATAATCTTAAATAAGATTCAATGTATGGCCAATTAATTTCACAAGTTTTTGAAATTATTTATGATGGTCAGGTTCGTTCGTCTTTTGAATTTCATAACTCCACTATGAGTTGAGATGAATGTCAGAGTTTCTCATATTGCAACAAAAACCCAAGAGTAAACATTAAGTGACCATGAAATGATTCGTACAAATTCTTTCCATTGTTTTACTCCATGTTAGCGTACTGGTGATCGATACATTGATCAAAAATTTGATTTTTTGTCAACGAGCATTTAGGCAATTTGTTTACATTTAGACAAATGTAAACAAATCTGCAGTGTTCATTGCTACAAGAATAATTCTTTGTTCATAGGAATTCTTGCCCTTTGTGGTTATTACACAGCTTGAGTAAAATTTGCATGTGACGTAAGAGTTGACCATAATATGGTTGGAGAGGGGGTTCAAGTGTGAGGTGGGGGTATGGTTGAGGAGGATCTTGATGTTGGAATACAATCAATACTTTGATTCATCTAAATAATTTTATATTGACGGGAGTTGATGAGGACTGATGGTGTATTGGGGCAGTTTAAATGTAACTGCACAGTGCGTCAAAACAACAAAAATTACCTTTTATTTTTGCCTTATTAAGGCGAAGGCCATTTATAGTGATATTTAATTAATTCTCTTTCGAATTGAGCTGTTAGGCCTTTAGAGATACATTGAAAAATTAGGAGTCTACCGAAGTCCCACGCATCCAACCATTACACTACGTTTCACGGGTGGTAAAGCCGATCTTCAGGTGTATTAGGATGTTGTTTTTGTGGCAGACGAGGCAAAGCTTGGTAACTAGTATATATATCGAACTTCATTAGATAAATGTATATGCGAAATTATGTTAGTTAATTGAAACTCCAAACTTTTCCTATAGTCCTGCTTGGTAATCCCATTTTTCAATGTTCACAAATACTATGGTAGGTTTTATTCCTACATCATTAGTAATTGCTCTTCTATATCAGAAGATTTTATTTTTGATTTGATCATCGATTATTGTCTACTAAAGTTTTGACAAGTTGATGGTGGCTTAGAACGCTTAGACGCCGGCAACCTTGACACTCAGTTGTCGGAGACCCAGGTTCGAATCCCAGCCTGGCTCATGCTGAAATTATTTTTTATTTTTGCCTTATTAAGGCGAAGGCCATTTATATGGGATTACCAAGCAGGACTATAGGAAAAGTTTGGAGTTTAAATTAAGTAACAAAATTTCGCACATACATTTATCTAATGAAGTTCGATATATACACTAGTTACCAAGCTTTGCCTTCGTCTGCCACAAAAACAACATCCTAATACGCCCTCATACTTAAAAGTGTAAACAAACCAAACGTATTCTATATTTATTTTTAATTTGCCATTGCTTAGCAATGGAAAGAGTATCTTACCACTACTAATGCACCAACTTTTCTGAACATCAATGGGTTTAAAGTTTAAACTTTAAACAAATAAGAATGAGAGAGAGGCTCAGAAATTGTATGACTTTCTCAGGATTAATTTTCAATGGTCGCCATTTGTTGGTTCATATACATACATTTTCCCTCTCTATATATATATATTAGGTTACTTAATGAGTCAAAGTGGGATACATTGACCAAAATTTAATTTTTGTCAACCTTAATGTAGCCAATTTGTCTACATTGCGTTAAATGTAAACACATCTGAAAAAATTGGATTTTTGTCAACGAGAACGTAGACAATTTGGTTACATTTAATCAAATATTAACAAAACTGGTGATATTTAGGATTTAGGAGAAATAAACTACATATAACTTCAGCAATAAACGGCTTGCCACACATGGAACATTCCCTAACAGATGAGGCACACTTGACAAAGGTTAAAAATATGTCCGTATATTTAGTAAATTTTGCATTAAAATGTTTAATTTTGCATATTAAATAGAAAGGTTTCTTAAGGTCTATGTATCCAGCAACTGGTGGATATTGTGGTATATCAGATGTTATGGAAGCTGGAATTATGGTTTACTACAAAAATACCACAACTGCACCCCCCAGAAATAGCATTTTGTTTTGTTTGATTTACCCTTATAAAAATACAAAAATACAACGGCTAATTTTGGAATGGAATCTATAATCCATGATAAAAGGTGGTTTTAGTTTCGGAATTTCCAAGAAATCGCTGGTAGTAATATTTTCGATTTCAGCGCATTGCAAGGGGATCACTGATGTTAACAGGGTTGAGGGGCTTTGACGCAGAGTTTCATGACAAAAAGACTGGACAAATGATTAAGCTTGATGTCTGCGCCTAACAAAGATATTGGATGATCTTCTGTTTAACAGCATGTTTAATCCTGGTCATAATTAAACATGCCATCTGTCCAAATAATTCCCAAAGATTCTGAATTTCATATTTGTATTGCTTGACATTACAATTTTCGTATTGAAACAATTTTTAATATGTCACAAAACATAGAATAAGAAATAAGGTAGATCAAGTTCGAAAAAATCTATACTATCCTATCTTTCTGAATTCATAGGTAAAGGTTGCGTTCAGGTTGGGTTAGGTTGGGTTCGGGTTAGTTTGGGTTCGGGTTAGGTTGCGTTCAGGTTGGGTTGGGTTCAGGTTGGGTTGGGATCAGGTTGGGTTGGGTTCAGGTTAGGTTGGGTTCAGGTTGGGTTGGGTTCAGTTTGGGCTAGGATGGGGTCTATATATATTATATCATTAACTCACATTTATCAGTAGAACTCTAACAATGGAAGAAGAAATGTTGAAACGGCTGGTTCAATCCCGCAATGTTTTGAAAAGAAAATTTCAAAACATTAAAAGGGGAGAACAAGCAAGAACAACCCAATTGGAAAATACCTTCAAACCAATAACAGATGAGTTAAACAAATTAGTTAAAACAACAAGTGAAAATGCAACCAAATACATGATTTCAAAAACAAAAAATATGCATGAATATGAGAAATCACCGTTTTCAAGTATCAAGAAACATAAAGAAGATATTAAAAACGAAATCAATGCAAGCGATGAAGAGTACGAAGAAGATAATAATCAAGATGACTCAAGCAACGATGAGGATGGAGAAGAATCGTTTTATTCTGATCATGATGATTATGATTATGAAAACAATCTTGACAAAAATTTAATTTTGGTCAATGTATCCCACTTTGACTCATTAACTAACCTAATATATATATATATAGAGAGAGAGAAAATGTATGTATATGAACCAACAAATGGCGACCATTGAAAATTAATCCTGAGAAAGTCATACAATTTCTGAGCCTCTCTCTCATTCTTATTTGTTTAAAGTTTAAACTTTAAACCCATTGATGTTCAGAAAAGTTGGTGCATTAGTAGTGGTAAGATACTCTTTCCATTGCTAAGCAATGGCAAATTAAAAAAAATATATAGAATACGTTTGGTTTGTTAACACTTTTAAGTATGAGGGCGAGCATCCCTGATTTAAACTAAACTCAAAGTGAGTAATGAAATTTCCAAGCCTATATTTAAACGCTTACATATACATTAACATGTAATTTTGATTACATTAACGCATAAATCTGGGGGACTTTCCTAACTCTCTGTCTATCGATCCCTCTCTCTCATATATAGGAGGCAAAATATGCAACATTGTTTCATATTTTGCTCCCACACATACTGGAGGTAAAATATGCAACTTTGTTTCATATTTTGCCTTACCAATATTTATACGCTTAGATATGTATGTGTATGTTTTTGATGACAATAATGCTATACTCTCACTCATACATATATTTTAATTTAGACTTACTCTAAATGTGTTTCAGCCTAAAATTTTTGGAGGTAATTTTTGTTTAATTAATTCTCTTTCGAGGTGAGCTGTTAGGCCTTTAGAGATACATTGAAAAATTACGAGTCTACCGAAGTCCCACGCATCCAACCATTACACTACGTTTCACGGGTGGTAAAGCCGATCTTCAGGTGTATTAGGATGTTGTTTTTGCGGCAGACGAAGGCAAAGCTTGGTAACTAGTGTATATATCGAACTTCATTAGATAAATGTATGTGCGAAATTATGTTACTTAATTGAAACTCCAAACTTTTCCTATAGTCCTGCTTGGTAATCCCATATAAATGGCCTTCGCCTTAATAAGGCAAAAATAAAAAATACTTTTAGCATGAGCCAGGCTGGGATTCGACAACTGAGTGTCAAGGTTGCCGGCGTCTTAGCGTTCTAAGCCACCATCAACTTGTCAAAACTTTAGTAGACAATAATTGATGATCAAATCAAAAATAAAATCTTCTGATATAGAAGAGCAATTACTAATGATGTAGGAATAAAACCTACCATAGTATTTGTGAACATTGAAAAATGGGGTTACCAAGCAGGACTATAGAAAAAGTTTGGAGTTTCAATTAACTAACATAATTTTGCATATACATTTATCTAATGAAGTTCGATATATATACTAGTTACCAAGCTTTGCCTTCGTCTGCCACAAAAACAACATCATAATACACCTGAAGATCGGCTTTACCACCCGTGAAACGTAGTGTAATGGTTGGATGCGTGGGACTTCGGTAGACTCCTAATTTTTCAATGTATCTCTAAAGGCCTAACAGCTCAACTCGAAAGAGAATTAATTAAATATCACTATAAATGGCCTTCGCCTTAATAAGGCAAAAATAAAAAATAATTTCAGCATGAGCCAGGCTGGGATTCGAACCTGGGTCTCCGACAACTGAGTGTCAAGGTTGCCGGCGTCTTAACGTTCTAAGCCACCATCAACTTGTCAAAACTTTAGTAGACAATAATTGATGATCAAATCAAAAATAAAATCTTCTGTAGTGCGATTCTGTAACTCATTAACGACAGAATTAACGACGAATGTCGGTAGTTAACGATAATTTTCGGTAAGTGCTATTCTGTATACCAATTTTAAGAATTTTTGTCGGTAAATTTTGTCGTTAATTACCGAAAATTATTGTTAAGTTAACAACCAAAAAAAAGTTGTTGTTAAGTCTTAACGACAGTACATTATTGCAATATTTTGTTGATTTCTTTTAAAAACGGCGTTTTTATATGAGCATATGTTATGTTAATGAGGAGTGTACACAAGGTAAATTCTGCCTTATTGAGAAAAATCTTCTTAAAGCGTTTACATAAGGGTTAACTATGTATGATAACATGGGTCAGCTTCGCCACTGTTGTGCTTTCGCCAGCGCCGATTTTATTGAAACTGCATAAAGATCATCAAAGTTCTCTTTGATCTTCGATTAACTCATAAATTTCCTTTAGACCACCTTCATGTAGCATCAATTAAATCGGCGCTGGCGAAGGTGCAACAGTGGCGAAGCTGCCCCATGCTATCCTACATATGAAGACTACGCTAACCTTTGTTTTACTTACTAAAGAGGAAAAACGTTAGCTAATGCTTCAAAAGAACTCAAGTGTGGTACTGCTATGTAAGACCTATACCAATGTCCGTAACACTATCTTTCTAGGAGGCTTTCGTTGGCTTTAATTTAGCATTGAGGCCAACACGTGAATAGTATTACTATAACCTACTTTGTTCTGTGATAATCTTATAGATTTTAACTCAGCATCACTAACAATCAGAATGCTAAAAATGGCGTATAAGCTTGGATTTTCGAACTTTTCATACTCTCCGCTATGAGAAATTTCATTTAATGTGGGCGTGAATTGAATATGTGAATATATAAACTCAAATGACGGTAACGTGGATCCACGATCACTGAAGGGGCTTAAGTCATGTCAAATATCAAAGCTGAATTTCCATACAGAGCGCCACAACCCAAAATATGATCCCAACTTTTAATTAAAAAAATACAACTGCGCTTTTAAAAAAGATTAATTATGGTTTTATCACTTTTATTACTTTTAAATCACACACACAATAACAACATCTTAAGAAATCCTTCTTTACTGGCATCCGTATTCATCCAAAAGACACACATTTGAGCCACATTCCTTCAATAATCTGAATTGTTTCCTTCTTAAACGCTTTATGTTTTGTACTCGCGACGAAATAATGTTTTCAGCTTCAAAATATGTATATTTTAATAAATATTAAAATATAATATTTGACATTTCCTTCCTATCGATTTTCGTCGGTATGAGTTAACGATTTCTACAATCGTTAACATAAAGTTACAGAATAGCACATTCGTTAACTCAACCGAATATTTTCGTTAACTACCGATGTCGGTTCGTTATTAAAAAAAGTTACAGAATCGCACTACTGATATAGAAGAGCAATTACTAATGATGTAGGAATAAAACCTACCATAGTATTTGTGAACATTGAATAATGGGATTACCAAGCAGGACTATAGGAAAAGTTTGGAGTTTCAATTAACTAACATAATTTCGCATATACATTTATCTAATGAAGTTCGATATATATACTAGTTACCAAGCTTTGCCTCGTCTGCCACTGTTAACGTCAAAACGTAAACACCTACTTTTCCCCACTTTTATCATTCTTAACGTATAGAAATCTCCAGTTTTTAATGTGTAAAAACGGCATGAACATTTATAGAAAGTAATCAAGATACTTGTCGAATCCTCTTTTTTATTCACTTATTCTTCTGAGCCATGTTGAAAAATCTATTTCCTTTAGATTAGGTCTTATCTTTTTCCAACCTTTGAAGTATCCATTACTATTGCTCTACAAGAAATAAAGTCCAATCATCTAAACTTGAACTTAAACATAAATTGTTTCTTGTGTTTTCATTTCGTTCTTCGTTTTTGGTTTGTATGCACAACTAACTATACAAGTCACAAGATCAACAATTGCCATAAGCTTTGGTTTATTGGTTGTTTTGCGGCTCTCTGTAATTGTCTTTTTTTTCAACAATCCATAGGTACAAATTCCATGCTCACGAGCAAGCATTTCTTACCTAAACATTTTGGTCCATGTCGAGACGGATAGGCAGTTACGGGAGATTTCTGTTTCCAATAATCTCTCCATAGTTTTGTTCTCGTTTAATGTCAGTCACTTGTTTCAGTTGACTGAGTGAAACCGAGTTTTAACCACGTGTGATAAGGTGCATAAACATCTGTACTAGTTCCTACCGGAAGATTTGTGAATAAAACCAACTAAAATTTGCAAAAAAAAACCTACAGTTGCCGGTAAACTGGGAAATATTTTGGAAATCTTAACCAGTGAGAAGAGGTTTTAAGTTCACCCTAGAGTTGCCGGTAAACTCAAAGGATCGTTTGTCATCAATACTCTATTGGATAAAAAGTCAAATCATTGTAGCGCAGTAAGTTCGTCCTGAGGTCGTTTACACGGTATACAAGTGTTAAACTCCCTGTGAAACTATTTTTGGAAATATATAACGTGCTTTAAAAACAAAAGTGACGCATATAGTTGGTGCCCACTGTAAATTATTAAAAAGAAACGTGTTTCTGAACTAACATTCTGTTAGAATCACTTAATCAGCATCCACTGCTCTGCAAGAATCTTCTATCTCAGCCACATTCAAACAATCACTTACACACTCTCTGTTAGTGATCAAACAAATGTCGAACATTGTGAGTGATTGAGAATACAAATTTAAAATATCACTCAACTCACAATCCAATGTCAGCACCTACTGCGCATGTCTGTTGAGATACACACAGTACTCCTACTTTTTGTCCGTTTTGTTATTACAGTCTTCTTCATATTTACACAAACTGTATTTTCACCCAAGCACTGAGTGGTTTTGTGGCGTTGCCGCTCTTACTCCATTTCTCAAAGTGTTACTGCGCATGTCTAGTGAGAGCTACTGTTACTCACTGAATATTTGAGTGAATCAACCGTTCTCCCTTTTTTAGTTAGTGAGAGTGAAACTGTTATACTATGTTATACTAGAAAACTGTGCTCTTTTTTCTTACTCCTCTTTGTATGTGGTGATCACAACTCGACTCAAATCAACAAAAGCGAAGAAGAAGACCAGAAGTGTTCTTTGCAAATGTAAACATTCAAGTTTCATTCCAACTGTTCCATTTCTCGGAGAGTTCAATCACCTCTTGTATCTTGTTGCAAATTTTATATGTTGTTTTGTATCTCGTGCTGAACATTTGTATCCATTCAGATACAATTAAAGGAAGATACAATTGCACAGTGGGTTAAAAAAGGCATAAAATTATGTGAACAAATATGCTACCACCTATATGTACATAAATATTGTAATTGAAAATATCCATTTGCAACGCATCGATTAATCATACACATATTTACATATAAATCGAAAGAAAATCTTTCCTTGTACTACAATTGGAGATTGCCTAACGACAACATATTTTCTTCAATCCTTTACATCGCTTTTACACCTTCAATTTAAATTTTACTTCCGAAATATATGTATTGACATCTATTGTTACTGAAGATCGGAGCTTAGTATACGACAATATATATCAGAATCTCGATATTTTCAACACACCACCTATTCGTTCGGTTTACCTCCACAGTCTTTCTTATATCACATTAAGTTGGGAAGTTAATTTTTTTATCATTAACAAATATATCTATAGATATCTTTATCACTTCTTGAAACTAATTCTCGTGAAAAGTTGTTTCTCGTCTGTCCTTGGATTATCATTTATCTCCCATACGTACTTGCAATCCTATCTAAGATCTTGCGTATAGACAATTTGATAAGTGTACTTAGTCCCGATGTCACTTGACAAGTTCATTCGCCTTTGCGATAGTTTAGTCGAGTTCGAGGCTTCACTAAACGGCAATGATTTACCTCTGACCACACGCTGTCTTATCGAAACCCATAGGGAAGAAGTCAGGTCAACGTGGCAACACCTCAAAGAGGTTTACGAGCAGTGCTTAATAGATCTCTGCAACAAAGAAGAGGAAGAAGAGACAGAAAACCGGAATGAAGATGAGGCAGATGAAATAGAAACGGTTAAGGAGAAGTACAAAACCTCGTACTCTACATATTGTCGATGTGTCTCCAAGCTAACAACTGCCCTTGAAATTCTGCTTCCGGCGTCTCCTGTCTGTCCTAGTCCATCCCCAAAGGTCATAACAAGTTCCGCCAACCATGTTAATCTTCCGCCAATCGAACTTACTCCATTCCACGGCGACTACAAGTCTTGGCCAACATTCCGAGATATATTCACTGCAGTATGCATAAAAAATGACAAACTAAGTCCAGTGGAGAGACTTTTCCACTTATCGCAAAAGACGAAAGGTGAAGCTTACGATATTGTCTCTAAGAGTCCCCTTACGAATGAAGGCTTCACTAGCGCCTGGTCCAACCTATGTGCGCGATACGAAAATAGGCGAGTTTTAGTCAACGGCCAGCTGAGAACGCTATTCACTTTGACGCCAATTCAGACTGAATCCGCAAACGCAATTAAAAAACTTCAGCGGGATATTAACTCCTGCATTTCCACTCTTAAGCTTTATAAGATTGACGTTGCAAGCTGGAATCCAATATTTGTTTTCCTCTGCTCGAACTGTCTACCCGACTCCACGCTTACTCTTTGGGAGCAGACGCTTAGCGACAAAACCAGCATCCCAGAGTGGTCGGAATTGGATTCGTTTTTAACAAATAGATACAGGACATTGGAATCTGTATTCGAAATTAAAAACTCCACCGATCGCAAACCCAATCACTCAAAATCTAAACCCAATTCCACTTCCAAGGTTCATACATTTCAAACCAACGTCAGTCAGACCAAATGTAGGCTTTGCCCGAAGGAATTCCACATAATTAGGAAGTGTCCTAAGTTCCTTAATATGAAGTATGATCAAAGGTTAGCAGAAATCAAAAGTAGTAATTTGTGTTTAAACTGTTTTTCCAGTGGCCACATTCTCAAAAGCTGCAAGAGCAAGAACTCCTGTTTCAAATGCCACAAAAGACACAACACTCTATTGCATAAAGATAGCGAATGCACAAAACCATCAGCTAATCCAAACATCTCTGATAGTAGTTCCCAAAGTCAAAACACTAGCTCCATACCAACTCCATTCATTCCAAAAACATACCCTCTGATACAGTCCACACATCCTACTGATGGTATGGTACAAAGCTGTTTTGCTACAAATTCCAAAAGTGTGTTGTTGGGAACAGCTGTTGTTAAAATCATACATTTCGATGTCGCATACAAAGCTAGAGCCCTGATAGATTCCGGATCTGAAGGGACTTTTATATCCGAAAAATTGGTTAACTTTTTAAAGCTTCCCACAAAACGTACTGCTGCCAGGATATCTGGACTTAACAATACTATCTCAGCCGATGTTCGCAGAGAATGCCAGTTTACGTTGGCTTCCAATTCTGACGAGAAATTCGAGCTCAACGTTTCTGCATTAATTGTCCCTCAGCTTTCTAATAATCTTCCATCTAAGACGATCGATTCACAAATCATTTCTGTTCTCCCACAACTCGAATTCGCTGATCCGCGTTTTTATGAGAGTAGCAAGATAGATATCCTTTTAGGGGCTGACGTTCTTCCTTTTATTATGCTTTCTGGTTGTTATCATCAAATCTATGGGTCCATTATGGCCCAAGAAACTGTATTCGGTTGGATATTGACCGGCCCGATCCCATCCACTATTCCCAGATCACATTCTACCTTAGTGTCGTATTTCTGTGAAATCTCTCTTGATAAGGAAATTTCACGATTTTGGGAGGTGGAGAATACTCCACAGAAGCATTTTATGTCCAAGTCCGATAAGTTCTGTGAAGAGCTATATAAAAATTCAACTACTAGAGATGACGAAGGGAGATATGTTGTGTCCCTTCCGTTTAAGGAAGAATTTCTGAAGGTTATTAACTTAGGACAGTCCAGAAGTAGTGCAATGGCACAATTCCTGCGCAATGAAAACCGTTTAATTCGTAATCCACAATTTAAAAAAGAATATGACGCTAATATTCAAGAGTATTTGACCTTAAAACACATGGTGCCACTTCAAGTTTCCAACATTTCCCAAAGAACACCATGCTATTACCTACCGCACCATGCGGTCATAAAGCCTGAGAGCACTACAACAAAAGTTCGTGTGGTGTTCAATGCATCGTCTCCCTCTTCTAATGGCTTAAGCCTTAATGATATGCTTTATCCTGGTCCAGTCTTGCAGAAGGACTTAACTCTTCTTATTCTAAACTGGCGTTTCTACCAGTACGTTTTTAATGGCGACATCCAAAAAATGTTTCGTCAAATCCGTATAAATCCTGACCACTCCCAATTCCAGAGAATTTTGTACCGCAAAAGTCCAGATGATCCAGTAGAGGATTTCGAACTCAAGACTGTAACTTTTGGGGTAAACTGCGCTCCATACCTCGCGATAAGAACAATGCTCCAACTAGCTAATGACGTCAAGCCCCGTTTTCCTCTCGCTTCAAAGATTCTGGAAACATCCATGTACGTGGATGATGCACTAGTTGGTGCACACAGTATCGATTCCGCTATTCAGGCTAGAAACGAGTTAGTCCAAGCTTTGGCTTCAGCAGGGTTCGTCATGAGAAAGTGGACCTCAAATTCCAAACAGATATTGGAAGGTATTGCTCCAGATGAATTACTGTATTCCGACTTCCTTGATTTTGATGACCGTAGTTCCGCGAAGACACTTGGTGTTCGTTGGAATGCTCTCTCGGATGAATTCTACTTCCAAGTCGCAACCTTTCCAGAGGATTCCTTGTACACCAAGCGAATTGTACTTTCCCATATATCCAAACTCTTCGATCCAGCTGGTTGGTTAGCCCCAATCATTGTACTAGCAAAAATCATTATGCAACGAATTTGGATGGAACGTACGGAATGGGATACTGTGATTTCTAAAGAATCGCTGCTTTTATGGAAAACTTTCCAAGAACATTATCCTATAGTTAATGGAATCAGAATTCCGAGGTGGGTTAGATTTGCTCCAGATGCTGAAATACAATTCCATGGGTTCTCTGACGCCTCTGAAAAGGCGTATGGCGCAGTGATATATATCCGTGTTGTCTATCCAAATGATATCTCCACCTTCCTAATCACATCCAAATCAAAAGTAGCTCCATTAAAGACACTTTCTATACCGAGGTTGGAATTATGCGGAGCTGTGCTGTTAACCGACATAATTGATAATGTTCTCACTCATTTTGATATCCAGAACTGTTCGATATTTTGTTGGACTGATTCCTCCATAGTCCTTTCATGGTTAGCAAAACAACCATGCTGCTGGAACACATTTGTTGGTAACAGAGTCTCCAAAATAATTCAGGTTACAGACCCTTCCCAATGGCGCCACGTTGATTCCAAGGACAATCCTGCAGATTTGGTCAGTAGGGGGGTCTATCCTCAAGATTTAAAGGATAATTCTCTATGGTGGAGAGGACCAACGTGGTTATCCGAACCAATTGAATGTTGGCCCACACAACCTCCATATATTGGGAATGAAACTGAATTAGAGCGAAAGTCAGTTAAAGTACATTTTTCTTACTTTGACTCCTTTGATGACTTGTTAGATCAGTTTTCCTGTTTTTCTAAAGCCATGCGAGCGATTGCTTACGTATATCGCTTCTATTTTGCGACACACCCGAAATTTCGTTCAACTTATCAGAAAAGAGGTCGCACAGTCACTTCCAGTGAAATGATATTTGCAAGAAACAAATTGTTGTCTACCATTCAGAAGGTCGCATATCCAACTGAGTACTTAGCCCTATCGACAAACAAGTCTATTTCTTCGTCAAGTCCAATCCTGAATTTGAATCCTTTTATGGATTCTGCAGGCGTTATGCGTCTTTGTGGTAGATTAGAGTTCTCTTCAAGTTTATCACATAGCGAAAAACATCCGATTCTAGTTCCATACAAGAGTAGATATGCGTGGCTTCTCATCGACTTCATCCATAAAATAACCCTTCATGGTGGCAATCAACTGGTACTCCAAGTTGTCCGTACCCAATATTGGATTCCAAAGGTCCAAAATCTTATTAAGAAAATTATTCGAACGTGCAAACCATGCATCCTTTACAGGCGTCGATGCCAAAGGCAACTAATGGCAGCACTTCCCCCCGAGCGTTGTGAATATTCTAGGCCTTTTACACATACTGGGCTCGACTTTGCCGGTCCCTTCGACTTGAAGAGCTATGCTGGCCGATGTTACAAAATACCCAAGGGGTATGTCTGCGTATTCGTGTGCTTCTCCACAAAAGCAATCCATCTCGAAGCTACATCAGACTTGTCGACACCAGCTTTCCTCGCTGCCTTCAGCCGTTTTGTTTCACGACGTGGTTGTCCACTCCACCTCCACTCAGACAATGGAACCACGTTCGTGGGGGCATCGCGAATCCTGGCAAAAGAGTTTATACAAACATCGCATCGGGCACTCCTTTCTAACTATTCACACCAGAACATATCCTGGAGCTTCATACCTCCTGGTGCACCTCATATGGGTGGCCTATGGGAGGCTGGTGTGAAAAGTTTCAAGCACCATTTTAAAAGGACTGCCGGGAATCATAAGTATACTTTTGAAGAATTTCAGACTTTATTATCCAAAATTGAGGCTTGTTTGAACTCCAGGCCACTATCCCCAATGTCCCAATGTCCGAATGACCTTACTGCACTCACTCCCGGACATTTTTTGATTGGTACGGCACTATTGTCTCCTTTAGATCCTGAAATTCGTGAAGCTCCAACATCAATCCAAAATCGTTGGCAGCGATTGAAGTGTATCCACCAGCATTTCTGCTCGAGGTGGAAAAACGAGTACCTGAAGGAACTACAAAAACGCCAGAAATGGAAGAAACCCGAAAGAAATGTAGATACTGATATGCTTGTTGTTATCCGGGAAGAAAACCTCCCTCCAAATTGCTGGCGATTAGGCAGAATAAATAAAGTATATCCTGGACCCGACAAAAGAGTTCGTGTCGCTGATGTCCTTACTCAAAGAGGCATCGTAACTAGACCAATCACAAAATTAGTAGTAATTTCAGATAACAATCCGTAGACATATATACTCCCACTAACATGATTTTATTCTCTAATTAACTCCTTTTTTCCATCTTCCAAAACTTTCCAATAATCCATTTACTTCCTTACAGAAAAATGCATCCCAGGCAAAAGCACAAAACTATGGTATCTACGTACAAATTTGCATGTCGTCTATGTAGGGGGTCCCATGGTTTGAAGTCATGCTTCCGCTTCCGCAATGCCAATACCATTGACAGATTGGGCATAGTGAAGAAATTTGGATATTGTACCAATTGCTTAGCTCATACGCATTCTCAGGGATCTTGCTTCACTAAAACTGGTTGCGGGTACTGTGGTGAACAACATCATTCACTACTCCATTCTCACTCAAGGCTAGGACAAACCTTGAACACTTCAACAGTAGACCGTCCGTCAGCAAATAAATCGGTGACACCCAATACACGTCGCGAATCACGCCCAATAACCCCTTTAAAAACATCTACTTCTCTCACGGCCATCATTAAGCAAAACGTGGCCACATTGTTGCCAACAGTACTTGTGAACATTGATACAAAAGATGGTGAGAAAACTGCAAGATGTCTATTGGATTCTGCGTCACGCATGAGTTGCATTTCAAAGAAGTATGCAGACAAGTTGGGATTGGTGTGCGTGGGACTAGACGGCGAAGAGATTTGCACACTGACATTGCAATCGACTATTGATACAGCAAACAAAGTAGATGTGACTTTAAGGGTTAACCACCGTATAAACACGATCACACCAAAGAAGTCACTTTCGGACAACATTAAATCGCACTTTTCAAACTTTATTCTGGCGGATAAGCGTTTTTATGAAGCATCGCCTATCGATATAGTCCTGGGGGTTGACGTTTACTCTCGAATAATCCGAGACGGAGTATATATCAGAAATGGCCTTCCAACAGCACAAAGTACGATTTTTGGAATCGTTTTATACGGATTGTACTCAAATTAAAAATGTCTATTTCACTAGTTTTTTTGTCGATAGAAATAACATAGCCTTAAGCTGAATTGAATTATATATAAAACACAATTGAATTACTACTCAAACTTTCAAAACAAAAAACATACCTAGTTAAGAATTCCTATACTAAGTATATATTTCGTTGGAACTAAAGTAAAACGAACAAATTGTACGCCATTATATGAACTTAAAAGCATAGATTTTTCGATATGAGCCTCAGAATATTCACATATTTCTTGCAGTATACACTGCAAGAGGGGGCGGTAATGTTAACGTCAAAACGTAAACACCTACTTTTCCCCACTTTTATCATTCTTAACGTATAGAAATCTCCAGTTTTTAATGTGTAAAAACGGCATGAACATTTATAGAAAGTAATCAAGATACTTGTCGAATCCTCTTTTTTATTCACTTATTCTTCTGAGCCATGTTGAAAAATCTATTTCCTTTAGATTAGGTCTTATCTTTTTCCAACCTTTGAAGTATCCATTACTATTGCTCTACAAGAAATAAAGTCCAATCATCTAAACTTGAACTTAAACATAAATTGTTTCTTGTGTTTTCATTTCGTTCTTCGTTTTTGGTTTGTATGCACAACTAACTATACAAGTCACAAGATCAACAATTGCCATAAGCTTTGGTTTATTGGTTGTTTTGCGGCTCTCTGTAATTGTCTTTTTTTTCAACAATCCATAGGTACAAATTCCATGCTCACGAGCAAGCATTTCTTACCTAAACAGCCACAAAAACAACATCCTAATACACCTGAAGATCGGCTTTACCACCCGTGAAACGTAGTGTAATGGATGGATGCGTGGGACTTCGGTAGACTCCAAATTTTTCAATGTATCTCTAAAGGCCTAACAGCTCAATTCGAAAGAATTAATTAAATATCACTATAAATGGCCTTCGCCTTAATAAGGCAAAAATAAAAGGTAATTTTTGTTGTTTTGACGCACTGTGCAGTTACATTTAAACTGCCCCAATACACCATCAGTCCTCATCAACTCCCGTCAATATAAAATTATTTAGATGAATCAAAGTATTGATTGTATTCCAGCATCAAGATCCTCCTCAACCATACCCCCACCTCACACTTGAACCCCCTCTCCCACCATATTATGGTCAACTCTTACGTCACATGCAAATTTTACTCAAGCTGTGTAATAACCACAAAGGGCAAGAATTCCTATGAACAAAGAATTATTCTTGTAGCAATGAACACTGCAGATTTGTTTACATTTGTCTAAATGTAAACAAATTGCCTAAATGCTCGTTGACAAAAAATCAAATTTTTGGTCAATGTATCGATCACCAGTACGCTAACATGGAGTAAAACAATGGAAAGAATTTATACGAATCATTTCATGGTCACTTAATGTTTACTCTTGGGTTTTTGTTGCAATATGAGAAACTCTGACATTCATCTCAACTCATAGCGGAGTTATGAAATTCAAAAGACGAACGAACCTGACCATCATAAATAATATCACAAACTTGTGAAATTAATTGGCCATACATTGAATCTTATTTAAGATTATTTGCGTTTTATACGAAAACTGTAGTATGCTAAAACATGAATTTCACAATATTGTGAAATTAATTGGGGATACATATGTTAAGTTATGAACATGATTGAACATGCTCACAGAGAGACTGGCGGACGGACGGAAAAATCCACTTTGATTACGATCATGATTCGTCATGCTTACAGACAGACATATATTAAAATGTTTTTTGTTTACATTAACGATCAAATGTGGTTCTCTCTCAACTTCTCGGTCTGGCTCCCTCCCACACATATACAGGTGGTAAAATATGCAACATTGTTTCATATTTTGCTTAACACATACAGGAGGTAAAATATGCAACTTTGTTTCATATTTTGCTTCACACATACACAGGGGGTAAAATATAGCTCACTCCTACACACAGGTAAAATATGCAACATTGTTTCATATTTTGCCTCGCTTATATTTAAACGATTTCATATGTATGTATGTTTTCTTGATTATATTATCGAAAAAATGTGGGTCTTTCTCAAATTCTCGGTCTGGCTCTGGTTAAATACGGTTCTCTCCTCAAATATTGGTCTCGCTCTCTTCAGCACATATACAGGAGGTATATTGTGGAACTCTCATATACATATGTATACTCCCACTCAGCCATTTCACAGTGGTTCCGCCCGTGGACAAAAATCGAAAAAGTGATGGCGACAAATTTTATTGCGATTGAAATAAATATTCTCTAAACATATCAAATTTTTAACATCCAGCCTTATTTTTGTAAATTAACAGCGGTTATACGCCAAGTTAAGTCGAAGAAGTTGTGATTTGTATGTGAGCCCTGAAAAACGAAAAATACATCCGTAAAGCATTCGTAGGTTATGAGTAAAATTATAAAAAATTGGAGAGGTAAACGTGCAATTTTCAAAATGAAACTTATAGGCGATGGCATTGGCAATATTTTTACGAAAAAACAAATTCATAATTCGTTTTCTAACTTCATTAAAAATAAATTCTTAATAAATGACTTTTTCTGCTATTTTTAATATAATTACTATTAATTTAGGTTGAGTTTTACTAATGTTGTGAGCATTTGTGAGTTTCGAAATTTTTTTTAGAATGCAGGGAAAAGTCTCTATTTTACGACTAAAAAAAGTCCAGCTGCCCCCATCTGCCACCCGCTATGTTAAACCTCTTATACCACGCCCGTAAAATCGTCAAAATTCCGAAAATCGGGAGGTAAGTTTATGTGGGAGCTATTCCTAAACTTGGACCTATACTGAACATTTTTGGCAAGGAGGTATTTTGCTCACTCAGAACTCAAAATGCCAAATTACAGCCAAATCGGTTGGAAAATAGTCAAAATTCCGAAAATCGGGAGGTACGTTTATATGGGGGCTATACCTAAACGTAGACCGATATTGACCATTTTTTGCATAGAGGTATTCGGTTCACTCATAACTCAAAATGCCAAATTACAGCCAAATCAGTTGGAAAATTTCGCTAAAACTGTCAAAAACGTGGACCTACATTGAATATTTTTTGCAGGGTTGTAGTTTATTCACTCAGAACCCAAAATGCAAAATAACATCCAAATCGGTTGGTTAATTTGGCCAAAATCGTCAAAATACCACAAATCGGGCGGTACTTTTCTATGGGAGCTATACCGAAATGTGGACCTACATCCACTAAAAATGGTTTCCTATCTTTTTGGCTTGTTGTAAACCTATGTTTAAAATTTGGAGGCGGTAGCTGTATTAGAACTATTTTTGGCACTCTTTTCCATACATGTGGGACCACTGTGCATTTGTTTGACTACAACTCACTCACACAGTGGTTCAAAAGAAAAACCTTGTTTCGCCTAATATTTGGGAAGTTATATTTACTTGTTTCTTTTTATTATCAAGATATCCCACTCTAACTTCAGTCCCAATTTTCAACAAGCTTTCAATGCAAGAACTTTTTCAAAAACCCTAAATAGTTTTTTTATTCCTAAACGAAACCGAAACTACTTCAGTTATATTTAGTAGTTCAACTTAAAATGTGGGTTAATATTTTTAAGATAATTTTTTTTCGATACACCCTAATATTTTTAGTCAATATTTTCCAGTACACCCTAATGTCGTGTTTACACTCACTCTCTCTCTCTCTCTCTCTCTTGCTCTCTCTCTCTCTCTCTCTCACACACACACAGACAGGAGGTAAAAAGGTATCAAATTACTGGTCTGGAACTCTCATTACCCCTCTACTAATCCCAAAGGACATATCCGCCGTGAGTCGAACTTCAGCGTTATGGAGTGATAAAGTTTTTGCTACATACCCTGTAGCGGTCAGGAATTAGCGTTATATCTTTGTTCGCTGTTATTTTAGCTGATTTTTGAGATGAGTCAAATCGAATGAGGATTATTTTCGTAGAGCACTTTAATCTTCTAACTCGCTTCCTTCAATGTCCTTTTCGTCCTTTATTTTAAGAGCCGTTATTAATGTACCACAATATGACGTTTTTCAGCATCCAAATCTTCTGCAAAATGTCGTTCAGAAAATTCCAGATACGGCTCTCATTGACAACTAATCCTCATTCGATTCGGCCGAAGATATGTCATCTTAAAAATAAGCTAAAGCAACAGTGAACTAAAGATATAAAGCTAATTCCTGACTTTTACCTCCATTTTGTTGCACAATGTGTTTAGTCTTTTTTGAGTCTGAAAACTTGACTCCTAAATTTTATCGGTATAGATCGACGTTTTGATATTGTCCCCGTAGAACGGTACCTCCCGAATTTCGGTATTTTGAAGGTTAGCAACATTGTTTTACCGAAATTGCTGAAATGTGGTATTAAGTCTTTTTCTTAAACGAAAGGAAACTTTTTGTTCCATTTTACGTAAATACCACTCGTAGTGGACGGTATAACAAGTTCGACCCGGCCGAACTTAAAGCCGTTCTTACTTGTTTCTTTTTATTATCAAGATATCCCACTCTAACTTCAGTCCCAATTTTCAACAAGCTTTCAATGCAAGAACTTTTTCAAAAACCCTAAATAGTTTTTTTATTCCTAAACGAAACCGAAACTACTTCAGTGATTTAATTCACCGCAAGTGCAGATTGGACTTGTATATCCAGCTATTGTGCTGATAACGTAAGAAAATAAACTAAAAAAATCAGAAATTTACATTAAGAAGAAAAGAATAAATTTTTGACCTCAGACTACGTATCATAGACACCAAATCTTACTGTTTGAGACTACGAAACCCCTGTTTGGGCTTTGCCAAAAAAAAAAAAAACGAATTTTCAGAAGCCAATATATGTACTTATTTACTTACTAAGCTGAGAAATTACAGAACATTTGTTCCATAGCCGAACTAAGAAAAGATCTCCATTTTTCTCTGTTAATTGCTTCACTTTCAGGAATACCGCACCTTTTCCTCTCTTCGTCCACTTGTTTGCTCCAGGAATTCTTTGGCCTACCAATTCTGCGTGCACCGCCATGCGGCCCTTATTTATACCCCTTTTTAGCTGTTCATCATCGCTCATTCTTATGATATGGCCTAGCCAACGCAATCGTTGCATCTCGTTTAACTATATTGATGTCGTTGTAGAGCAGCTCGTGGTTCACGTGACGTCGATATTCAGAGCCAACGCAGATTGGTCCGTAGGCTTCCCAGGCTTCGGAACCATACATCAGCACGGGTAGTATCAGTGTTTTGTAAAGCGTTATTTTTGTTTGACGAAATGTGGCTTCGTTTTTAAACTGCTTACTTAAGCCAAAGTAGCATCTGTTGGCCAATACAATTCTTCTTTTTATTTCACAACTGATGCCGTTTGTTGTGTTTACGGCTGTGCCGAGGTACACGAAGTTTTTTACTACCTCAAAAATATTGGAACCAATTTCAATAGTTGGTCCGAGCTCAATTGACGCATTGCGCGTCGACACCATCAACTTGGTCTTCCCGCCGCTTACCGCCAGATCCTCTTTAGCAGATTCTCATTCGACCTTCATTAAAGTATCAGTTACTTCTTTTACTGATCGTCCCATGATGTCTATATCATCAGCATAAGTAAGTAACATGCGGCTATTGGTGTAGATTGTGCCACTTCTTTTGACGTTTGCCTCTCATATAACCTTTTCCAGCATGGTGTTGAAGAGATCACACGAAGAGAGCAAGGCTGTATCCTTGCCTGAAACCTCTTTTGGTACAAAACTCTTCGGAGAGATTCTTTTCTATTTTAACTGAGGATCTCGTGTCAGTTAAAGTCATTTTACAAAGCCGAATTAGCTTTGCGGGGATACCAAATTCAGACATGACTTGGAATACCTTTGAACGTAGTGGGCTGTCGAAGGCTGCTTTATAATCGACAAAAACGTGGTAGGTGCGATCTGCATCTCTTGGGTCTTCTCCAGGATTTGCCGCAGGGTAAATATCTGGTCAATGGTGGACTTGCCAGGTGCAAAGCCGCATTGGTATGGCCCAATTATCTCGTTGACCATAGGCTTTAGTCGTTCGCACAATATCCCTGACACGATCTTGTAGGCTATCGGGAGTAGACTTATGCCCCCACAGTTAGAGCATACAGTCTTAACTCCTTTCTTGTGGACGGGACACAGGATACTAAGGTTCCAATCGTCGGGTACTGATGAATACACCTTATCAGCGTGTCGCCTCCGGTTTTGAACGGCTCGGCTGGTAAGCCGTCGACTGCCGCTGCTTTATTAGTCTTTAGCCGGTTTATTGCTGTCTTTACCTCATCTTGGCTGGGCGGTACACATTCAATACCATCTTCTGGGATTGGATCTGCGGTATCTTCGTCGTCTTCGCTGCTATTGGATACCAAAAGGTTTGAAAAATGTTCTTTTCATATCCTGAGCACACTATCTGTATCTGTTACCAAATTACCTTGCTGGTCTTTACAGGAGGATGTGCCTGTACCAAAGCCAGCAGTTTGATGCTTACTCTTTGGTAGAAATTTTTTGGACTTCATTTTGGCTCCTGTACGTCTCGATTTTTTTACACTTCCGCTTTTCCATCTCTCTCTTTTTCTTGCGGAAAGGACGTTTCTCCTCTCTCCTTTTCTCCCGATACCTGTCTCGTGCACTACGCGATGCTACTGGTTGTAGAGCAATGGAGGGCAAATTACGAGAGACTCATGTATTTTTTACACTTTTGTGTATGAGGCCGAGCCTTTCTACACAACAGTGTTGTAGAGTAATCCTATATGCCGCATTTTTCTCTTTAGTAGCAGCTGGTCACTCCTGGTCTTACCACGGATTTCTTGGTGGAGGCTGTTTGCGTGGAGTGAGCAATGCTTTACCATTGCGCTGATATGTTATCGGGGTAAGGAGTGCTTTGAATAAGCATTTGGGCTAGTTGAGTGGAGTATGCTGTGGCTATCTGTCAATTGAAAGCAGTATTGATCAATGCCAAAACTGATTTGTCGCTTGCGTTTATTTTATCATTTCTGACATCGTTTCATAATGGTCCATTCAACGAACCGTTATTTTTATACCCTACACCACTATGTGGGGAGGGTATTATAAGTTGGTTTTGGCCAAAAAGTTTGTAACGCATCGCACCGTCAGTCCGTCCGTCTGTCCGTCTATCAGTCTGTCCATCTAAACCTTGTAATCACGCTACAGACCGTAATTTTGATCGGATCGTCACGAAATTTTGGATGTTGATGGGGGTCCCGGAGGGGAAGAAGCCTATTGATTTTGGTGATGGTCGGATAATATTTAGGGATCGGAAAGGGTAAAAACACAGTTTATACAGTTGGCCATTCAGCCCAAACTAGTTAGCCCTGACTATTTAGTTTGCTGTCAAATACATAAAATACAAAGGAAATCAAATCACAATAATGAACAATCTATTATGTTTGTTGTCAAATGTTGTTAACAGAACTCTGAATGGCCAACTGTATAAACTGTGAGTTGGCCATTCAGAGTTCTGTTAACAACATTTGACAACAAACATAATAGATTGTTCATTATTGTGATTTGATTTCCTTTGTATTTTATGTATTTGACAGCAAACTAAATAGTCAGGGCTAACTAGTTTGGGCTGAATGGCCAACTGTATAAACTGTGGGCCAACTGTATAAACTGTGGGTAAAAAACTTATGTGGATAAAAAGACAACGTTTTTTTCCAAAGCCAATATCTCAGCTTCTGTATGGGGTATACCAAAAGCAAAACCTTACAATGAAAGCAGAAAATATCATCTTTCTAATGATGTAAAGTAGGTGCTCGTAGGTGATCAAACAACGAAAATATCGCAATACTAGCAAATAAAACCCCAATTTTAAATTGTCAAGGCAAGTAGAAAATATCACCTTTACAACGATGTAAATTAGGTTGTCATAGGTAGTCAAACAACAGAGATATCGCAATAGTCGGTAATGCATCCCATTTTCCGATTTGTTTGTAATCACGCTACAGGTCGCAATTTTAATCGGATCGTCACGAATTTGGGAGTTGATGCGGGTCCCACGTAGGAAGAAGCCTATTGAAGGTGGTCAAACAAGGGAGACACCACAATAGTCGGTAATGCATCCAATTCGTCAATTTTTTTATTTTTTATTTTGGTTGCTTATGGGGGTCCCAGAGACAGAGACGCATATTATTTTTGGTAGTAGTCGGTTTATATTCCCTAAAAGAAATGTTTACCAGTGAAAAGCTTATGCACAGGGGTAGTGATGTAGGGTATCACATGGTCGGCCCCGTCCCGGCTATAGCCTTTGCTCACTTGTTTTTTTTTGCCTTATTAAGATTCAATATGATAGCAGAATAACTTTTCAATCTTGGGATTATAAAGACTAACAGCCTGTTCATGTATGTATGTCGTCCGAAAGGTTTTTTGCGCTTCGGAAGTGGAAAAAAATCATTTTCTGTTCATGTAAACGCCTTCGAAACGAAAATCTATGCGACCGACAAGCCATACGAAATAACACGTAAACGTACACTTTTCCATTAAATTTGGGTTTATGTATTTCGAAAGGACTGTCTCTTATAGAAAGAGAATGTCAAAATCACTCACTTGCTTTGTAGCTGCCGAGTAGAACGTAAACTCGCGAATAAAATCGAAAATCTTAAAACAACTTTATGCAACACATTCTTGAAACAAAATAAAAATATTATAGACACATTTCAATGGCGCTTTCATTCATTATTTTGAAGAAATCAATAAAATGAAATAATTCAAACTACCGACACATTTTATTTTTCAAACAAAACAAATCACACATATTCCAATGCTTGTATGTATATGTGGATTTTGTTTTCATTTCTCATTTGGCTCTCATTTATAAACATAGTTGTACAAATGTACATTCAAATTAGTAGTATTTCGCATAGGATATGTAACGGCATACAGTCGAAATCGCTTATAACGTCGTCGTTTAAAACGTCATATCGCTTATAACGACTAAATCCAAAAGTCCCGAATTTCTGTCCTTTATATTCCACACAAATAAATATCGCTTATAACGTCATCGCTTATAGCGTCATATCGTTTTTAACGTCGGATTTTTGTGAAATATTTTAATTTTTCTATCGGTTATAACGTCGAACCATACGAGGAAGAAAAATTTTCTCAATATTTGCATTTTTATACCCTACACCACTATGTGGTAAGGGGTATTATGTGTTAGTGCATTTGTATGTAACATACAAAAGGAAGCGAGATAGACCCATAGTTCCTTCCAGGGATATACATAGAATCACTTTCTGAGTCGATTTATGCATGTCCGTCCGTCCGTCCGTCCGTCCGTCCGTTCGCAACATACAGGTCGCATTTGTTGACCGATTTCGCTGAAAATTGGGGAATAAAATTTTTTTAGCCGTCGGAAGATCAAGTTCGAAGATGGGATATATCGGTCCACGTTTTGGTATAGCCCCCATATAACGGTGCCCCCCGATTTACGGTATTTTGACGTTTTCAGCTACATTTTCAGACCGATTTGGCTATAATTTGACATTTAGGGTTCTTCAGTGTCAATAAACATATATAACAAAACTTGTGGACATAGGTCCACGTTTTGGTATAGCCCCCATAAAACGGTTCCCCCGATTTGCGGTATTTTGACGTTTTTAGCTACATTTTCAGACCGATTTAGCTATAACTTGACATTTAGGGTTCCTAAGTATCAATAAACTTATATAACAAAAGTTGTGGACATAGGTCCACGTTTTGGTATAGCCCCCATATAACGGTACCCCCCAATTTACGGTATTTTGACGTTTTTAGCTACATTTTCAGACCGATGTAGCTATAATTTAACATTTAGGGTTCTTAAGTATCAATAAACTTATATAACAAAAGTTGTGGACATAGGTCCCCGTTTTGGTATAGCCCCCATATAACGGTGCCCCCCGATTTACGGTGTTTTGATGTTTTTAGCTACATTTTCAGACCGATATAGCTATAATTTGACATTTAGGGTTCTTAAATGTCAATAAACTTATATAACAAAAGTTGTGGACATAGGTTCACTTTTTGGTATAGCCCCCATATAACGGTACCCTCCGATTTGCCGTATTTTGACGTTTTTAGCTACATTTTCAGACCGATGTAGCTATAATTTAACATTTAGTGTTCTTAAGTGTCAATAAACTTATTTAAAAAAAGTTGTGGACATAGGTCCCCGTTTTGGTATAGCCCCCATATAACGGTGCCCCCCCCATTTACGGTGTTTTGATGTTTTTAGCTACATTTTCAGACCGATATAGCTATAATTTGACATTTAGGGTTCTTAAGTGTCAATAAACTTATATAAGAAAAATTGTGGACATAGGTCCACGTTTTGGTATAGCCCCCATATAACGGTACCCTCCGATTTGCGGTATTTTGAAGTTTTTAGCTAAATTTTCAGACCGATGTAGCTATAATTTGACATTTAGGGTTCTTAAATGTCAATAAACTTATATAACAAAAGTTGTGGACATAGGTCCACGTTTCGGTATAGCCCCCATATAACGGTACCCCCCGATTTACGGTATTTTGACAGTTTTAGCTACATTTTCAGACCGATTTACCTATATTTTGACACTTAGTGTTCTTAAGTGTCAATAAACTTATGTAACAAAACTTGTGGATATAGGTCCACGTTTTGGTATAGCCCCCATATAACGGTACACCCGATTTGCGGTGTTTTGACGTTTGTAGCTACATTTTCAGACCGATGTAGCTATAATTTGACATTTAAAGTTCTTAAATGTCAATAAACTTATATGACAAAACATGTGGACATAGGTCCACGTTTTGGTATAGCCCCCATATAACGGTTCATTTAAGTTCATATTTTCGTATAGCCCAGATACCTCCGAACTAGCTGTTAATGACATTTGAAGTTCCCACGTTATGTACCGATTTTCGATATTTTGAAGATTCTAGCTAAATTTTTTTACCGAATTAGGAGTTATTTGACATTAAAGGCTCCCATCAAAAACTGTCAACATAGGCCCATGTTTTATTATAACCCCTATATAACAGTACCTCCCAATTTCTAGCCCACCAAAAATTGTCAACATACATAGTTAGATATAGCATAAATGTACATAAACATTATCTGACATTTTAACGTACCCACTTAAAGTTGGGGATAGGAATGAAAAGTAATTATTCCATTTTAGTTCAGAATATTTTATAGTGGAGGGTATGAAAAGTTCGGCCCGGCCGAACTTAATGCTTTTTTACTTGTTTTTTTTTGCATAACATGGTCGGGTTTAGACATTAGACAACTGAATTACGACTGTCGTGTAGGCGGATTTAAGTCAATAAAGCTTGACTTTTTACCACCCAATGCTACATCTGTTTTACAAGGCATGGACCAATGAGTAATAAAATCATTAAAATCACATTAACGGGATCGACAGATACTCACTATCCTGGCAAGAATAGAAAAGGATGAAAGTACGAAATTAAATGTGTTGGATGCAGTGTTTTTATTAGATAAAAACTGGAAAAATGTAGCGTCTTCTGTCTTTGCTAATTGTTTTCATTATGCGGGATTAATGGTCCTTTGAACAATTCTGAAGGTATTTGTCTTCATTCTCATTTCTCCCAACACGTAGAAGATATTGATGAATTAGTTGTCATCAATGCCATGTATAATGACGACATAATATTGGAAGTTTTATATGAAGGAAATTCTAGCAAAGAAATTGAGGATACTACGGAACCAGAATTTCAATTAACGACAGTGTCAGAAGCATGCCTAGCAGTATAAACTCTTTAAAAATGTATTCACTCAGAAGATGTTACAAGAATGAATGTGTTTTGGAAATCCTTTCAAAACTAAGATCTGAGTTAAATTTAAACTTTTGAATTCCAAGAAAGCCAAAACTAAAATAGCAGGTTGTTTTAAATAAAACTAAATCCTATATTAACGTAATTTGTCTGCTGAAGAATGAATTTAATGTCCATATTTTTTACTATTTTGTTTTTAAATCTTTTATACGTATTTATGTATATAGAATGAAAAAGTACAATTGAATTGAATTTATATATCTACTTAATAAAACAACGTATTTATACCCAAAAGTCACTATACATAATATAATTTGAGCTTTTTTATTAATATCGTTTATAACGACTATCGGTTATAGCGTCCGATTTTGGTCGGTCCCTTGACCGACGTTATAAGCGATTTCGACTGTACATGAACGCATTTTTAGACGGAAGTGAGTGACTTCTTTCCTTTCGTACAGGTTTGCGTGCGACATACATGAACAGGCGGTAAAAAAACTAGAATATGTTATGAATTGGGTTTATTGATTTTTTTACATTTTTGGCAAAAAGCCTTCAGCTGGGCTACATACAAATATACATATGTTTGATTAATATGCTATAAAATATAAATGCGTTGGTTATTCGTGTTCATAACTGTTATAAACTCAAAGGGAAAAATCGATGTCGGATTTTTTTAGACGGCACACTTATAAAGTTATTAGATTTTTGGATTTTATGTTTGCCAACGTTTGAGCACAATTCGAATATGTTAACACGTACCATTGGGGCTTCAAAGTTTCCATAGTAATTTGTATGGGGTCTACGGTGAATTGTCACAAAATGCTTCAATGGCCATTGTACAAATAAATTGTTCATATTTTTGGCTTAGTTTTAGGCACTGGGAGAAATCAGACAACTAAAAATAAATATTCTAATTATAAATTTCCCAGTGCCATAAAATACCAGATAAGTCATTGCGCGCTAGCGCAGACGATATGTGGTTAATGCATTTTAAAGTATGCATAATTATAAGCGGTCGATTTGTGTGTGTACTAATAATAAATAATAAGATAAAGTCCACACGGAGAGATCGATACGCTCAGTAGGCAAGATGCACATTTAAGTGTTAAATTGTGTGGCTAAGATTAGGCTAGGTTAGATTAGTTTATGTAGCTCTTAAGTAAAATATTTTAAAATAAAATCAGAATCGAAATAGCAATCGACTCGTGCAGTTGGTGTCTTTTCTTTTCTCACTTTTCATTTTGGTCAATCGAGCCTTCACAAATTCACAATACAAAGATATTGGTTACCACCCCACCAGTGGTAAGAGACTCAGTAGAATCCTTATTAAAATATTATGATCAGCTCTTCTCTAGAAATGAAGGGAATTGCTGAATAAAAAAGGCCATAGGGGCAAACAAAACAAAAATATCAATATTGTAAAGAGCCATAGGGGCAAAAACTATATTTTGAAAAAGCCATAGGGCCAAAAATTAAAAGAAAAAGAATATAAAAAACCATAGGGGCAAAATAAAAAGATTGAGAAAAGCCATAGGGGCAAAATCTTAAGAATTAAAAAATTAATAGAAATGAGGACATCAAAAGTCCCATTTAAAAAAATCTAAATTTGAAAAGTGTTTGAAAATCTAGACTCAACACCATCTGGTCTAAATTAGAATTTGTTCGACAAACTTGGGGATCTGGAGTATGCAGACGATGCCGTTTTACTTACAACAACATACTCAGATATGCAAAACAATATACTCAACCTGTCAGAGGAATCATTAAAAGTTGGTCTGAAAATAAACTGCGGCAAAACAAGAACTATGAGGATAAATGCCAATAATAACAACCCGTTTATGATATATGGAGAAGCAATACAGAATGTGGACCGTTTTGAATATCTTGGTAGCATTTTATCAACAAAAGGAGGTACCACGGAGGACGTTGATAACCGTATTAGAAAAGCCCAAGGAACGTTTGCGTCGCTGAAAAACATTTGGTCATCTGAGACATTAAATATAAAAACAAAAATCAATATCTTCAATTCTTGCGTGAAATCTACGCTACTGTATGGATCCGAGACATGGCTTACCAATACCACAATAACCAATAAACTTCAAGTATTTATAAACAGATGTCTTCGCAACATATTAAAAATATGGTGGCCACAAACTTTATCTAACGAACGTCTCTGGAATATAACAAATCAACAGGAAATAAAATCTGCAATCACTCAAAGGAAATATGGCTGGCTCGGTCACACTCTTAGAAAAAGCGAAACTGATATTTCCCACTCAGCTCTCCATTGGAATCCCCAAGGACGACGCAATAGAGGCAGGCCGAAAACAACATGGAGAAGAACACTAACAACAGAAACCAACTTATCAATCGATCAATTAAAATATATAGCAAATGATAGAAATGAATGGAGAATCTTTGTAAATAGACTAAGTTTATAATATGTTACACGTTTATAAACATGTCATAATAAATAAACAAGAATTTGAAAAGAGGACACATACAAGTCCCACTTAAAAAAAAAACATAATGGGTTCCGGAAATAATATTATGGAACTGGCAGATTATTTCTGCACGAAATTGGCTTCACCAACCAATTTTAAAAATGTGAAGAATGTAAATACGTATAAAACACTGGTGGAAAATACGTACTACGTTCTCCAGCAAGCATTTAGATATGCAGACAGTCCAGAAGATAACGAGAATCTGAGAAAAAGTGGATGAAAGTCTCGTCATAGCCTATAAGCTAATGGCGACGAGAGTGGAAAAGCAAGAGCGATCAGAAAATTGAGAGTAAGCAGCTGATAAAACCACCATCGTATTGGAATCTGGTAAACGCGTACTCATTTTTGAGCCCTGTGCGCTTTACAAAATGTGGTAATGTTGTGGAAGGAGACAACATAACATGTCCCACAAATACAGAAAGAGAGGACATGTTGTGGGAATGTGAAGGAGAAATTATCGAGAAGGCCAGAAAATATTGACACTTTTATTTCCACGTCTGCGAATGCAATGGGTGCATAAGCGAGGCCAGCCGAAAATTTGATTTATGGAAACTGTTCCCGCCGGCAAGTCCTCAGAATGAGGAAGAAATTACTGAAGTTAATGCCAAATATAATGCTGCAATTGCTGGCCGCAATTGGGAAGAACTTACGTCCAAGGAAAAATCCATTCACAGGAAACCAATGAAGAATTAGTTGCTGCTCGTAAATGTATTGATAGCTTAAATAATCAAATTACCGAACTGGGATTTGCGAATACTACACTGAATGCCCGCAGCTGGGATTTGGAAAATTTGCTAGACATTGAGCGTACACGTCATATTTCGGATATAGCCAATTTGGAAGCTGGATTGCATGAGAGAAGAATCGTTGCAACAGCAGCGTTGGAACACATAGCCCAGACATATGTATGTGCAAACGAATCCCTTCACGAAGATTTAATGGACGCAGTAGAGATCGATGAAGCTGAATTTAGTTAAGTCGAGGATTACGTGGAAAATTCTGAAGTGTTAAAATGTGATCTTCACCCCAACGATGATGCGGGAACAGACACGGGAATCGGTGATGAAGAAAGAAATGAGGATCATGATATTGTACATGGCACAATTGCAACCAATCAAGACGACTCCGAAGAAGATGACCTGGACGAGGAAGAAGAAATCCATGCCGAGAATGAAGAAGGTACTACTGACTACAGAGGCGAAAAAATGCTCGATAGAGCAGACGCCAATGAAGAAAAGAGACAAACTAACGTGGCGCAAATTGAACTAACTAGGTTAAAAAGACTGGAGGAATGTGCCGCGAAGGATGGCAACATGGGAGCTTGTTTTGACAGCGAACGATCCCAACAACAAAAAGCGGAACAGAACATTGGCAACCAATATAAGAGATTGCGTTGGAAGATGATGAACTGGGGAAGATATGACGAGCAAGCCAACATGCCACAATCGAAGGAAGTTCTGCTACGCTGGAGGAAGAGGGCGGAAAAAAACATGCTGATGACATGGAGAATGAAGCCGGTGGACAAAGGTGGAGGAACTGATAAGAGATATAGGTTAGAGAGATGGTTGATGTCATTCGTTGGGGCCGTGATCTAGACGGTGATGCCAATACTGCGATGCACACATTAGTTTTATATCATCATATACTTTTAAATCATAAAATATTACAATTATTTCAATTTTGTATTCTCATAGCTAATAAGTACACATAATACAGTCCACATCAAATATTCACATTAAGCCGCCCGGGAGAATGTACAAATAAGTTGTACATATTTTTGGGTTAGTTTTAGGCACTGGGAGAAATCAGACAACTAAAAATAAATATTCTAATTATAAATTTCTCAATACCATATAAGTCATTGCGCGCTAGCGCAGACGATATGTGGATAATGCATTTTAAAGAACAGTCGGACCTCGATTATCCGTGATGGTCGGGACCAAAGGCATTACGGATAATCGATTTTCCCGGATAATGGAGGCAATGATTTTATGCAGTTTTTGAACATATTTTTAAGTAAAATTGGCACAACTTTGTACAATAATATGAAAATCTTCAATTTTTATTAAATTTGTTACGGTAATCCACCAAATTTTAGAAAAATACATAATATCATCATCAGTTTCATCTGAATTGACTTTGTCCCATGGTTATTGTGATACCATAAATACACAAATTGTGTAATACGGGAGAATTTCCAGTTTTCGTTTGTTTACCTTATCTTTGCTTAATCAAATGAATTGGAAAGTGTGTTTTTACTCCCGGGCAATGAAAAGTCCAACATTTCTTTTCTATCACGTATAATGGAGGTTCCCGGATAATCGATTCGCGGATAATCGAGGTTCACCTGTATGCATAATTATAAGCGGTCGTAAAATCGATTTGTGTGTGCAATAATTATAAATAATAAGATAAAGTCCACACGGAGAGATCGATACGCTCAGTAGGCAAGATGCACAAAACAACCCTCCATGTGCTCTGTTAAATTGAGTGGCTAAGATTAGGCTAGCTCTTAAGTAAAATATTTTAAAATAAAATCAGAATCGAAATAGCAATCCACCCGTGCAGTTGTGCGTGTTTCTTTTCTCAACAGCCATAACTATTGTCGAATCAATGGGAAGTTATGCTACAATAAATTGTTAAAATCGGCTGGATTTTGATATAAGGCTATATCTTAGGGTCCAAGTTACCTATAATTGGTCAAATATACTATTGGAGCAATATCAAAATCTTTGCAGGATTTGTTTCCTACACACAGCAATGAATTGGTAAAAAATTTCATCGATTGGACAAGAAATGTGGCATTTATAGCCACCCTAATGATAACATACCAGAAATATAGCGTCATTACTGGAAACGTTGGATGCTATTTTCCTTGTCTTATAATGGATAGAAAGATTGCTTCTTAAAAAATAAAATTTGAATTAAGAAAAAATATCAAAAGACCTTTTGTAATAGCTTTCCGCGACTTTTACAAAACCAACCAATAAAAAAACGACCAATATTTCGAAGTATTATATTACTTTTGCCCAAAGAGGCACAAAAACTTCAAGACCCCGTGCATCATTTTACCTTAATTTAAAAACTGGGAATTTCACTATCATGACTTAAAAAATTGTCTATCATGATTGTAACATGCAATGTAAATGTATTTCTTTACGAAGAAGCGAAAACAGTAAAGCATATCTTAGACAGTAGATTGGTTTTCAAGTTTCTTATTCGTAATTTGCCGGAACATGTATCCCAAAAATGAAAATATGTTTCAACAAGTAAAAAAGTATCAGTCGGCTTTGCCGACAGAGATATACCCTCAGCCTGTATATATTGAAACAATTTTTTCCCAAAAAACGTATGTATTTAGGGGTTTTTAAAAATTTTGGGCATTTGAACCGACAAAAATGTTCATTGGGATTAGAGATCAAAAGTTTTGCGGAGGAGATACTAAAAGGAATGGATCTACATTGACCATTATAAAAGTGGATGTCCAGCATATGGTGCCATAGGGGGTTTTTACACCCTTCGGGATGTTTGCTCAAGAAGTATGGACTTGCCCCTGAAAAAATGTGTACCAACGTAATTGAGGCAGCGAATGCAAGTTGCTTCAACAAAAATCAAAGTGATTCGATAGCAGGTCTTAAAGTGAACTTATCGAACATTTTGTGTGGGAGATACCGGATGGAGTGGACAAATATAGTCCATATTTGGACCTGATCTATATCTAGTAGGTATATTAGGATGTGTAAAGTATGGACCAATTCGGCCACTCCCTTCAAGAGTTACCGTATGAACAAATTTTCCGAACATTTTTGAACTTTTCTGGGGGAGGTACCTGAAGAAGTGGACCGATGTGACTTATCTTCAAACTTAAACTATGTTTGGACAAAATATTACTAAGGCAAAATTTTGGACCGAATCGGCAGCTCCGTTCGAGAGTTATCTTGCGCTCCAACCACCTCACATGGTGTCATAGGGGTTTTTTTTGCAACTTTCAGGCTATTTTCTCAGGAAGTATGGACTTGGCCATAATGAAACTTGTACCGTCGTATGGAGGGCAGTGAATACAAGTTGCTAAAACAAAAATGAGAGCGATTAGAGAGATGGCCCTAAACTGAACTTTTCCGATATTTTGTGTGGGAGGTACCCGAAGGAGTGGGCCGATTGAGTGTATATGGAAACATTATCTAAGTCTGTAACACATTTTACAATGGGCAAAGTATGGACCAAATCGGTTACTCCCTTCAAGAGTTATCGTGCGCACAAACTTTCCGATTTCGAGAGTTATCGTGCGCTCCAGCCAGCCAGACAGACGGACGGACATTGCTCAATCGACTCCAAATTGTCTGAAACACATTTCGTCCAAACATACTTGGGGTCTAAAACCATTATTTCCATGAGGCACATTTTGCCCGTATGAAAGTGTATATACCCTCGTTAGCATAAATGCTGAGGGTATACAAATTAAATTAGGATATTTTTCCCACAAAAGTTATGGTCAATTTCACTCGCAAAATGCTATCTGATCATTATCCAAAATTATTGCCATCTTCCTTGGCTAAAACTCTTACCTTGTGCAAAATTTTGTCAGTTTTGAGCTATAACTGTAACCTCTAGCGTTATTATGGTTACACTATACACAATTCAAGCTGTGGAATCCCTGCATATACTAGGTAATAACTCTGTTATCTGTCATCAGCATAATTGACACCAATGGAAAGGTTAAAAAGTCGTCTTGCGAATTTGAAATACGGCGGCGTAATGTATCTTCAGGAATGAAGATATATGATGTATATTAAAGGTTTTACCAATTTTCACACAAAATTTCGGTCCATTTAATCCGCTAAATATTATCTGATCATCACGTTAAATTGCAAGCTTCTTCCTTATTGCAAATCCAAACTTTACTTAAAATTTCTCGCAGATCGGACTATTATTGTGGCCTATAGAGACGCTCCAAAAAAACGGATAACAATTTTGTTTTAGGTCTATTTCATATCCTTAATAATATGTGATCTTCACAAAAAAAAAAAAAAATATATAGGGGTCTATTCCGGTCTGAACCCGACTTCCATGCAAAATGTTGTGATGATTGGTCCATAATTGCGGCCTGTAGGTTGATTACAAATTTGAATGGACGGACGGACACACATCTCAAAATCGCTTTATCTCGTCGAGATATGAATTTTGATATACCACATGAAGGGTCTACGACTAGAGTTGTGCCAAAGGAACTATATAGAACTATGTAGTTCACTTCGTAGTTCCAATGGCCCACATTTTTTTCTTTGAACAATCTGCGTATACTTAATATCACACGTTATACTTCATGATGTTACTCATACGTTTTGGAACTAGTACAAGGAACTAGGAACTAGATTACCCAACTCTATCTACGACTAATATTTCGCGGCGTTACATGAATTTTATAATACACCTTCCACATAGTGCGTAGGGTATAAACATTTTTTAAAATTCATCTATTATAGCTTTGATGGTCCTATGGTCATTGTAAAAATATACTTTCAAAATCCACGATTATGTCTATGAGGGGCATTGAAAAAATATTCTGTAAAAATTCACGATTATGGCTCCTATGGTCATTGAAAAATGTTTCTTAAAAACCCACGGTTGTGGCTATTATAGTCATTGATTTTTTTTTATTTATTTATTATTGTCTTTTTAGGACGAAGGCCATTATTTATGAAAGTTTTTAATTAATTAATTGGATTAATCGAGCTAACATGGCCTAAGGAATTTTGTGTTGAAATCAATATTTCAATAGTTCAATACAAAACTCCTTAGGCCATGTTAGCTCGATTAATCCAATTAATTAATTAAAAACTGTCATTGGAAAAATATTCTTTAAAAATGGACGTGAAAAAATATTCTCCTATGGTCAGTGAAAAAATATTCTTTGAAAATTTACGATTATGGCTCCTACGGTCATTGAAAAATATTCTTTAAAAATCCACGATTATGGCTCTTATGGCCATTGAAAAAATATTCTTTAAATATCCTCAATTATGGCTCCTATGGTCAGTGAAAAAATATTCTTTGAAAATCCACGATTATGGCTCCTATGGTCATTGAAAAAATATACTTTAAAAATCCACGTTAAGGGCTCCTATGGTCAGTGAAAAAAATATTCTTTATAATCCACGATTATGGCTCCTATGGTCATTGCAATTTTTTTAAATCCTCGGTCATGGCTCCTATCGTCGTTGAAATTTTTTTTTTTAAACATCGACCATTTGTTTCCTATGTTCATTGAAAACACATACTTTAAAAATCCAGGATTACGGTTCCTATGGTCATTGAAAAATATTCTTAAAAATCCTCGATTATGGTTCCAATGGGCATTGAAAAAATATTCTTTAAAAATTCACGATTATGGTTCCTATGGTAATTGAAAAAATATTCTTTAAAAATCCACGATTATGGCTCTTATGGCCATTGAAAAAATATTCTTTAAATATCCTCAATTATGGCTCCTATGGTCAGTGAAAAAATATTCTTTGAAAATCCACGTTAAGGGCTCCTATGGTCAGTGAAAAAAATATTCTTTATAATCCACGATTATGGCTCCTATGGTCATTGCAATTTTTTTTAAATCCTCGGTCATGGCTCCTATCGTCGTTGAAAAAATTTTTTTTTAAACATCGACCATTATGTTTCCTATGTTCATTGAAAACACATTCTTTAAAAATCCAGGATTACGGTTCCTATGGTCATTGAAAAATATTCTTAAAAATCCTCGATTATGGTTCCAATGGGCATTGAAAAAATATTCTTTAAAAATTCACGATTATGTCTCCTATGGTCAGTGAAAAATATTCCTTAAAAATTCACGATTATGGTTCCTATGGTAATTGAAAAAATATTATTTAAAAATCCACGATTATGGCAGCTATGGTCATTGAAAAAATATTTTTTAAAAATCCACGATTCTTTGAAAATCCACGATTATCGGTCCTATGGTCATTGAAAAAATATTCTTTGAAAATCCACGATTATCGGTCCTATGGTCACTGAAAAAATATTCTTTGAAAATACACGATTATCGGTCCTATGGTCATTGAAAAATATTCTTTAAAAATCCCCGAATCCTTTTGGTCACTAAAAAAACATTCAATAAACATCCACGATTATGGCTCGTATGGTCATTGAAAAAATATTCTTTAAAAATTCACAATTATGGTTCCTATGGTCAGTAAAAACATATTCTTTAAAAATCCTCAGTTTTGGCTCCTATGGTCGTGAAAAAATATTCTTTAAAAATCCATGTTTATGGCTCATATGGTCAGTGAAAAAATATTCTTTAAAAATCCTCGATTTTGGCTCCTATGGTCAGTGAAAAAAATATTCTTTAAAAATCAACGATTATGGCTCCTATGGTCAGTGAAAAAATATTCTTGAAAAATCCTCGATTTTGGCTCCTATGGTCGTGAAAAAATATTTTTTAAAAATCCACGTTTATGGCTCCTATGGTCAGTAAAAAAAATATTCTTTAAAAATCCTCGATTTTGGCTCCTATGGTCAGTGAAAAAAATATTCTTTAAAAATCAACGATTATGGCTCCTATGGTCAGTGAAAAAATATTCTTGAAAAATCCTCGATTTTGGCTCCTATGGTCGTGAAAAAATATTTTTTAAAAATCCACGTTTATGGCTCCTATGGTCAGTAAAAAAAATATTCTTTAAAAATCCTCGATTTTGGCTCCTATGGTCAGTGAAAAAAATATTCTTTAAAAATCAACGATTATGGCTCCTATGGTCAGTGAAAAAATATTCTTGAAAAATCCTCGATTTTGGCTCCTATGGTCGTGAAAAAATATTTTTTAAAAATCCACGTTTATGGCTCCTATGGTCAGTAAAAAAAATATTCTTTAAAAATCCTCGATTTTGGCTCCTATGGTCAGTGAAAAAAATATTCTTTAAAAATCAACGATTATGGCTCCTATGGTCAGTGAAAAAATATTCTTGAAAAATCCTCGATTTTGGCTCCTATGGTCGTGAAAAAATATTTTTTAAAAATCCACGTTTATGGCTCCTATGGTCAGTAAAAAAAATATTCTTTAAAAATCCTCGATTTTGGCTCCTATGGTCGTGAAAAAATATTCTTTAAAAATCCACGTTTATGGCTCCTATGGCCAGTGAAAAAAATATTCTTTAAAAATCCTCGATTTTGGCTCCTATGGTCGTGAAAAAAATATTCTTTAAAAATCTTCGATTATGGCTCCTATGGTCAGTGAAAAAAATATTCTTTAAAAATCCTCGATTTTGGCTCCTATGGTCAGTAAAAAAATATTCTTTAAAAATCCTAGATTTTGCCTCCTATGGTCGTGAAAAAATATTCTTTTAAAATCCATGTTCATGGCTCCTATGGTCAGTGAAAAAATATTCTTTAAAAATCCACGATTATGGCTCCTATGGTCAGTGAAAAAATATTCTTTAAATATCCACGATTATGGCTCCTATGGTCAGTGAAAAAAATATTCTTTAAAAATCCTCGATTTTGGCTCCTATGGTCGGTGAAAAAATATTCTTTAAAAATCCTCGATTTTGGCTTCTACGGACAGTGAAAAAATATTCTTTAAAAATCCTCGATTTTGGCTCCTACGGTCGTGAAAACATATTCTTTAAAAAATATTCTTTAAAAATCCACGATTATGGCACCTATGGTCAGTGAAAAAATATTCTTTAAAAATCCACGATTTTGGCTCCTATGGTCAGTGAAAAAAATATTCTTTAAAAATCCTCGATTTTGGCTCCTATGGTCGTGAAAAATTTTCTTTAAAAATCCACGTTTATGGCTCCTATGGTCAGTGAAAAATAATCTTTAAAAATCCACGATTATGGCCCCTATGGCCAGTGAAAAAATATTCTTTAAAAATCCTCGATTATGGCTCCAATGGTCAGTGAAAAAAATATTCTTTAAAAATCCTCGATTTTGGCTCCTACGGTCGTGAAAAAATATTCTTTAAAAATCCACGATTATGGCTCCTATGGTCAGTGAAAAATATTCTTTAAAAATCCACGATTATGGCTCCTATGGTCAGTGAAAAAAATATTCTTTAAAAATCCTCGATTTTGGCTCCTATGGTCGTGAAAAAATATTCTTTAAAAATCCACGTTTATGGCTCCTATGGCCAGTGAAAAAAATATTCTTTAAAAATCCTCGATTTTGGCTCCTATGGTCGTGAAAAAAATATTCTTTAAAAATCTTCGATTATGGCTCCTATGGTCAGTGAAAAAAATATTCTTTAAAAATCCTCGATTTTGGCTCCTATGGTCAGTAAAAAAATATTCTTTAAAAATCCTAGATTTTGCCTCCTATGGTCGTGAAAAAATATTCTTTTAAAATCCATGTTCATGGCTCCTATGGTCAGTGAAAAAATATTCTTTAAAAATCCACGATTATGGCTCCTATGGTCAGTGAAAAAATATTCTTTAAATATCCACGATTATGGCTCCTATGGTCAGTGAAAAAAATATTCTTTAAAAATCCTCGATTTTGGCTCCTATGGTCGGTGAAAAAATATTCTTTAAAAATCCTCGATTTTGGCTTCTACGGACAGTGAAAAAATATTCTTTAAAAATCCTCGATTTTGGCTCCTACGGTCGTGAAAACATATTCTTTAAAAAATATTCTTTAAAAATCCACGATTATGGCACCTATGGTCAGTGAAAAAATATTCTTTAAAAATCCACGATTTTGGCTCCTATGGTCAGTGAAAAAAATATTCTTTAAAAATCCTCGATTTTGGCTCCTATGGTCGTGAAAAATTTTCTTTAAAAATCCACGTTTATGGCTCCTATGGTCAGTGAAAAATAATCTTTAAAAATCCACGATTATGGCCCCTATGGCCAGTGAAAAAATATTCTTTAAAAATCCTCGATTATGGCTCCAATGGTCAGTGAAAAAAATATTCTTTAAAAATCCTCGATTTTGGCTCCTACGGTCGTGAAAAAATATTCTTTAAAAATCCACGATTATGGCTCCTATGGTCAGTGAAAAATATTCTTTAAAAATCCACGATTATGGCTCCTATGGTCAGTGAAAAAAATATTCTTTAAAAATCCTCGATTTCGGCTCCTATGGTCGTGAAAAAATATTCTTTAAAAATCCACGTTTATGGCTCCTATGGTCAGTGAAAAAAATATTCTTTAAAAATCCACGATTATGGCTCCTATGGTCAGTGAAAAAAATATTCTTTAAAAATCCTCGATTTTGGCTCCTATGGTCAGTAAAAAAAATATTATTTAAAAATCCTCGATTTTGGCTCCTATGGTCGTGAAAAAATATTCTTTAAAAATCCTCGATTTTGGCTCCTATGGTCGTGAAAAAATATTCTTTAAAAATCCTCGAATTTGGCTCCTATGGTCAGTGAAAAAAATGTTCTTTAAAAATCCTCGATTTTGGCTCTTATGGTCGTGAAAAAATATTCTTTAAAAATCCACGTTTATGGCTCCTATGGTCAGTGAAAAAAATATTCTTTTAAAATCCACGATTATGGCTCCTATGGTCAGTGAAAAAAATATTCTTTAAAAATCCACGATTATGGCTCCTATGGTCAGTGAAAAAAATATTCTTTAAAAATCCTCGAATTTGGCTCCTATGGTCAGTGAAAAAAATTTTCTTTAAAAATCCTCGATTTTGGCTCCTATGGTCGTGAAAAAATATTCTTTAAAAATCCACGTTTATGGCTCCTATGGTCAGTGAAAAAATATTCTTTAAAAATCCACGATTATGGCTCCTATGGTCAGTGAAAAAAATATTCTTTAAAAATCCTCGATTTTGGCTCCTATGGTCGTGAAAAAATATTCTTTAAAAATCCACGATTATGGCTCCTATGGTCAGTGAAAAAATATTCTTTAAAAATCCTCGATTTTGGCTCCTATGGTCGTGAAAAAATATTCTTTAAAAATCCACGATTATGGCTCCTATGGTCATTGAACAAATATTCTTTAAAAATCCACGATTTTTGCTCCTATGGTCATTAAAAAATATTCTTTAAAATTCCACGATTAAGGCACCTATGGTCATTGAAAAAATATTCTTAAAAATCCACGATTAAGGCACCTATGGTCATTGAAAAATATTCTTTGAAAATCCACAATTATGGCATCTATGGTCATTGAAAAAATATTTCTTAAAAATCCACGACTGTGGCTCCTATGGTCATTGAAAAAATATTCTTTAAAAATCCACGTTTATGGCTCCTATGGTCAGTGAAAAAAATATTCTTTTAAAATCCACGATTATGGCTCCTATGGTCATTGAAAAATATTCTTTGAAAATCCACAATTATGGCATCTATGGTCATTGAACAAATATTTCTTAAAAATCCACGACTGTGGCTCCTATGGTCATTGAAAAAATATTCTTTAAAAATCCATGATTATTGCCCCTATGGTCACGACTATTGCTCTTATAGTCATTAAAAAATATTCTTTAAAAATCCTCTATTAAGGCACCTATGGTCATTGAAAAAATATTCTTTAAAAATACACGATTATTGCTCCTATGGTCATTAAAAATATTCTTTGAAAATCCACATTTAAGGCACCTATGGTCATTGAAAAAATATTCTTTAAAAATGCACGATTAAGGCACCTATGGTCATTAAAAATATTCTTTGAAAATCCACATTTAAGGCACCTATGGTCATTGAAAAAATATTCTTTAAAAATCCACGATTAAGGCACCTATGGTCATTGCAAAATATTCTTTAAAAATCCAAGATTAAGGCACCTATGGTCATTGCAAAATATTCTTTGAAAATCCACAATTATGGCTTCTATGGTCATTGAAAAAATATTTCTTAAAAATCCATGACTGTGGCTCCTATGGTCATTGAAAAAATATTCTTTAAAAATCTACGATTAAGGCACCTATGGTCATTGAAAAACTGTTCTTTAAAATCCACGATTATGGCTTCTATGGTCATTGAAAAAACATTCTTTAAAAATCTAGGATTATGGCTTCTATAGTCATTGAAACAAATCTTTAAAAATCCACGATTATGTCTCCTACGGTCATTAAAACCATTGTTTAAAAATCCACGATTATGGCACCGATGTGCATTGATTTTTTTATTTCTTTAAATCCGCTTAATTACTTACCGAATTTGGTGTTGCTGTTTGTGTATAAAACAATGATACAATACTACGTTTAAAGATATTGTAACAGATTTTGGCTATGTATTGATATTCCCCGTTTTGTATTCGTCGTGCCAGTACATATGAAACGAATGGTTTTGGACACCAGGAGAAATTCACCGAAGATTCATATAAATTCCAATGGTAAGTTTTACAGGTAAGTTGGAAATTATTGTCGTATTCGTTTTTGTACTCGTCGTAATCACTGTCATATGATCGATCGACAACAAACCCTTCATCCGTACATTCAAAAGTCCAAGATTGTTTGTTAGTTACAAAGGTGGGACTGAAATAGAATATTTATTAATTTAAAAGGATTTATTTTTTTATAGTTGCTGTGACCGTATTTTATTTCAACACATCCTAGGCATGCAATATTCTGTCTTACTATAAGATATAATATTAATAATAATAAAAAAACTCACTTGGAAAACTCTGTGTGACAACTTGCAAGTATTTCTTCATTTGTTTCAAGTTCGATTTGAATCGGTTGTTCATCCAATACTTCAACATAATAACTACCAATCCTTTTACTTAGCTTTGGTCTCTCCAAAAGATCAGGAGATAGTCGTATATGACATGTACCTTCGACATTTGGTATTATCAAGCAATTTATTAAAACACTTAGACAAAATAATCTTAATTTCATGTTTCACCGATTGCAACGTGAACTTGGAGAAGCGAAAACGAGACTAATCTCAAAACGTTTAAGTGTCTTTCATTTTTAAAGGAAACAAATGCTGAGACATGCATTTTTCTTGAATGAAAAATAAAAAATAAATAAATTGTTCATTCTTAGTGCTAATCTGTGCTTGACAGTGTCTCAAGTGTGTGTGCCTATTATACAGGAATATAGACAGCTACACAATTCTCCGTTTTCATCGGAGTCATCGTATATGAACAATTCCATTAAACAAAATTATAATTTCAAAATATTCAATATGACCACTGGTCATTAACCAGGTTGTTAGACTAGAAACACAAGATTTTTAAATTATTATTCATAAAGCTTTCTTCAGACCAGAAAATGTGATTTTTAAGAATTATTTTTAGAATGTTCTCCGCCTGTTCACCTACCAAATTATTCTGAGATTCAAAGGCTTACAAGACAAATTAAAATTTATTACAGTGAGATTTTGTAACTTACTATGATGGAAATATGGCACAATAGAGAATAAAAAAACTAAATTTAAAATTTACTCTGTATCCTCTATTTCATTGTAGAGGGTGTTGAACTTTATAATTAATTTGATATGGAATACACCATATGCCAAACTATCACATAACAATGTATGAATTACATGATAAGTTTATTGGATTGCTGTATGCAGTGTTCGGATTTTTGTTTACATTTTACCCTTTGCAATCGAATACTGTCTGTGTTTATTTTTTTTGCAGTAAGTCATCATATTCGTGATAAACACAGAATCCTCTACTTATGAAAGGTCCATTGTGTGGATGTGACATGATATATTCTTAAAATAAAATTAAACACATAAAAAAGCATCAAGTTTGGCCGGGCTGAACTTTTTATAGCCTCCACCATAAAATACATATTAGTTAGTTTAAGTGGAGATATGTGGTGACCCAGGAACCCAAATGCCGAAATAAGTTCCGAAAATGTATCAAAAAATTTCTTCAACTGGGCGCCACCTTTATATGGGGGCTATATCAAAGTGACCACGGGAAACTCAAATGTCAAATTACAGATAGTTCGGTCAACACATGTAGCTAAACTCGTTACAATTGATCATTTTTGGTGGAGAAGTTTTGTGACCACTTGAACCTCAAATGTCAAATAATAGGTAGTTCGGTCAAAAACTAGTTACAATTCTCAAACCTTTATATGGGGTCTATACCGAAACATGGACCAATGCTGACAATGTTTGGTGGATAAGTTTTGGGACCACTGGAAACCTTAAATGGGAAATTTCAGCTATTTCGGTTAAAAATTGTAGCTAAAATCCTCAAAATACCGAATGTCGGGAGAAACTGTTACGTCAAAAAACAAATAGTTCTATCAAAAGTAGTTAAATACCTAAAATCGAGGGGTGGCGTTATATGGAGGCTATACCGAATCATGGACCTATTTTGAACATTTTTAGTGGAGTAGTTTTGTGACCACTGGGAACTTCAAACATTAAAATACAGGTATAAGTAGCTGAAAACCTCAAAATAACCAAAAACGGGAGGTATCGTTATATGGGGGCTACACCGAACCATGGACCTATGTTGAAAATTTTTGGTGGAGATGTTTTGTGACCATTGGGAACCTCAAATGTCAAATAACAGATAGTTCTGTCCCGAAATAGTTAAAATTCTCGAAATACCTAAAATCGAGAGGTGCCGTTATATGGGGGCTATACCGAATAATGGACCTAGTAGCTTTGTGACCACTGGGAACTTCAAACGTTAAAATGCAGGTATTTCCGTCAAAAAGGTAGCTAATATGCTCAAAATACCGAAAATCTTGAGGTAGCGTTATATGGGGGCTATACCGAAACATGGACCTATGTTGAAAATTTTTAGTGGAGATGTTTTGTGACCACTGGGAACCTCAAATGTCAAATAACAGATAGTTCTGTCCCGAAATAGTTATAATTCTCTAAATACCTAAAATCGAAAGGTGCCGTTATATTGGGCCTATACAGAATCATGGACCAATTTTTAAAATTGTTAGTGGAATAGTTTAGAGACCACTGGGAACTTCAAACGTTAAAATACAGGTACTTCCGTCAAAAAAGGTAGCTGAAAACCTAAAAAAAAACGAAAATACGACGGAACTGTTATGTGGGGGCTATACCAAAACAAGGACCTATGTTGACAATTTTTGCTAGGGGAGATTTGTAACCACTGGGAACCTTAAATGTTAAATTACAAGTACTTCCGTCAAAAAGGTAGTTAAAATCCTCAAAATACCGGCAATCGGGAGGTATCGTTATATGGGGGCTATACCAAAACATGGACATATGTTGTCAATTTTTGGTGGGGATGCTTTGTGACCTCTGAGAACCACGAAATGGGGCACAGAAGAATCTTCGTAAAATATGTACGATGTGTATATGAAAATATGTTCCAAAACTTGTTCTGACAACTTGGTTTCTACCATGACCCATTCCGCAATGGTGATATGCGAAAGCTTTCTCTCCTTGTCGTTTCGCTCGGCAACCATCAGGTTATCCTTAAAGACTTGATTGAAGTGCCGTTTTATTTTTCAAGAGGCAGTAGAGTTATGTTTCAGATTTTTCCTCTCAGCGGGCTTATTGTCGGGAAGGTGGACGATTATATGTTTTAGAGATTTTCGCTTTCTCATACATATTTCTCGACGATTTTGTTATAGGTAATCTTGACCGCCTCATCCTATTCGTGGACGGCACCAATAGCAGCATTATTGGCAATCTTACCGATAATGAATTTTGCCTTCTGGTAAAGAGGCTTCCGAACGCCGTAGGGAGTTTTCTTTTTTTTTTTTGTTAGCTTGCGTAGGCTGATTATATTCAGTGACTGTCGGAGTTGTCACTCGTCCATCCATCTCCTGGTCTCGTGACAATTCTCTTCTCCTTTTGCAAAAGTGCTTGGGACCGCCTTTGGCGCAGTAGGATAATGCCGCTAAAACCTTGAAAATACCGAAAATCGGGAGGTACCGTTCTATGGGGTCTATAGGAAAACGTGGAGCTAAACAGACAAATTTCTGGAGGAATGTTTTTTAGTCATTTCGGTAAGTTGATATGGGTAAAACCTTGAAAATGCCGAAAATTGGGATATAACGTTATATAGGGGCTATATCAAAACAAACAATTTCTGAAAGAAATTCTTTTGTAGACCCAAAGAAGACTAAATACCAAATTTCAGGCATTTCGCTAAGATAATGTCGCTAAAACCTTCAAAATACCGAAAATCGGGCGGTATCGGTATATGGGGGGACATATGTGAACCGATATAGCCCATTTTCAATACCCAACCATTCCAAGAGTAGTAGACAACAAAAACTGCTGCTTAAACCGATGTGATGGTTACAACGTACGTAGTAAGGATTGCACCAGAAATGGAGGTGGAGGATTAGTTTTCAATAAAGAATTATCTCACTTGAGCTTGGCTCTAATGATCCGTACATTGAATGTATGGGATAGCACTCAGGTGTGGAACTGCCAAAATAGAGTTGCTGAACGTATACATCCCCCCGACAAATAGCATTAGGTTATAGGCTTCGCTCATCACGCGACCTCAGAGTAAGGGAGCTAACACTGAATGTCAACAGGTTGGTCGGTGAGCTCAAGCGGAACAAGTGATTAAATCACACTGAAGCCGGAACAATGGATATATCACTCTCGAACCTTGAAAAGAAGGAAGATAGGACCTCCGTCATATTTGGTGACGTTACGCTGACTGATCCGAAGAGGTTCGCAAGTTATTACAATCGACAGTTTGTCGAGCGCCCCTGTAGTGACCGGGCGAAGAGAAGAGAACTACGTCGCATTATAATCTCCCTGCCGAGGATGAGCCACAACAGATTACAAAGGATGATGTTTGAGAGTCATCAGGAAAGCTAAATCATCCAAAGCCTGGAATCTCCATGGTAATGCTGAAATAGCCGAATGTGCCGGGAACCGAATACTTCACTAAAGTTCTCGACCTTTCGCCAGCCACAAAAGTTCTTCCTGTTCACTATGTGAACTGCGTAGGTGAGCACTGAGTTGAGTGTCTTCATTGATGGTAGCAGAATTCAGACCAAAAACTAACCCAACAAGTAAAATAGTATCAGTCAGCTTTGTCGACAGAGAAATACCCTCAGCCTGTGCAAATTGAAACACTTTTTTCACAAAAAACTTATGTATTTAGGGGGTTTAAAAATTTTGGTCGTATGAACCGACAGAAATGTTTATTAGGATTAAAGTTCAAAAATTTTGCGGAAAAGGTACTTACAGGAATGGACCGACATAGACCATGGGGGTGCCATAGGGGGGTTTTACACCCTTCGGGCTGTTTTCTCAAGGAGTATGGACTTGCCCCTGAAACAACATTTACCATCGTAATTGAGGCAGCGAATGCAAGTTGCTTCAACAAAAATCAAAGTGATTCAATAGCAGGTCTTAAAGTGAACTTATCCAAAATTTTGTGTGGAAGGTACGGGATGGAGTGGACAAATATAGCCCTTTTTCGAACCTGATCTATATCTGGAAGGTATTATAAGAATTTGTAAAGTATGGACCAAATCGGTCACTCCCGTCAAGAGTTATCGTGCGTACAAATTTTCCGAATATTTTTGAACTTTTGTGGGGTAGGTACCTGAAGGAGTGGATCGATATGGCTTATCTACGAACTTAAAGTAAGTTTGGAAACAATATTACGAAGGCCAAATTTTGGCCGGAATCGGCATTTCCGTTCGAGAATTATCTTGCCCTTCCACCCATAAACATGGTTTGTCTTTCAACTTTCAGGCTATTTTTTCAGCAAGTATGGACTTGCCCCTGAGAAAACTTGTACCTGCGCATAGGGGACAGTGAATACAAGATGTTACAACAAAAACCAAGGCGATTCGAGAGCAGGTCCTAAACTTTTCCGAAATATTGTGTGGGAGGTACTCGAAGGAGTGTAGTCTGGTAGAAATTTCATAATTTGCAAAGTATGGACCAAATCGGTTACTCCCTTCAAGAGTTATCGTACGCACAAGTTTTCCGAACATTTTCGAACTTTTGTGGGGGAGGTACCGGAAGGAGTGGACCGATATAATCCACCTATGAACTTGAACTAAGTTTGGACAAAATATTACGAAAGCCAAATTTTGGACCGAATCGGCAGATCCGTTCGAGAGTTATCTTGCGCTCCAACCACTACACACGATGTCATAGGGTTTTTTTGTAACTTTTAGGCTATTTTCTCAGGAAGTATGGACTTGCCCCTAATGTAACTAGCAGCGTCGTATAGAGGACAGCGAATACAACTTGCGTAAACAAAAATCAAAGCAATTCGAGACCAGGTCCTAAACTGAACTTTTCCGAAATTTTGTGTGGGAGGTAACCGAAGGAGTGGACCGATTGAGCCCATATTGGAACCTCATCTATGTTTGGTAGAAATTTCACGATGTGCAAAGTATGGACCAAATCGGTTATTCCCTTCAAGAGTTATCGTGCGCACAAGTTTTGCGACAATTTTTGAACATTTGTGGGGGAGGTACCTGAAAGAGTGGACCTATATGGCCCATCTTCGAACTTAAATCGAATCTGGACAAAATATTTCGATACCCAAAATTTGAACTGAATCGATTGATGCGTTCGAGAGTTATCGTGCGCACCAGCCAGACAGACAGACGGACGGACATTGCTAGATCTAGTCAAAATTGTCTGAAACGGATATCGTACAAACATACTTGGGGTCTAATACCATTTTTTCGATGAGGCACATTTTTGGTCGTATCAAAGTGTAAATGCCCTCTTTAGCCTAAAGGCTGAGGGTATAAACAACCGTTTTCGTTTGTTTTTCCCCTTTTCAAAAACTATCTTAATTTCCTTTTTGGTAAAAATTATTATTGTCCAAACTTAGTTTAAGTTCGAAGATGGGTTATATCGGTCCACTCCTTCCGGTACCTCTCCCACCAAAGTTCAAACATGTTGGGAAAAATTGTGTGCACAATAAGTTTTGAAGGGGATAACGGATTTGGTCCATACTTTGCACATCATAAATTTCTACCATATGTATATCAGGTTTCAATAGGGTCTATATTTATCCGCTCCTTCGGGTATCTCCCACACAAAATTTGGGATAAGTTCACTTTAGAACCTGCTCTCGAATCACTTTGATTTCTGTTGAAGCAACTTACATTCGCTGCCTCAATTACGACGGTAAATGCTTTTTCAGGGGCAAGTCCATACTTCTTGAGAAAACAGCCCAAAAGGTGTCCAAACTTAGTTTCAGTTCAAAGATTGGCAACAAATTCTTGTACTTCCCTCTAATATTTAAACAAATGCCACTATAATGGTATGCACGATATCCTTGAACGGGGCAACCAAATTGGTCCAAACGTTGGATATCCTAATATTTTGTCCAAATTTAGTTTAACTTCTAAATTGGCTGATACCGATCTTTTCATTATGGTACTTTCCCCAGAAAAGTTCAACAATTGTGTCGATCTGTCAGCAGATGAAAGTTTCAATTCACATAGGATGAGGTGTATATCTCTGTCGGCAAAGCGGACTGATACTTTTTTACTTGTTTGGATGCTTTTTTTCACACTTCAACCACTATAACTTAGCCATTTGTTAACCGATTTAATAAGTTATTGACTTGATCGAAAGATATTGCTTGCCCATTAAAAATAAGAAGATCAATAAGAATCTATTGTGAATTACATTACAATTTAATTTTCAAGTTTGGATTAATATAAGTTAATTGTGATATAAATGTTTGATAATATATATGAAATAGAAGTTAAAACTATTTTTGGTTAGGAAAAATGAATAGAACATAACCACTTATTTTGATTATTGGAAAGAAACTTCCTAATAATTATCGTTGTTTAAATTATCATCATCATCACCATTATCTTCTTCATTTTCCTGTTCATGCTCTTCATCAACAACATCCACAGGTATAACTGTATTTGACTTCTTTGGTTCTTCATATATCACTGGCGTTGGAATTTTCATTTGCACTGTCAATGAAAATCCTTCCAAGCGTTTTGAATTGGCAACTTCTTCTGGTTTACAACAAATGATGACACCCATATTTTTATATCCAAAGGTATAGTCGGTATTTTTTAACCATTCTATTGTGTGACAAATGCTTGTACAGAAAATCAACTCGTTTTCATTATGAAACTATAAAAAGGTAAAAGAAAAAATACTCATAATTATTTGCTTATGCATTTTAATCTCATTAACTTGTTACAACTCACTTCATAAAATGGTGAATTTATGCCAATTATTACGACAGCACTTTGATTATCCGTGTTTATAGGGTTGAGATATTGCCAAATATAAAGTGGAATAGTTCTTTTCTCATTGTCGATTACTTCAACCATGCTGCGATTCTTGTGACATATGCTTTCATAAATTGGCGCCGAAACGGAACCTGAAACTCCGCTAAACACTTCATAATTGATATGTGTTTCCTGAAGGTGTTGATTAAGAGCTCGTTCGTAAAGTAACCAATTACCCAATCTTAATACCGGCCACCATGTAATTTCAAAGAATCCAGCAAATTGTCCATCCAAGCTTTTATAGAAATTGTCGTTTTGAATCAGTGACTTACGTTCATATTTGGCAAAATTTATCCATTCTTGGATTTCAACATTTTTATATTGCAGAGACATCGAGCTGTAAAAAAAAAACAATAAAAACAAGTAAGAACGACTTTGAGTTCGGCGGAACTGAACTTTTTGTACCCTCCACCACAAACTGTATTGAAGCAAATAGGAACAATTAGTTTCCTTTCGTTTATGACAGTACTAAGCTCTACCTCTTATTCATTACAGCAGCAGAATATCTTAACTGATAATACTCTCTTTAAAAGAGCTCCTATCGGGCGTCATCGCAGTTTGTTTTAAGTTCATGGACCAATATTTATAATTTTCCGAATTGTATCCTCTGGTTGGAAAATTTTATAAAAACCCTGGAAATACAAAAAATTGGGCAATACCGCTTAGACTTCAACTGGGATATATGGTATGGATGGATGCAACCGTGGTGCAATGGTATGCACACCCGCCTTGCACGCTAAGGTCGTGGGTTAGATCCCCCGGCCAGGCAACATCATATTGTCTTAAAACACACCGTTTGGACTTGGCGATAAACAGTAGGTCCTATATTAATAAGCTAATATGACATGCTTTGAATCCAAAAATGCAATAGCATCTTTTGGTGTCCACGCTCAATATAAAATTCATCGATGAAGATGCTAAAAAGATGACATGCCAGAAAACTTCTTCCCATGATTGAATGGCATATTTGGCGTAGAAAATTTTGCTGCGGTGCTGTATAAAACGTTGACTTGTACCGAGAAATTTCTGGAGGAAAGTTTTGTAACTTCAACGTAGATCAGGACACAAGCTTCAATGTATCGGAAATAGAAAAGGCTTTTATGGGGGCTATATGAAGACGTGGACATATACTTATACATCTTTTCTGGAATATTTCAAAACCCAATGAATACTAATATCAAGTTTCAGCCATTTCGGTGGAATAGGATTTATCTTGATCCCTCTTTCATCTCAAGTGGACACTGACCTCCACGTTGTGTCACCTGGGGAACTGCCTTTAACATGCGTTAAAGGTAGTGAGCTAACATGTGCCGCGCGTTCACCCATAAGAACGTTAAAAACTTGGGCTTGAAAGTCGGGCTAGTTACCGTCCCCTAGAAAAAACAGCCTACTATGAAAAAACGAAAGAAAGGAAAAACAAACCCCTCTAAAGTTGACGAACCCCGCAAACGTTTTAAGGACAGTGATCTGCGAATCTGCACCTGGAATGTTCGCACTCTTTATAGAGAAGGTGCAGTCTTCGCATTGGCAGACGTACTTGAAAAGTACAAGGCCGATATTACTGCCATACAGGAAATACAATGGATTGGGAAAGGTGTCACAACAACACCTAAAGGTGACGCACTTTATTATAGCTGTCATGACGTAAAGCATGAGTTTGGTTGCGGATTCGTAGTTAGTCGGAGACTAAACCATCTGGTATCCAGCTTCAGCGCAGTGAATGAAAGACTTGCTGCAATTCGAATAAAAGCTAAATTCTTCAACATCAGCTTTATTTGCGCTCATGCTCCCACTGAAGAAAAGGACGAACAGACCAAGGATATATTTTACGAGCGCTTAGAAGAAACATATGACCGTTGCCCTGCCCATGACATTAAAATCATTCTAGGCGATTTTAATGCCAAAATTGGAAAGGAGAATATCTTTGGCCCAACAGTCGGGAAATTCAGTCTCCACAGTGAAACATCTGACAATGGTATGAGGCTGATAGACTTTGCAGCTGCAAAAAACATGGTAGTTAGCAGCTCCAGATTTAATCATCTCATAAGGGCACCTGGCTGTCTCCAGATCAAAGAACAAGTAATCAAATCATGTTGTGATAGATGGAAGACATTCATCCAGCGTGTTGGATGTACGATCGTTCCGAGGTGCAAACATTGATTCGGACCACTACCTTGTTGCAGCAAAGGTACGTACCCGTCTAAACGTTGCAAATAAAGCACGAACAGACACAACGCGGAAGTTGGACATCGATAGGCTGCAAACACAACAGATAGCCACAGCATACTCCACTCAACTAGCCCAATTGCTTAACGCGAGCACTCCTTGTCCCGATAACATAAAAACACAATGGCAAAATATTGCCCACTCCATGCAAATAGCCGCAAAATCCATACTTGGATTCCAGAGACCTCCACAATGGAATTCATGGTATGACCAGGAGTGTCGTGCTGCTACGGAAGAGAAAAATGCGGCATATAGAGTTACTTTACAATCAGTAGCAACACGTAGCGCACGAGAGAGATATCGGGAGAAAAGGAGAGAAGAGAAACGTCTTTTCCGCAAGAAAAAGAGAGAAATGGAAAAGCGGGAGTGTGAAAAAATCGAGATGTACAGGAGCCAGAATAAAGTCCGAAAATTCTACCAAAGAGTGAAACATCAAACAGATGGCTTTGGAAAAGCGGGAGTGTGAAAAAAATCGAGATGTACAGGAGCCAGAATAAAGTCCGAAAATTCTACCAAAGAGTGAAACATCAAACAGATGGCTTTGGTACAGGCACATCCTCCTGTAGGCAGCCGATGGCTTATCAGCCGAGCTGTTTAAAACCGGAGGCGACGCGCTGATAAGGTGTATGCATCAGCTAGTTAGCACCATCTGGCAGGAAGAACGCGTACCCGACGATTGGAACCTGAGCATCCTGTGTCCCATCCACAAGAAAGGAGATAAGACCGTATGCTCCAACTGTAGGAGCATAAGTCTTCTCCCTATTGCCTATAAGATAGTGTCAGGGATATTGTGCGAACGACTAAAGCCCATGATCAACGAAATAATTTGACCATACCAATGTGGCTTTAGACCCGGCTAGTCCAGGTAATAGGTAATACGAGATGCAAATGTCAAAAGAAATGGCACAATTTACACCAATAGCCACATGTTACTTGCTTATGCTGATGACATAGACGTCATGGGACGATCAGTAAAGCAAGTAACTGATACCTTTAGGAAGGTCGAAGCAGAATCTACGAAAGTGGGTCTGGCGGTAAGCGGCGAAAAGACCAAATTGATGGTGTCGACGCGCAAAGCGTCCATAGAGCTCGGACCATCTGTGGAAGTTGGTACCTACACTTTTGAGGTAGTTAAAGACTTCGTCTACCTCAGCACTGCCATAAACACAACAAACAACATCAGTTGTGAAATAAGAAGAAGAACTGTATTGGCCAACAGATGATACTATGGTTTAAGTAAGCAATTTAAAAACAAAACCACATTTCGTCAAACAAAAATAACACTATACAAAACGCTGATACTACCCGTGCTAATGTATGGCTCCGAAGCATGGATACTTGCGCAAGCAGATAAGGCAGTACTTGGTGTGTTTGAGAGGGAAATTCTTCGAAAGATCTACGGGCCGATTTGCGTTGACGGTGAATATCGACGTCGTATGAACCACGAGCTATATCAGCTATACAAAGACATGAATATAGTTAAACGTATCGAGATGCAACGATTGCGTTGGCTAGGCCATATCATAAGAATGAGCGATGATGAACCCGCTAAAAAGGCGTATGAATACCTGCCACATGGCGGTGCACGCAGAATCGGCAGGCCTAAGCTTCGATGGAGCATACAAGTGGATGAAGAAATGAAAAGGCGCGGTATTCCAAAAAGTCAAGCGAAAAATAGAGATGAATGGAGATATTTTCTTAGTTCGGTCTATGGAACAAATGTTCTGTAATGGGCCAACTAAGTAAGTAAGTAAGTACCTACAAAATGCTGAAAATCGGGAGATACAGTTCTATGGGTGTTAAATGAAGGCGTAGCGCTATACCAACGAATTTCAGTTGGAAAGTATATACCCTAACAAAGACTAAATACCAAATTTCACCCATTTCGGTGGGGTATTGAGGCCACAACCTTCAAAATGCTGAAAATCGGAAGGTACCGTTCTATGGGGGCTATATAAAGACATGGACCTATTCCAACAAACCTCAGAAGAAAAGTACTATACCCCCAACAAAGACTAAATACCAAATTTCAGCCATTTCGGTGGGGTATTGAGGTCACAACCTTCAAAATACTGAAAATGGGTAGTTACCGTCCAATGGGGGCTATATGAAGATATGGACCTAATATTTCAGGCGGAAAGTTTTATATCCTCAACGAAGATATAATACCGAATTTCAGCCATATCGTTGGGATTTTGAGGCCACAACCTTAGAAATACTGAAAATCTGGAGGTACCGTTCTATGGGGGTTATATGAAGACATGGAATATTTCATACCTACAAGGAAGACTAAATGTCATATTTCAGCCATTCGGTTGGATGTTGGTGTCACAACCTTCCAAATGCTGAAAATCGGGACGTATCTTTCAATTGGGGTCATGGAGGGACTTTCCAATGGGGGCCATATGAAAAAGTGGACCGATACCGACACATTTTTGGTGTAATGTTTTAAACCTCTAACGAGAACTACATATGTATATACCGAATTTCAGATATTTCTATGCGATATTGATATTCGAAACACCGAAAATCCGGTTCCGATATAGCCCATTTTCATAACCAAATATCTTAGGAGTAGTTTTAATTTCTATATCAAATTGGGTGCGACCGTGGTGCAATGGTATGGTGAAGGTTACCCACCCAGCGTTGCACAATGGTTCAGAAATCGATTTACCTGGCCATCCTCCTGTAGAGACCAACAAGGTAATTTGCTACCTGATACAGATAGTGTGCTCAGGATATGGAAAGAACATTTCTCTAAACTGTTGGTATCCGATAGTAGCGAAGACTGCGAAGATACCACAGATCCAATCCCAGATGATGGTATTGAATGTATACCGCCCAGCCAAGATGATGTAACGACAGCAATAAACCGGCTGAAGAATAATAAGGCAGCAGGAGCCGATGGCTTACCAGCCAAGCTGTTCAAAACCGGAGGCGACACGCTGATAAGGTGTATTCATCAGCTAGTTAGCACCATCAGACAAGAAGAACGAGTACCCGTCGATTGGAACCTGACCATCCTTTGCCCTGTCCACAAGAAAGGAGATAATACTGTATGCTCTAACTTTATGGGCATAAGTCTTATCCCTATTGCATACAAGTCAGGGATAATGAGTGAACGACTAAAGCCTATGGTAAATTAAATAATTGGGCCATACCAATGCGGCTTTAGACGTGGCAAATAAACCATTGCCTAGATATTTACCCTGCAACAAATCCTGGAGAAGACGCAAGAGATGTAGATCGACACTTGTCACCTTTTTGTCGATTACACAGCCGCCTTCGACGGTCCCCTGCATTCAAAGGTATTCCAAGCCATGTCTGATTTTGGTATCCCTGCAAAGCTCATTCGGCTTTGTAGAATGACATTAACTGATACTCGATCCTCAGTTAAAATAGGAAAGAACCTCTCCGAAGAGTTTAGTACCAACAGAGGCTTAAGACAAGGTGACGGCCTCTCGTGTGACCTTTTCAACATTCTGCTGGAAAAGGTTATACGAGATGCGAAGGTCAAAAGAAATGGCACAAATATATACAAACAGCCATATGTCACTTGCTTATGCCGATGACATTAATCGATCGGTAAAGGAAGTGACTGATATCTTTGAAAAAGTCGAAAAGGAATGTTCTAAGCGTCTATGGAGATCGGACCAACTGTTGAGGTTTGTTACTATAATTTTCAGGTAGTAAAGGACTTCGTCTACCTCGGCACCACCGTAAACACAACCAAAAACGTCAGTTGTGAAATACGAAGAAGAATATTGTTGGCCAACAGATGTTACTTCGGACTGAGTAAGCAATTTAGAAATAAAGCTACAACTCGTCAAACAAAAAACACGCTTTACAAAACAATGATACTACTTGTGCTCATGTATGGTTCCGAAGCCTGAGTACTTGCGCAAGCAGATAAGGCAGAGCTTGGTGTGTTTGAGAGAAAAAATTCTTCGAAAGATCTATGGACCAAAACGATTCTCAACCACTGTGCGGTGGCAAAGCACCCCTCAGATATGTTGGCTACATTTCTTTAGTATTTCAGCCATGTAAAACTTCTCTACAAGTGGTGTCTTAAGACACGCCTTTCGGCAATAACGAGTAGGTCCCTTATCATTGAGCTAACATGAATAAGGGTGCCCTCATTGATATGAGAGAAGTCTCCATAGTCCCGTATGGGATGTGTGTGGAACAATTATTATTATTAAACCAAATTTTAAAGTTCTATCTAAAAAATTGCGGGTTGTATCCGTATTTCAAGACACTGACGGACATGATTTTATCGACGAATATTTCGACGTGTTTCAAACGGAATGGCAAATTTAATTATATATTATGGTGGAGGGTAAACTAACATTATACAATGTAGGCGGTTAGTTAATATACTTACTTATAGGTAGGGAAATGAATATTAACGTTATCCATTTTTGTCAAACTTAGGTTGTTCGGAAAAGTTGGGTACTGAAATGTGTGAAATATATATTTTGATTAAATATTTGTGATAGTGTTTGAAAGAAATTTAAACCTTAATAATATTAGTCTGCCAACGGACCAAGTTCAGAGGTCGTCGATTTTGGAACGTCAAGGAATATGGGGGGGGGGGGGGGTGTAATCTTAGGTACACGAACACTAAGTGCCTATGATGCCTAGGCTTAAAGCGCGAGACACTGGCTCTCCGTGAATTCTCCCTTGAGAACGTTTATAGTTAAGAGCTTTGAGCTAAGCCACATTTGTCAAATAATCCATTACGAAACGAATAAGAAATTTAAAAAACCCATTCAGTAAATGTTGCAATGCTTTTAGTTTCGTTTCGTAAAAATTGCTCTATGCAACAGAGAGTAATATGAAGTTTTGACTCATTCGAGGCAATCATCCAATTAAATGTTCAACAATAACAAAACAAACACAAAACTTGTGCTAAATATTAAAATACTTATTGTAGAATAGTAAAGATTATACTTACAAATACTTCAATCACTTACCAAATTCATTGTTGGTGTTGTTGTTGCTACATAGAGCATAGATACAATATTACGTTTATTTATATTGGAACATATTTTTGCCATGTATTGATATTCTCCAGTTTGGATAGGTCGTGCCAAAATATATGGAACCCAAGGATGTGGACACCAGGTGAAATTCACAAATGATTCATACAGATTCCATTTGATGGTATTGCAGCTAAGTATGAAATTATTTTCATATCGTTGTTCTTAATACCTATAATACATATCTTCCTTAAGAAATCCGCTATTTGTACATTTAAAATTCCATGATAATTTGTTAGCTACAAAAGAGGGGCTGAAATAAAACATTTGTTAGTTTCTTTTATTGTCATAAAGTTACTTAAAACATTTTAACATAATCATCTGATTTGCTTAAAATATCCGATTTACTTGATTTAAAATTAAAATGAAAAAACTTACTTGGAAAATCCTGTTTCACAGCTTGCATGTAATTCTTCACCAGTTCCAAGAATGACTTCAACTGTTCTATCCGACACTTCAATATTATGAGTACCAAACTTTCTACTTAGTTTTGGCCTCTTCTCAGGATCAGATAATAATTGTATATGACAAGTACCTTCGACATTTGCTATTGCATAGTAAACTATAAAAACACATAGAAAAAATAATCTTAAATTCATATTTTATTGATTACGACTTGATCTTGACAAAGCTAAAAAATGACTGATTGCAAAATGTTTAATCTGTCTTCCCTTTTAAAGAACACTTATGCTGCGCAATGCATTTTTTGTTGAATCTAAAATAAATAAACAAAAAAATATTTTGTTCTTAGTAGTAATCTTGCTTGGAAGTGTATCATGTGTATGTAGCCAGTCATTTTCCCGTTTTCATCCCAGATATTGTATATGCGACATTCCATGAATGAAATTTAAAAAAAAAAAAAAAACAAAAAAAAGTTGCTGGCTTAAACATCAATTTATTCTAAACAGAATGTTTTGTTCCATAAGCCGAACTAAGAATAGATTTCCCAACGCACCTACTTTTTCGGAGTTTTGACCTTTCCTTGGGGTGTGTACCGTCAAATGGCTGGTATTCTTTTGAAATTGACCAGACAACCGGAGTTCATACACGGAGAAAAAAATGCTTCTCTAACTTATGTCCCAAACATATTTTGCAGCAAACAAAAAAAAGCAAAAAAAAAAAAACAAACACATACACCAGTGGGTGTTTACTGAGAGCAAAGGAGAGTAAATGTAAAACACATTGAAATGTTAACATAACATTAACATATACAAACATTTATAAATGGTGGTGGTTTATTAAAAGGCATAGAAATACCAAACACAAAAGCAACAACAGAAACATAGGTAAATACATAACAGACTTTAAAAGAACAGGTAAAAAAGTATCAGTCGGCTTTGCATATGAGAATTGAAACTTTCATCAACGCACGTTGCACAGAGGGGAAACATAGGCCTAAAGTTGCTCAAAACTCAAAATATGAAAATCGTTTTTTTATGAAAAAATGTTGATAAACGGCAACCAGACTCTTTTCTACATTTGCAATAACCATCCTCGACTTTGTAAGACTAACCAATCCAATGCAGCAGTCGATTGAACTCAGCCATACTGAAAACAAAAAGTAAATTTTCGAAAACTAAGAAATTAGGTGAACATTAAAATAACATTATTTTCGCGAAAATTTATATTTTTCAAGATTTATTGTTTTTGTACAGTCTCCGAACAAGATTAGCATTTAAAATTTTCAGATTAATTTTACATCTTTGCTCTTTAGTAATGGTGATACATATCCACTTTCTGAAATTTTTTTATGATAATTTTTAAAATTACTACAATTTCAATAGCGAAAAAGTCTATTTCCCCGTCGTTTCCCGACCATAGTTTCTTCTAATGTTTTATGCGCTTGAGTCTCAAATATCAGATTCAATCATAAAAAATTGCGCATATTTGCGCCATTCCGAAAAAATCTAATTTTTCTCAAATGAAATATGAAATATTTTTATATGGAATTGCAAGGTTTACTCGCACTAAATTTTGCTCCGCCTTATAACCGGGGCTCTTATTTATCAGACTAAACCAACACCTATCAAATATGTTTGCATTATTCAGAAACTTTGACGGCTTTTCTCATGTGAATTGAGAAAAATTTAATTTTAGTACGTTTCAAAAAATAAAATTTGGAATGAAATATATGTATATGGGACTACATATACATCTGTACCGATTTGTTTGAAAATTGGCTCAATGTTTTTTTAGGCTAGTTCAGGTTGCATGTTTCAAATTTCAGTGATTTTGGTGCATTTTTATCTCATATCAGATGCGATATATATGGAAGCTGCATCCAAATCTGGACCGATTTTCATTATTTTCTATAGGATTAATCCTTGTACAGAAGATATGCTTTGTGCAAAATTTTATATCAATCGGACTATAAATGACCTTTCTAGGGCTTTTGATCAACTTTTAACACAAATTTCCCCTCTGTGCGTTGGGGCAAGATTGAAAAAACGGGTCTTAATTGAAAACTTGAAACACAAATTTCTGATAATCTTTCTTGACAGGGTTAACGAGTACAAAATTGTACCTCACTAGACTAAATAGCAAAGTCTTATGTTGTTTACTTTTCGTGTAGCACAGTTTAAAATTAAACATATTTTCAAAATTTAAGAAACAGGTGAAAAGTATTAAATTTCGCTGCTTTTAAATCGCCATAACGTAGTTTCTGCAACATAAACTTGGTATTTTCAAGATGGATATTTCAAACAGAGTTAATTCTTAATATTTTAGGAAAAAAATTTCTGAAAAAGTCCTTTAGAAATGTGTTTAAAAAATTCGTCAAAATGTGTCCAGATTCCTGGAAGTGACATTCCGGACAAGTGAGATATACTTGAAAGTGGAACGCTTGACCTTTCAATTGATGCCAATTATGTTGGTGTGCATGATCAGATAACAGACCCAGCTAAAATTTTTTTCCGAATTCGTATCGAATTCGGACAGAATTTCTGAAAAAATATCCGATTCTGATGCCGAATTCGTACCGAATTCGGTACGAAAGTTGTATGGACTTGGTCACCGAATTCGGAAAGAATTTTCTAAGGAAATTCATAAAAAATATTAGAGTTTCGCGACGAATTCGGTCCGTATTCGGAAGTAAATTCTTGGAAAATTCGGAGAAAAATTTAGATTTTCTGACAGAATTCGGTCCGAATTCGGAAGAAAATTCTGGAAAATTCGATGAAAAATTTAGATTTTCTTAAGAAAATCCGTCCGAATTCGGAAGGAAATTCTGGAAAAATTCGGAGAAAAGTTCAGATTTTCTGAAAAAAAATCGGAAACAATTCTGATATTGACACAACACGTGTCGTACTGTACTGAACAAACCCCACTCAGAGACAATTTTCTTTTAATGTACTATTTATGGAAGATTATAATTTCAAACTTTCTAATGATTTTGCCTGTTGTTATCATTTTATGATTAAGAGTAGAACAATGTGCAGAAGTATGTTGACGCTATCAACACTAGCTTGAATTATTATATGTTGCATTTATATTAAAAAAAATGTAAAATTGTATATGCGAATTTTATGACCAGTCATTTTGTTCTTCGACATCAACCGAAAAAAATTCCCTTAGAAAATCCATTAGAAATCGGAACGAATTCGGAATGACGATTCTTAAGATTCTTTAGAAAATGTGCAGAGATTCTTAAAATAAACTTATAGAAAATTGGTCCAATTTCTAGGAAAATATTAGAGAAATCGGCCACATTTCTAAAACAAATTCAGAAAATCTCAGAAAAAATCTGATATCAGAGCCCTCGGAAAAAATTGTTAACTGGGAGAGTTACAGCCCAATATATTCCGTTATTTGTTTGTAGTGTAATAATAAACTCGCTAGAAGTCGCAATCATACATCAATAGTCACGAAATTTTGCACCGGGTAAGAGTATAGGTCGAAAAAAATGCATACAATTTTGAATGATGATCTGATATTCTTTAGCTTTTTGTAGAAAATTAACTTATGTTGAAACTGAGGTATGGGGTATTGTAACTCAGTTTCACTATACCATAACTTTTGACCGCATTTCGGTAAAATAAACAGTTTTAGCCCGATTCACCGAGGGGTTTCTTAAAATAATAATTTGAGCGGAAGCTGTGGTCGTACTAATGTAAAAAAATCGGAAAAAAATCTTTGAAACAAACTAGTTTCATTATGTTATTTTCCAATTAGTGGTTTTACAACATAATGTAGAGCTTAATGCTCAAAGGAGAAGTTGAAGAGTACACTTCAGAATTGAAGTTTTAATGTATGATTTTTTAATATATCCACTGTATCTACCTCAAACGGATGCTGACATTTTGAAACCTGAAAAATGGGTTTTTTTGAATTTTTGCTCTAATCGGGACGCGCAGCTGGATTTCCCTAAGAGCTTATTATTTGATTGTAGTACTCGCGATTTCGCATTTTTTAATGTATAACATGAGGGTGTAGCCCTCACAGGATTACAGTAATCTGCGCCCAAACACGAAATTTTTGTGCGTAAATTTTTCTCAAAAACCTATTTTTTTTTTGTTTAAAATTTACAAACGTCATTGGATTTCAGTGGAAACCCGCGTAAATTTAGTTTTTTACGTTCTTAATCTTACAAGCCACGACGCGTAAAAATCCACCCACTAGATCGGCTGATATGATACCCCTCAAATTTTGAAAACTTGCAAAAAATTATTTTGAAAATATCGCATATTAAAACGCGTTTTGGATGTGTCAGTTCTACTTAAATAAATAGATCGATACGCGTGTTTAAACTGCGCGAAAACAGATATTTAACAAGTAAAAAAGTATCAGTCGGCTTTGCCGACAGAGATATACCCTCAGCCTGTGCAAATTGAAAAACTTTTTTCACAAAAAAACTTATGTATTTAGGGGGTTTAAAAATTTTGGTTGTATGAACCGACAAAAATGTTGATTAGGATTAATGTTCAAAAATTTTGCGGAAAAGGTACTTAAGGGAATGGACCGACATAGACCTTGGGGGTTTTTACACCCTTGGGGCTGTTTTCTCAAGAAGTATGGACTTGCCCCTGAAACAACTATTACCATCGTAATTGAGGCAGCGAATGCAAGTTGCTTCAACAAAAATAAAAGTGATTCAATAGCAGGCCTTAAAGTGAACTTATCCAAAATTTTGTGTGGGAGGTACGGGATGGAGTGAACAAATATAGGCCATATTCGAACCTGATCTATATCTGGTAGATATTATGAGAATGTGTAAAGTATGGACCAAATCGGTCACTCCCATCAAGAGTTATCGTGCGCACAATTTTTCCGAATATTGTGAACTTTTGTAGGGTAGGTACCTGAAGGAGTGGACCGATATGGCTTATCTTCGAACTTAATGTAAGTTTGGAAACAATATTACGAAGGCCAGATTTTGGCCGGAATCGGCATTTCCGTTCGAAAATTATCTTGCGCTTCCACCCATAAACATGGTGTTATAGGGTTTGTTTTTCAGCTTTCAGGCTATTTTTTCAGGAAGTGTGGACTTGCCCCTGAGGAAACTTGTACCTTCGTATAGGGGACAGTGAATACAAGATGTTACAACAAAAACCAAGGCGATTCGAGAGCAGGTCCTAAACTGAACTTTTCTGTGTGGGAGGTACTCGAAGGAGTTTACCGATTGAGTCCATATTGGAACCTCATCTAAGTCTGGTAGAAATTTCATAATGTGCAAAGTATGGACCAAATCGGTTACTCCCTTCAGGAGTTATCGGACGCACAAATTGTCCGAACATTTTCGAACTTTTGTGGGGTAGGTACCGGAAGGAGTAGACCGATATAATCCATCTTTGAAATTGGACTAAGTTTGGACAAAATATTACGAAAGCCAAATTTTGGACCGAATCGGCAGATCCGTTCGAGAGTTATCTTGTACTCCAACTACTAGACACGGTGTCATAGGGTTTTTTGTAACTTTCAGGCTATTTTCTCAGGAAGTATGGACTTGCTCCTAATGAAACTTACAGCGTCGTATAGAGGACAGCGAATACAACTTGCGTAAACAAAAATCAAAGCGATTCGATACCAGGATCTAAACTGAACTTTTCCGAAATTTTGTGTGGGAGGTACCCGAAGGAGTAGACCGATTGAGTCCATATTGGAACCTCATCTAAGTTTGGTAGAAATTACACGATGTGCAAAGTATGGACCAAATCGGTTATTCCCTACAAGAGTTATCGTGCGCACAAGTTTTGCGACAATTTTTGAACATTTGTGGGGGAGGTACCTGAAGAAGTGGACCTATATGGCCCATCTTCGAACTTAAATCGAATCTGGACAAAATATTTCGATACCCAAAATTTGAACCGAATCGATTAATCCGTTCGAGAGTTATCGTGCGCACCAACCTGCCAGACAGACAGACGGACGGACATTGCTAGATCTACTCAAAATTGTCTGAAACGGATATCGTACAAACATACTTGGGGTCTAAAACCATTATTTCGATGAGGCACATTTTTGGTCGTATCAAAGTGTAAATACCCTCTTTAGCCTAAAGGCTGAGGGTATAAAAACTCTCGTAAATCCAGAGATAGAATAGATTTTTTCTAAAAATTGAGTGCGATGCTACATCCACGGTTCTTGATGGATCGCATTGAAACGGCATAGAATGATGTATTTTTTAATGGTGATTATTGAAATCGGCAGATGCTACATCGTGGCCGCCAAATAGAATTTGACAAACTGTACACCAAAAAAGAGGGATTTATTCGCTGTGTTGGAAAATCGGATGCGCATCATGTCATTTTCATAATTACGCGGTTTATATGCGTCTCAAATGTTGTAATCTATATCTATATATATATAAGAGAGTAGTGAGGTGAGTGAGTGACTGACTGACTGATTCATCAACGCCCAGACGAAACGGCTGAAGCTAGAAACTTGAAATTTTGGGTGAAGGTTGCTGTTGGTGTGTAGGGGTGAGATAAGGCTGGGTTTTTGGAAATTCGACCTAGAAGTGTACGAAAAGTACTAAAAGGTACTAAATATGGTACCCTTGGTATTAGGCAAACGGGAAGAGCTAGAATTCTGAAATTCGGAATGAGGGTAACTGATGGAGAGTTAAAAAGATGTACCAAAGGGTTTTTGGAAATTCGAACTTCAAGGGTACGAAAAGTACTAAATGGTACTAAATTTAGTACAATTTGGATTTGAGTGAACGGATAGAGCTGGAATACAAACATTTGGAATGATGGTCACTGATGAAGAGTAACAAAGAAAGGTTTTTGGAAATTCGAACTATAAGGGTACGAAAAGTACTAAATGGTACTAAATTTAGTACAATTTTGATTTGGATGAACAGATTGAGCTGGAATACAGACATTTGGAATGAGAGTCACTGATGAAGAGTTACAATAAAAGGTTTTTGTAAATTCGAACTATAGGGGTACGAAAAGTACTAAATGGTACTAAATTTAGTACAATTTGGATTTGGGTGAACGGATTGAGCTGGAATCCTGAAATTTGTAATGAGGGTCACTGATGGAGAGTAACAAATAAAAGTTTTTAGAAATTCGAACTATAAGTGCACGAAAAGTACTAAATGGTACTAAATTTAGTACAATTTGGATTTGGGTGAACGGATAGAGCTGGAATCCTGAAATTTGGAATGAGGATCACTGATGAAGAGTAAAAATGAAAGTTTTTTGGAATTCGAACTATAAGTGTACGAAAAGTACTAAATGGTACTAAATTTAGTACAATTTGGATTTGGGTGAACGGATTGAGCTGGAATCCTGAAATTTGTAATGAGGGTCACTGAGTAACAAAGAAAAGTTTTTAGAAATGCGAACTATAAGTACATGAAAAGTACTAAATGGTACTAAATTTAGTACAATTTGGATTTGGGTGAACGGATAGAGCTGGAAAGAGTTAAAATGAAAGGTTTTTGGAATTCGGACTATAAGTGTACGAAAAGTAATAAATTGTACTAAATTTAGTACAATTTGGGTTTGGGTGAACGCATTGAGCTGGAATCGTGAAATTTGGAATTAAGGTCACTGATGGAGAGTAAAAAAGAAAGGTTTTTGGAAATTCGAACTATAAGTGCATGAATAGTACTAAATGGTACTAAATTTAGTACAATTTGGATTTGGGTGAACGGATAGAGCTGGAATACAAATATTTGGAATGAGGGTCACTGATGAAGAGTAACAATGATAGGTTTTTGGAAATTCGAACTATAAGGGTACGAAAAGTACTAAATGGTACTAAATTTAGTACAATTTTGATTTGGGTGAACAGATTGAGCTGGAATACAGACATTTGGAATGAGGGTCACTGATGAAGAGTAACAATGAAAGGTTTTTGTAAATTCGAAATATAGGGGTACGAAAAGTACTAAATGGTACTAAATTTAGTACAATTTGGATTTGGGTGAACGGATAGAGCTGGAATTTGGAATTAGGGTCACTGGTGGAGAGTAACAAAGAAAGGTTTTTAGAAATTCGAACTATAAAAGCACGAAAAGTACTAAATGGTACTAAATTTAGTACAATTTGGATTTGGGTGAACGGATAGAGCTGGAAAGAGTTAAAATGAAAGGTTTTTGGAATTCGGACTATAAGTGTACGAAAAGTAATAAATTGTACTAAATTTAGTACAATTTGGGTTTGGGTGAACGCATTGAGCTGGAATCGTGAAATTTGGAATTAAGGTCACTGATGGAGAGTAAAAAAGAAAGGTTTTTGGAAATTCGAACTATAAGTGCATGAATAGTACTAAATGGTACTAAATTTAGTACAATTTGGATTTGGGTGAACGGATAGAGCTGGAATACAAATATTTGGAATGAGGGTCACTGATGAAGAGTAACAATGATAGGTTTTTGGAAATTCGAACTATAAGGGTACGAAAAGTACTAAATGGTACTAAATTTAGTACAATTTTGATTTGGGTGAACAGATTGAGCTGGAATACAGACATTTGGAATGAGGGTCACTGATGAAGAGTAACAATGATAGGTTTTTTGAATTTCGAACTTAAAGGTACGAAAAGTACTAAATGGTACTAAATTTAGTACAATTTTGATTTGGGTGAACAGATTGAGCTGGAATACAGACATTTGGAATGAGGGTCACTGATGAAGAGTAACAATGAAAGGTTTTTGTAAATTCGAAATATAGGGGTACGAAAAGTACTAAATGGTACTAAATTTAGTACAATTTGGATTTGGGTGAACGGATAGAGCTGGAATTTGGAATTAGGGTCACTGGTGGAGAGTAACAAAGAAAGGTTTTAGAAATTCGAACTATAAAAGCACGAAAAGTACTAAATGGTACTAAATTTAGTACAATTTAGATTTGGGTGAACGGATAGAGCCGGATTCCTGGAATTTGGAATGAGGATCACTGATGAAGAGTAAAAATTAAAGGTTTTTGAAATTCGAACTATAAGTGTACGAAAAGTAATAAATTGTACTAAATTTTGTACAATTTGAGTTTGGGTGAACGGATAGACCTGGAATAAAAACATTTGGAATGAGGGTCACTGATGAAGAGTAACAAAGAAAGGTTTTTGGAAATTCGAACTATAAGCGTACGAAAAGTACTAAATGGTACTAAATTTAGTACAATTTTGATTTGGGTGAACAGATTGAGCTGGAATACAGACATTTGGAATGAGGGTCACTGATGAAGAGTAACAATGAAAGGTTTTTGTAAATTCGAACTATAGGGGTACGAAAAGTACTAAATGGTACTAAATTTAGTACAATTTGGATTTGGGTGAACGGATTGAGCTGGAATCCTGAAATTTGTAATGAGGGTCACTGATGGAGAGTAACAAAGAAAAGTTTTTAGAAATTCGAACTATAAGTGCACGAAAAGTACTAAATGGTACTAAATTTAGTACAATTTGGATTTGGGTGAACGGATAGAGCTGGAATACAAACATTTGCAATGAGGGTCACTGATGAAGAGTAACAATGAAAGTTTTTGTAAATTCGAACTATAAGGGTACGAAAAGTACTAAATGATACTAAATTTTGTACAATTTGGATTTGGGTGAACGGATAGAGCTGGAATCCTGAAATTTGAAATTAGGGTAACTGGTGGATAGTAACAAGAAAAGGTTTTTGGAAATTCGAACTATACATCAGTGCACGAAAAGTTCTTAATGGTACTAAATTTAGTACAATTTGGATTTGGGTGAACGGATAGAGTTGGAATCCTGAAATTTGGAATTGGGGTCACTGATGAAGAGTAAGAAAGATGTACCAAAGATCGAACAGTCCTAAATGGTAGTGAGCTTAGTATGATTTGGATTTGAAGAGCTGGAATCCTGAAATATGAAATTAAGATTACTGTTGGAATATAGAATTGAGATATAGAGGTAGCTTTGGAAAATCGTACTAACGTGCACGAAGCAGTACTAAATGGTACAGAATTCGCTACTATTTCTATTTGCGTGAACAGATTACTGTTGGAATGTAGGATTGAGGTAGTTTTGGAAATTCGTACTTATGGAAAAGTGCTAAATGGAACTACATTGGCTATAAATTGGGTTTAGGTGAACGGATAGATATGAAAGTACATTTTGGAAAATCGTGTTACCTTTTGGTATTTGCTATATGGTATAGAATTTTGTACAATTTGTGATTTTGTAAGTGGTAGAACTGGAATTTTGAAATTTGGCATTTTATTAGTAATTGGTGTTTGGAGTGGAGGTAGGGAGGAGGCTTTTCAAATTCGTACTTATTTATACAAAAAGTACTAAATAGTGAATTGGGGTTAGAATATACGTTGGAAGGGTTAGAACCAGGAGTCAAATCTGAAATTTGCTATATGATACGTAGTTTTGAAAATTCGAAATAAAAAATATGGTAGTTGTGTAGGGATGCGATACGGCAGATTTTTTTTGTAAATTCTGGCTACAATCGAAAAAAATATTGGTAATAAAAATAGGTCTTAGTACAACAGAATCTCCAGCATTCACCATTCCCGCATTAAATATTGATTATATATTCCGCATACGAAGTAGCGGGCATTTGCTAGTATACATATAAAAGAGCAGTGAGGTGAGGTATTCCCTGACTGACTGACTGACTGATTCATCAACGCCCAGACGAAACCGCTGAAGCTAGAAAGTTGAAATTTTGGGTGTAGGTTGCTGTTGGTGTGTAGGGGTGAGATAAGGTTGGGTTTTTGGAAATTCGACCTAGAAGTGTACGAAAAGTACTAAAAGGTACTAAATATGGTACCCTTTGTATTAGGCAAACGGGAAGAGCTAGTATTCTGAAATTTGGAATGAGGGTAACTGATGGAGAGCTAGAAAGATGTACCAAAGGGTTTTTGGAAATTCGACCTCTAAGTGTACGATAACTACTAAATTTAGTACCAATTGCATATTTTGAACGCATTTAGCTAGGAACTTGGAATTTGGTATGGAAATGAAGGTTGGGAAGTGGTGTCGATATAAGGAAATGGTTTTGGAAATTTTTACATATGCGTATGGAAAGTACTAAATGGTACTAAATTTAGTACAATTTGGATTTGGATGAACGGATAGAGCTGGAATCCTGAAATTTGGAATTAAGATTACTTTTGAAGTGTAGGATTGAGACATGAGGGTGGTTTTGGAAAATCGTACTTAAGTGTACGAAAATTACTAAATGGTACTAAATTTAGTACAATTTGGATTTGGGTCAACGGATAGAGCTGGAATACTGAAATTTGGAATTAAGATTACTTTTGAAGTGTAGGATTGAGACATGAGGGTGGTTTTTGAAAATCGTACTTAAGTGTACGGAAATTACTAAATGGTACTTAATTTAGTCCAATTTGGATTTGGGTGAACGGATAGAGCTGGAATCCTGAAATTTGGAATTAAGATTACTTTTGAAGTGTAGGATTGAGACATGAGGGTGGTTTTGGAAAATCGTACTTAAGTGTACGAAAATTACTAAATGGTACTAAATTTAGTACAATTTGGATTTGGGTCAACGGATAGAGCTGGAATCCTGAAATTTGGAATTAAGATTACTTTTGAAGTGTAGGATTGAGACATGAGGGTGGTTTTTGAAAATCGTACTTAAGTGTACGGAAATTACTAAATGGTACTTAATTTAGTCCAATTTGGATTTGGGTGAACGGATAGAGCTGGAATCCTGAAATTTGGAATTAAGATTACTTTTGAAGTGTAGGATTGAGGCATGAGGGTGGTTTTGGAAAATTGTACTTTTGTGTACGAAAATTACTAAATGGTACTAAATTTAGTACAATTTGGATTTGGGTGAACGGATAGAGCTTGAATCCTGAAATTTGGAATTAAGATATCTATATATGTAAAAGAGCAGTGAGGTGAGGTATTCACTGACTGACTCACTGATTCATCAGCGCCCAGGCGAAACCGCTGAAGCTAGAAAGTTGAAATTTTGGGTGTAGGTTGATGTTGGTGTGCAGGGGTGAGATAAGGCTTGGGTTTTTGGAAATTCGACCTAGAAGTGTACGAAAAGTACTAAATGGTACTAAATATGGTACCCTTTGTATTAGGCAAACGGTAAGAGCTAGAGTAAGAGCTGAGGGTAACTGATTGAGAGCTAGAAAGATGTACCAAAGGGTTTTTGGAAATTCGAACTATAAGTGTACGAAAATTACTTAAGGGTACCAAATTTAGTACAATTTGGATTTGGGTAAACGGATAGAGCTGGAATCCTGAAATTTGGAATGAGGGTCAGCAATAAAGAGTACCAATAAACGCTTTTGGAAATTCGAACTACAAAGGTACGAAAAGTACTAAATGGTACTAAATTTAGTACAATTTGGATTTCGGTGAACGGATAGAGCTGGATTTCTCAAATTTAGAATGAGAGTCACTGATGGAGAGTAACAAAGAAAGGTTTTTGGAAATTCGAACTATAAATGCACGAAAAGTACTAAATGGTACTAAATTTAGTACAATTTGGGTTTGGGTGAACGGATAGGGCTGGAATCCTGAAATTTGGAGGGAGGGTCACTGATGAAGAGTAACGATGAAAGGTTTTTGGAAATTCGAACTATAAGGGTATGAAAAGAACTAAATGGTACTAAATTAAGAACGATTTGGATTTCGGTGAACAGATAGAGCTGGAATCCTGAAATTTGGAATGAGTATCACTGATGGAGAGTAACAAAGAAACGTTTTTGAAAATTCGAACTATAAGTACACGAAAAGTACTAAATATTACTAAATTTAGTACAATTTGGATTTGGGTGAACGGATAGAGCTGGAATCCTGAAATTTGGAAGGAGGGTCACTAATGGAGAGTAACAAAGAAAGGTTTTTGGATATTCGAACTAAAAGTGTACTAAATAGTACTAAATATAGTACAATTTGGATTTGGGTGAACGGATAGCTGGAGTCCTGAAATTTGGAAGGAGGGTCACTGATGAAGAGTAACGATGAAAGGTTTTTGGAAATTCGAACTATAAGAGTACGAAAAGTACTAAATGGTACTAAATTTAGTACGATTTGGATTTCGGTAAACAGATAGAGCTGGAATCCTGAAATTTGGAATGAGGGTCACTGATGGAGAGTAACAAAGAAACGTTTTTGAAAATTCGAACTATAAGTACACGAAAAGTACTAAATGGTACTAAATTTAGTACAATTTGGATTTGGATGAACGGATAGAGGTGGAATCCTGAAATTTGGAATGAGTGTCACTAATGGAGAGTAACAAAGAAAGGTTTTTGGATATTCGAACTGAATGTGTACTAAATATAGTACAATTTGGATTTGGGTGAACGGATAGAGCTGGAGTCCTGAAATTTGGAAGGATGGCCACTGATGAAGAGTAACGATGAAAGGTTTTTGGAAATTCGAACTATAAGGGTTCGAAAAGTACTAACTGGTACTAAATTTAGTACAATTTGGATTTGTTGGAGTGAAAGATTGCGCTAACTTTGGAAATGCGTACTTATGGAAAAGTGCTAATGGAACTACATTTATGTGAACGGAGCTGAGAAATAAAAGTAGTTCTTGGAAAGTCGTGTACGAAAAGTGGTAAATGGTGCAACATTTGGTACCTTTTGATATTTGCTATATGGTACAGAATTTTGAACAATTTGTGATTTTATAAAGGGGTAGAACTGGAATTGAGATTCGGTATTAGATTAGCAATTGTTGTTTAGAGTGGAGGTAGGGAGGAGGTTTTGAAAATTCGTACTTATTTATACAAAGTACTAAATAGTACTATAATTGGTTTCAGGGGAACATATAAAGCTGGAAAAGTGAATTCGGGTTGGGATATATCTTGAATATAAAGAAGTAAGTTTTGAAACGTTTAATTATGTGTACGAAAAGTTTTGTAACATGTTGGTACCAAAACCATTTTGGTATTGTGTAAACGGTTAAAGTGAGAATACCTACTATAGGGGAGCGAAAAGTACTAAATGGTACTAAATTTGGCGTTGGGTGTAGGAACAAAGCTTGGTTTATATAATATGGACAAAAACTACGAAATGGAAAATATTTGTTATGAAGATCATTCTGAAATTTTAGATAAAGTTCGGAGTTTGAAAAAATGTACTGAATATTGTTCTATTGGTTTTATGTTAAAATAATGTACTGGAATTATGTAGGCAAACGTGAAGTATTTTTTCAAAAAAGGTTTTTTGTTTTTTTGTATTTTAATTTGAAAACGTTTAAACTTAAATTAAACGTTTATATCGTCTGAGTATTCAATGTCCAAATTTAAAGAAAATTGGACAATAGAATTTTCGAGTTCTTGGCGAAATCGCTGAAGCTGGAACCTTGAATTGTTGTGAAGGGGAAATTCGTACTGGGAGGGAATGCTGTGTTAGTGAAGGGGTAAAACCAGAGGGACAGTCTGAAATTTGCAATATGAGTCGCTGTTGGTGTATGTCTGTGATATGAGGTCGTAGTTTTGGTAATTCGAAATAAAAAATATTGTAGCAGTGTAGGGGTGCGATACGGCAGATAATTTTTTTTTGAAATTCTAACTACAGTGTACAGTACTAAAAGGAATTAAATCGATTAAATGTTGATATTAAAATGGGTTTTAGTACAACAGTATCGCCAGTGTTCACCACTTCCATATTAAATATTGTTCATATATACCCAGCAAAATAAATTGGAAGCAGTGCAATGTAGACTACTTCTATCACGGCATGTTTTGATGCAGTTCAAACGGAGTCATGAAAAAGGCACTCCATTCCTCACATTTTAACCGCTTTTGGATGCAATCCAAAGAATCACATCCATTTGCAGTTAAAATGCAGTGCCAAGGGTCAGTTAAAATGCAATGCCAAAGGGTTAGTTAAAATGCAGTGCTATGGAGTGCATCTTTCAGTAGTCACGCTCTTGAAAAAATCATGAGTGAAAATGCATAATTGGATGCACTTCCAGATTACTTGTACATATAATTTAACTGCATCTTTGGAGGCAAACATTTTGCTGGGTATTTTATTCCCTTTCCGCATACGAAGTAGCGGGCATTTGCTAGTATTCAATATAACATTATTTTAATGTTATGCCACAATTGGAATTCCTTGTGATTTAATATAAGGTTCTAATAATATTATCCAATAGGAGCATATAAGCGAAAAATTTGTTACAACGGAATATCATCATTATTGCGTGAAATTTTGACGAAAATGCCGAAGAACTCAAACATTTTTTCCAGCATTTCCTATAAAACTATAAAATTAGAATAATATGATTTTAATTTTTTCGTAATATTTTCTACGTATTTTTGCAAATAACATGAATACTATAGCTCCAGCCTTCACAACTTATTCCTCAAAATGTCTGGATGCTGTTATAATTTTTTATACATTTTTCGTAAGTATGAGCGCTATTGTTTCAAAAATATGTTTGTAAATACGTGGAATTATTTACAAATTTGATTTTTCGCGAATCCATTGAGACTTTGCGATTATTTCTTGCATCATCGCAAAGGTTACGAATTCAGTTAACGATAATAGGATATAACAGCTAACTATATTAAGCTGCGTTTTTTTTAGAATTTTTTCTAATTACACTGTGCAACATTTTTAAGGTGATCTTGTGCAAACAATTCGAACTGCAGATTTTTTGAAAGTACAGACCCAAACAACAAGAAACCTTAGTTTGGTTTTGTTGTGTCAGATCCAGCTCGGATTTTATAGCCGCATCTAAACATGGTTAAATATTGAGTTTTTAAAGAAATTCGGGGCTATATCTCTGAAACCAATGCGAATCTTGTTCTGACCTCTGAAGCAAATTTGTAGATAAGGACAAGGACAACATATTTGGAGAATTAATGAACTCGAAAAAAATACATTATTTGCCTCAAATTTAAAATATATGCAAAAATTACACAATTTTTATACATTTCGCACCGTATTTCCAAAACCGTTAACTTTTTCTGAATATTTTCTTTTGGAAAAATATTCCCTGGAATGTAGTACACAACTCTTCAGAACATGTCATTGTTGTAAAATGCTTCTATGCCGTTGTTTTCAGTACATTTTTCAACGACGATTTAATAAAAATATCAATAATGTAGTGAAATCCGAAATGCAAGAAAAAACTGTTGGTGTGAACTGCGTTTGAAATATGTGTTGTAAAAGATATGATGCAAAATACCGCTGAAACAACATGAAGTAAGCATTTTAGAAGTTCAGAATGTTCTAAAGAATTGTTGAGAACTTTATTTGGACGATTTTTGCAAAAGGTTACTTGGTTCAACTCCCAATAGTTTAGCCGATACTGACCAGAATTTCAGCAATTATGTAAAATTTTCTATATTTTATAGATTTTGATGGCCTAGATGGAGTTTTTCTTATGTGGTTTTTTTAAAAGATAAGTTCTACTAGTTTAGGGCTACAATATTGCTAAAGACAGCAAGGCCAAATTCCTATTCGTTTCTGAGATAAAAGCCTGATAACTACAAAAAAGTGTAGATTTAGCTCGGTTTAGATGAGGCCATAAAATCCGAACTGGATCTGACAGGACAAAACCCTACTAGGGTTTCTATAGTCTAAATATGTACTTTCAAAAAATGCAGACTAGAAGTTGTTTGCATTTTCAGTGTTGCATAGTGTTATCATAATAAAAACGGTCATATATTTTGCGCGCAATGATCAAGGTTAGTAACGAAAACAGATTTGGAATGCTTATTTTTTTCTTAATCTATGTACCAAAAATCATTGATGTTGTATCAAAAAATTTTTTTTATTTTTTTGAAATGGAAAAGACAATTTTAGACATTTTTCCTGATATATATTTCGCAAAGTAGCCTACATATGGAAAACAACTACTGACCTTTCCTCTGATGTAAATTGCAATAAAGTTTTTGCTAGATAGGCCCGTATTCCTAATATATAATGGGTTTTGTGTAGAGAACCACATTTTTATCACATGCTACATGTTGTCTCTCCAAAAGTTTATGTAACACCACGAAATATTCGTCCTAGACCCCATATTTGGTGTGCCAAAATTCATATCTCGACGAGATAAAGCGATTTAGCGAAAAATTGTAAACAAGCTTAAGGCCGCAATTATGGACCGATTGTAACGACTTTTTTAAGGAGGTTGGGTTCGGGCCAGAATGGAAATGATTAGTTTGTGGTGATGATCGTGAAATGTTCAGGGGATGAAATAGACCAAAAACAAACTTTTAACCAATTTTGTGTCGGCTCTGTACGTCAACATAATAACCCGCAAAATGTTAAACAAAGTTTGAGTTTATGATGAAGAAGAAGCGTACAAACCAACGTTTGTGTGAATTAAATTTTCCTTTCCCGCTACAAAAATGTCTTTGTCATGCTAGATAACTTTTTGGGTTTGGTCATAAGTATTATACATTACATCTCTGATATTTGATAATTAAATTTTCACAATCATTGAAAAGAAGTTCCGTCGAGAGCGATTGTCCAGGGATAGTGGTATAGGGTATCCCATGGTCGGCTCCGTCCGACTATAGACTTTTCTTACTTGTTTTTCTTTTTTTATTTATTTATATCTTTATAATTGGAAAATACAAAAATAAGCAATTCTGTATTTAATAAACAAAAGTTAAACTTCAAAAAAACATTTTAGGTCGCAAATATAAACGGACAAAACTAAAGCACCCCCTCCCCCACAATTTGAGGTACAACAAAAACTATTGAAATCAATATTTCGTTGCGTATCCTCTATTCTGGATGACACAATCACATCTTTTACGTATAGAGGATGCGAAATTATTAATTATTGCAGGCGAAATAATTGATTTTCGGAAAATTTAGCTTAAATCCTCAAAATACTGAAAAACGGAAGTTACCGTTATATGGGGGCTATACCCAAACGTGGACCCAGGTCCAAGATTTTTCGTGGATATGTTTTGTGACTACTAGGAACCCTTAGTACCAAATTACAGCTAATTTAGTAGGAAAAGGTGGCTTAAATATCCGAAATACCGAAGATCGGAAGGTACCGCAATAAGGGGACTATACCAAAACATTAGCCGATATTGTTCATATTCATCCAGAAATGATGCTACAGCATCGCCTAGTCAAATATAAAATCGCTCACGTTTAAAAATTAGCAGAAGAACGGTAGACGCCGCCGCGCAGTTGTCGATTTGAAATATTTAGGAGGCCAAACTATTTTTGGACGTTCATGGCTCCGAAAGACCGTATTTAAAAGAAATATGTATGTATTTATTTAACAAAATAAATAAGAAACACATATATTTTATAATAAAAACGCATTTTATTTTCATAAATCATAAATAAATAAAAATTATAAATAAATTAAATTGTGTGTTTTCAAAAAATCTCCTGTTTCATTTACTAGCCTTTGTTGGTGAATTTCATATTTCTTTGAGCAATTTTGAGGCAGTTCTTTTTCCATTCGTTTGCAATACGACTTGTCCGGCATGTATAATCATTTCATCATCCACATTTCATCGAATTTTCTTCTTTTGCTTCGTTCACTCGAATCCGAAGATAATTGGCTCTGACGACCTGGTTGATTAAGCGAATGCACTGGTATTTCAAAAGTGCCTTCCAGTCACTTCTGGTTGTTTTTCATAAAAACTTCTTCAAATTTATGAGCCTTTAGCCATCTCCGTTTAAATTCGTGTTTGATGCAGGGTTTCGGAGTCGAGGTATTTTGGGCTCGACTCCGACTCCAGACGAGTTTTTTCACGACTCCGGCTCCGACTCCGAGAGTGAATTCCTACACCACTAAAAATAAATAAAATAAACACAAATATTTAACTTTTTCCTATATTTTGGCCTATATAGGCTAATGTGTTTTTCCTTACATATTCATTAGAAAGGGCATGCGTTCGAATACTTTCGAACATATCAATATTATAAATAAATAAAATAGCAAAGATAGAAAGTTTTTGTCGGTTTTCCTTTTTTTTTGCACGAGTATATTCTGGACGGAACTCCTCCGCGTGAGAAAACCTTTGAGCTTTCAAAACATGTGAAAATGAAGGGACAAAACAAATCATAAGGACTACATGCAATAAAAATTATAAGCAATTCATGACCAGGTTTCAACCTGGATGTAAGCCAATATTTTAGTGTGCTTAGCCTTAAAAGGAGACCCCAGTTGTAAAGCTCAATAAGAGCCATTTTTTATGATTTTTTCCGAGAAAACTACGTAACTTTTTGACAGATTTTTTTCTTCCTCTGAAAGAGAAAAATATTACAAATTATTTTGCGGTGCCAACTCTAGCTCGAAAATTAGTACATCAATTGTCATATATTTTTGTTTATATGCTGCATACAATATAACATAAATTGTTCCCATGTCCTTGGTCACACTAGAGTGTTTCATTGAAACAATTTCATGAAAACAAGGGTTCCTAAGTCGAGTTTCACAGTAGAGTGATATCATAAAGTTGCTATAGTGGGGAACTCGATCTATAAATACCTGAAAGTTTCAAAAAAACCACTCTAGTGTGACCTTCGACCATCCAACGCTCATACTAAGTCAATATAGTTCCGATCGACTTAAACATTTTACCACATATTCTATGCTATTTATATGTACTTTCTACATTTTCTGAAATTTATAAGTAGGGATAACCACTTAAACTAAAATTCAGCGCTCACATTTTGAACTTTGGTGTGGAGTGGATAATTTTATCGAAATAATTGAGATATGTATTCTGGAACTGAAAAATTAGCACACGATGAGATTTCGTGCAAGAAAATATTCTACAAAATCGATATTGTCATGTTTTCATTGTCCTTTATCACTTTATGTATTTCATTGAATTTAGGATTTTCTCGGATAGACATGAACTATATCTGTTCCTAGCGGACAGATCCGGTTATTTGAATGTCTACAGCTAAAGCCCTCATTGAGTATATAATGAATCCTAGAAGAAAGATTCGCCGTTGTCAGATTTCTGAGTTATGGCAGGATGAATCTGTCGTGACCAACAACGATTTTATGATGCCCTAATTCAGAAGCGAAACCATCCGAATTTCATATATACAGTGGCGGCCATATAATTAAGAACGACATCGTATTAAAAAGTATTTGACTTGCTACGTTCCAAATATTTGAATATTTATATGGAACAAAATTTGTAAATAAAGTACAGGGTAAGCACTTTCAAATAAAGCCAAAACATGTTTTAATTCTCCCTCGTTTATACGAAAGAAACCACGATTTATTAAAATAGTCATAAATCGACCTGGCCACATAATTAAGAACGATATAAGTAAAGGTTACTTTAAGGTAATTTTCATACACAATATGTGAATATATCGTTATGTATTTTAGAAATCGGTTACTTTGATTCATTTTTAGTATCAATTGTCCTTCAATGGTACATATTATTGAGTCTAAGTTTGATAATTAGGGCATACCTAACGTTTTCAAAAATTTGCCCATAATTTGAATTTATTTTATTTTTGGGATCTAAAGCCACAGTTTTGGCTTCCTCTCATTCCCTCGATGGCGCTCTAAACGATACCCTGTGATTGTCGTTCCATAGTCGGCGCTTATTTACCCTTAAATTGGTTTTTACCCCACTTTTTTGAATCCTTTACGTGGGAATTGTCTGGGAAGTAGTTTCGTATGAGCCATTTCCACCTTATAAATCGGCAGGATTGTTGTCTGCAGGTAGTAGACAGAAAATAAAAAAATAATTTCGTTTTGTACAAAAAATTGGCCTAACGGTACACCGAACAAAAATGAAAGGTTTAATATTTTGAAAGCCTTCATTGCACAATGTCTTTGTGGGTGGGGTAAGCATATTTATGTAAGACTTTTTAATCAATGAAGCTCTTATTAATATCAAAACCAGTCAAATCAATAATTTTTATGGATGAAAATACAATTTTTGTATAAACTAATGTTTGATGTATATACACAAAATTATTGTGGAATTCGAGCATTCAAAACATTATGTTAATAAATGTTATATTCGGTGTGGAATTCTTCCAATTTTTGTATAGACATTATATTATTGTTTCATTTCGTTTCTACTACCTGCAGGCAAAAATTCTACCGCTTTATAAGGTGGAAATGACTCTTACGAAACTATTTCCCAGACAATTCCCTCGTAAAGGACTCAAAGAAGTGAGATAAAAGCCAATTTAAGGGTAAATTAGCGCCGATTATTGAACGACAATCACAGAGTATCGTTCAGAGCGTCGTCGAGGAAATGAGAGAAAGCCAAAACTGTGGCTTTAGATCCCAAAAATAAAATAAATTCGTCAAATTATTGGCAAATTTTGGAAAACCTTAGGTATGCCCTAATTATCAAACTTAGACTCAATAATATATACCATTGAAGGACAATTGATACTAAAAATGAATCAAAGTAACCGATTTCTAAAATACATAACGATATATTCACATATTGTGTATGAAAATTACCTTAAAGTAACCTTTACCTATATCGTTCTTAATTATGTGGCCAGGTCGATTTATGACTATTTTAATAAATCGTGGTTTCTTTCGTATAAACGAGGAAGAATTAAAACATGTTTTGGCTTTATTTGAAAGTGCTTACCCTGTACTTTATTTACAAATTTTGTTCCATATAAATATTCAAATATTTGGAACGTAGCAAGTCAAATACTTTTTAATACGATGTCGTTCTTAATTATATGGCCGCCACTGTACATAGTTAATAGATTATGCGAAATGAAACATACGTTTTTTTTTTGAGAAAGTAACGGGTAAAACTCGTAAAGGAAAATGAAAACGAGTCAATGTCGGTTTCTTGGATATGGGAAACTTACATATAATTTGTGGTGGAACATTTTTGTAGACAATTTTATTTGTTTTACTTTTTCAAGTTCAAGAACAAAAGGGCATGGAAGGAACTGAGCTGAAACATGCCAGCTGAAACTGAAAGCATGTCTTCTAAAAATGATGAAATAATATCACCAAACAGAGATATAAAGCTATTTTCCCAATGATTGATGTGGGTCAATCAAAAAATTAATTATGTCATAACTCAGAAATTTCACCTATGGGATCCTTGGGAGTTCTGAATTGCGGTGTTCATTCTGAAAAGGCATTTTTCCACTCCCAGATCTTGACTTTCTTTTTGTGTCACAGGGAAGACAAGGATTACTTATCATAAAAAACAAGATCAAAATACCAATAGACCTTTGTGAGAATACCAGTAAGACTTCTGACGAAAGAGGTTTAATGTCCAATCTTAATTCGATTGTCATAGAACTTTTCTTTTGTTTGCAAAAATGCAAAAATTGGATCAACAAAATAATGATGAGTAGACTTTTGAGGATAGTAAACATTCTGTGAATTGTCCTTTAACTTAGTATAATATACCGTTTGCATATATGTTTACTTTTACCTTTCTTTTACAATAAATAATTACTTTTAAAAAATTTTCTTGTTCCAAATTTAATGTTATAACAAATTTGCCCGGAGTCGGAGTCGAGTTATCTTTTTCGACTCAGACTCCGACTCCAGCAAAATTGCTCGACCCCGACTCGTAGACTCCGACTCCGAAACCCTGGTTTGATGTAGGAACATTTATGCTTTAGGCTCTTTTTTCTTTCCACAATGTCTCCGCAAGACAATAGCAAGTGGTTTTCTTAAAACTCCTATTTCTCATCGAAACTTGGTAAATTTTGTAGTTGCATTTCCTCAAACAGACATTTACGGGCCACTATTTTCACCCCCTAGGGTGAAAAAACATAAAATATTTTTTTTAATTTTTTAACAAAATACTATGAATTGCTGTATTTAAGGAATAGGAGGGATTCGGTGGCTATTGTTTTTTTTTGTATAGAAAAGCTGAATGTGTAACGTATTCAATAAACAAAAAATATGATCCGGATTCATAACAAAATTGCTTTTGAAATTAAAAAAATTTAATTTTTTTGCTGTAAAAAAGAGGGTATGTTAAACTACAGAAAAATATAATGAAAGTTAAAAATAAAAGATAAAACTATTATTTATTTAATAGAAGCTTACTCGAGCTATAGGAATCACTATCACTTTCACTACACAACTTAAAATAAAACAAGTAAAAACGTATCAGTCGGCTTTGCCGACAGAGATATACCCTCAGCCTATTTGAATTGGAACTTTCATCTATGGACAGATCGAATGTATTTAGGGTCTTTTCAGAATGTTGTGGCACTTTTTGGACATTTGAACTTGCCGACAAAAACGTGGATTAGGATTAAAGGGAATGAACCGACATAGTGCATTACGAAAGCGGATCTTATTTTGAGAGCCATATCTTTTCGATAACTATCGCGCCCACTAGTCATTTCAGTGGGTTATCGTACACCTGTTGGAGCAGTATGCAAGGAAGCATGGACTTGTCCACGGAAAACATAATATGGCTGTACATCATCGGTATAAATTTCCAAAGGATCTCCGAACAGACCCTAAACTGCACTTGGACACAAATGTTGAATTTTGTGGGGAGGTACCCTAAGGAGAGGACCGATATGGGCCATTTTATAAGTTAAGCTAAGTTTGGACAAAATATGACGAAGGCAAAATTTTGGACCAAATTGGTCTATCACTTCGAGAGTTATTATGCTCTCCAACTACTACATATGGTGCCACAGGGGTATTTAAAACTTTCGGGCTGTTTTCCCAAGAAGTATGGACTTGCCACTGAAAAAACTTTTACCGTTGTAATTGAGTCAGCGATTGTATGTTGCTTCATCAGAAATCAAAGTTAGTCAAGAGCTGGTCTTAAAGTGAACTTATCCGAAATTTTGTGTGGGAGGTACCCGAAGGAATGGGCAAATATAGTTCATATTCAAACCTGATCTATATCTGGTAGATATATTAGGATGCGTAAAGTATGGACCAAATCGATCGGTCCCTTCAAGAGTTATCGTGCGCATAATTTTTCCGAACATTTTTGAATTTTTGTGGGGGAGGTACCTGAAGGAGTGAACCGATATGGCTTATCTTCGAACTTAAACTAAGTTTGGACAAAATATTATGAAGGCCAAATTTCGGATCGAATCGGCAGATCCGTTCGAGAGTTATCTTGCGCTCCAACCCTTCCCGCGAAAAAGGTGTAAGCGACAAAAAGCTAATTTTACAGGAGACGGTTTTTATTGAATAACTTTTGATATAACCAAAATTGTTTATTCAAATTTGGTATAGTTCTGTTATTAAATCCTATTTACTGAAAAAATAAAAAAATTGTGGAATATCTTCAATATAACGGTAGTTTGTGTCGCTTACATCTTTTTCGCTGTCACGCAATCAGGCTTTTACTTTGAGAAGTGGCGGTTACATCAAAAAAATTATTTGAAACAAATCATTTTTAGAGTAATTCTTATCTACAATTTAAAAACAAAGCACACTAATTTTATAGCAAGTATTTATTCGAAGAATTATAAGATTAAAACGTATTTCTTGTAATATAGTTGAATAACGACATGGTATGTAAATGTGCAATTTGATGTAAGCGACAATTCGCTGTCACAAACAAATGTACACAAAAAGCAAAAATGGCGCTTACATCAAAATTGTTTTTGCTCTAATTTCGTAACGGTACATGGCTGAGTTCTAAAAATTTGGGAGATGGTGTGTTGGAATATTCTTCATAGATTTCCGTAAAAAAACGAAAATCGAAAAAATGTCGCTTACATCATTTTCGCGGGAAGGGCTCGATATGATACCCTACACCACTGTGAATATGCAAAATATAAATCGGAGCTATATCCAGATCTAAACAGATTTTGATATAATTTGGCACATTTATTTTCAGACCGAATTCAGTCACACATTCCAAATATCATTGAAATCGGACTTATATAGCGTGTTTGGAGCAGCAAATACGCGAAATCGGGCGAAAATATATATGGGTGCTATATCCAAATCTGAACCGATTTCGATATAGTTTGGCACATTTATTTCTAGACTGAATTCAGTCACACATTCCAAATTTCATCGAAATCGGAAATATATAGCGTGTTTGGTACAGAAAATACGTGAAATCGGCCGAAAATATATATGGGAGCTATATCCAAATCTGAACCGATTTCTATATAATTTGGCACACTTATTTCTATACCAAATTCAGTCAAACATTCCAAATTTCATTAAAATCGGACGTATATAGAGTGATTGATACATCGCATACGTGAAATCGGGCGAACATATATATGGGAGCTATATCCAAATCTGAACCGATTTCGATATAATTTGGCACATTTATTTTTAGACCAAATTCAGTCACACATTCCAAATTTCATCGAAATCGGACATATATAGCGTGTGTGTTACAGAAAATACGTGAAATCGGCCGAAAATATATATGGGGGCTATACCAAAACTTGGACCGATATAGCCCATCTTCGAACTTGATCTTCCGACGGCTAAAAAAATGGTATTCCCCAATTTTCAGCGAAATCGGTCAACAAATGCGACCTGTATGTTGCGAACGGACGGACGGACGGACATGCATAAATCGACTCAGAAAGTGATTCTATGTATATCCCTAGAAGGAACTATGGGTCTATCTCGCTTCCTTTTGTATGTTACATACAAATGCACTAACACATAATACCCCTTACCACATAGTGGTGTAGGGTATAAATATATGCGTATTGCGAAATTTGATATAATTTGGGCGCCCAAATAGAAATACGTATCAAGTCAACGATCAAATTGCGTCTAACTGCACGGAATCGGTGACGTATGGCTTTAAAAATAAAAAGGTTGGGGATAATTCGCGGAAATGTTTACTATACCTAGAATTCCATATTTTGTGCCTACCTAGTATTTAAAATTTTAAATTAGGGGGCCCCTAATTACTCAAAATATACTGGTATTTTGTTTTGAATTGTCTCATATGCCCGTCTATCAAATTACATTTTATAAAGTAAGTGATAATGTTATTGTACTGGCGAAGGCAATGTGTTTGATCTTTGGTTTATTCTATCCGATGTCGTGGAAGATGAAACAAATTCATTTAACTTACCCTACATCACCATGAAAGGCTTATGTACGTGGTAGTGGTATAGCATTTCACGTCGACCCAATCCCTGTTATAATATTTTCATATTTCATAAACAAATTCTTCACAATTTTCGCGACTAAGGCACAGTCAGGGTTATTTTTGAAAAATGTTTTTTTAATTATAGAAATACGTCGATCAAACAGAAAACATACATACGTAAATGTCTATATTCGTTTTTATTTTGCTGTGTGTGACTGTGTGCTGTAATCTATTCACTATCGCTAGATCTAAAATGTAATTAAAAGAGATAATTGACTAAGATTACTTATCAATACATAACCAATAAAAAAACAAATATATATGAATTCGGTGAATTCCCATTTAAAAAGGTGTAATTTTAGTTGAAAATGGAAATTAAGCGGCATATTTGTTTGCGTATGAAATAAGTAATGATAATAGAAATTTTTGCAGGTGCTCTTCGCAAATTTCGATTAGTATCGAATTTAATGCATAAATGTGACTGAGCTAAATTCGTATCTGTATATGTATTTTGTAATTATTTACCATTACGTAAGTCAATCAAATTTTCCGCTAAGTCTACTAATCTATCCTCAAAAGGCGTGGATTTTTAAAGGATATTTTTTCCAAGGTCCTCAAAAGGCGTGCATTTTTAAAGTATATTTTTTCCAAGGTCCTCAAAAGGCGTGCATTTTTAAAGAATATTTTTTCCAAGGTCCTCAAAAGGCGTGCATTTTTTAAGATTTTTTTTCCAAGGTCCAAAAAAGGCGTGCATTTTTAAATAATATTTTTTCCAAGGTCTTCAAAAGGCGTGGATTTTTAGAGAATATTTTTTCCAATGTCCTCAAAAGGCGTGGATTTTTAAAGAATATTTTTTCCAAGGTCCTCAAAAAGCGTGGATTTTTAAAGAATATTTTTTTGAAGGTCCTCAAAAGGCGTGGATTTTTCAAGAATATTTTTTCCAAGGTCCTCAAAAAGCGTGGATTTTTAAAGAATATTTTTTTGAAGGTCCTCAAAAGGCGTGGATTTTTAAAGAATATTTTTTCCAAGGTCCTCAAAAAGCGTGGATTTTTAAAGAATATTTTTCCCAAGGTCCTCAAAAGGCGTGGACTTTTAAAAAATATTTTTCCCAAGGTCCTCAAAAGGCGTGGATTTTTAAAGAATATTTTTTCCAAGGTCCTCAAAAGGCGTGGATTTTTAAAGAATATTTTTTCCAAGGTCCTCAAAAGGGGAGGATTTTTAAAAAATATTTTTTCCAAGGTCCTCAAAAGGCGTGGATTTTTAAAGAATATTTTTTTCCAAGGTCCTCCAAAGGCGTGGATTTTTAAAGAATATTTTCTCCAAGGTCCTCAAAAGGCGTGGATTTTTAAAGAATATTTTTTCCAAGGTCCTCCAAAGGCGTGGATTTTTAAAGAATATTTTTTCCAAGGTCCTCAAAAGGCGTGGATTTTTAAAGAATATTTTTTCCAAGGTCCTCAAAAGGCGTGGATTTTTAAAGAATATTTTTTCCAAGGTCCTCAAAAGGCGTGGATTTTTAAAGAATATTTTTTCCAAGGTCCTCAAAAGGCGTGGATTTTTAAAGAATATTTTTTCCAAGGTCCTCAAAAGGCGTGGATTTTTAAAGAATATTTTTCCAAGGTCCTCAAAAGGCCTGGATTTTTAAAGAATATTTTTTCCAAGGTCCTCAAAAGGCGTGGATTTTTAAAGAATATTTTTTCCAAGGTCCTCAAAAGGCCTGGATTTTTAAAGAATATTTTTTCCAAGGTCCTCAAAAGGCGTGGATTTTTAAAGAATATTTTTTCAAAGGTCCTCAAAAGGCGTGGATTTTTAAAGAATATTTTTTCCAAGGTCCTCAAAAGGCCTGGATTTTTAAAGAATATTTTTTCCAAGGTCCTCAAAAGGCGTGGATTTTTAAAGAATATTTTTTCAAAGGTCCTCAAAAGGCGTGGATTTTTAAAGAATATTTTTTCCAAGGTCCTCAAAAGGCGTGGGTTTTTAAAGGATATTTTTTCCAAGGTCCTCAAAAGGCGTGGATTTTTAAAGAATATTTTTCCAAGGTCCTCAAAAGGCGTGGATTTTTAAAGAATATTTTTTCCAAGGTCCTCAAAAGGCGTGGATTTTTAAAGATTATTTTTTCCAAGGTCCTCAAAAGGCGTGGATTTTTAAAGAATATTTTTCCAAGGTCCTCAAAAGGCGTGGATTTTTAAAGAATATTTTTTCCAAGGTCCTCAAAAGGCATGGATTTTTAAAGAATATTTTTTCCAAGGTCCTCAAAAGGCGTGGATTTTTAAAGAATATTTTTCCAAGGTCCTCAAAATGCGTGGATTTTTAAAGAATATTTTTCCAAGGTCCTCAAAATGCGTAGATTTTTAAAGAATATTTTTTCCAAGGTCCTCAAAAGGCGTGGATTTGTAAAGAATATTTTTTCCAAGATCCTCAAAAGGCGTGGATTTTTAAAGAATATTTTTTCCAAGGTCCTCAAAAGGCGTGGATTTTTAAAGAATATTTTTTCCAAGGTCCTCAAAAGGCGTGGATTTTTAAAGAATATTTTTTCCAAGGTCCTCAAAAGGCATGGATTTTTAAAGAATATTTTTTCCAAGGTCCTCAAAAGGCGTGGGTTTTTAAAGAATATTTTTTCCAAGGTCCTCAAAATGCGTAGATTTTTAAAGAATATTTTTTCCAAGGTCCTCAAAAGGCGTGGATTTGTAAAGAATATTTTTTCCAAGGTCCTCAAAAGGCGTGGATTTTTAAAGAATATTTTTTCCAAGGTCCTCAAAAGGCGTGGATTTTTAAAGAATATTTTTTCCAAGGTCCTCAAAAGGCATGGATTTTTAAAGAATATTTTTTCCAAGGTCCTCAAAAGGCGTGGGTTTTTAAAGAATATTTTTTCCAAGGCGTGGATTTTTAAAGAACATTTTTTCCAAGGTCCTCAATAGGCGTGGATTTTTAAAGAATATTTTTTCCAAGGCGTGGATTTTTAAAGAACATTTTTTCCAAGGTCCTCAATAGGCGTGGATTTTTAAAGAATATTTTTTCCAAGGTCTTCAAAAGGCGTGGATTTTTAAAGAATATTTTTTCCAAGATCCTCAAAATGCGTGGATTTTTAAAGAATGTTTTTCCAAGGTCTTCAAAAGGCGTGGATTTTTAAAAAATATTTTTTCCAAGATCCTCAAAATGCGTGGATTTTTAAAGAATGTTTTTCCAAGGTCCTCAAAAGGCGTGGATTTTGAAGGAATATTTTTTCCAAGGTCCTCAAAAGGCGTGGATTTTTAAAGAATATTTTTTTCCAAGGTCCTCAATAGGCGTGGATTTTTAAAGAATATTTTTTCCATGGTCCTCAATAGGCGTGGATTTTTAAAGAATATTTTTTCCATGGTCCTCAATAGGCGTGGATTTTTAAAGAATATTTTTTCCATGGTCCTCAAAAGGCGTGGATTTTTAAAAAATATTTGTTCCAAGGTCCTCAAAAGGCGTGGATTTTTAAAGAATATTTTTTTCAATGTCCTTAAAGGCGTGGGTTTTTAAAGAATATTTTTTCCAAGGTCCTCAAATGGCGTGGATTTTTAAAGAATATTTTTTCCAAGGTCCTCAAAAGGCGTGGATTTTTAAAGAATATTTTTTCCAAGGTCCTCAAATGGCGTGGATTTTTAAAGAATATTTTTTCCAAGGTCCTCAAATGGCGTGGATTTTTAAAGAATATTTTTTCCAAGGTCCTTAAAAGGCGTGGATTTTTAAGGAATATTTTTTCCAAGGTCCTCAAAAGGCGTGGATTTTTAAAGAATATTTTTTCCAAGGTCCTCAAATGGCGTGGATTTTTAAAGAATATTTTTGCCAAGGTCCTCAAATGGCGTGGATTTCTAAAGAATATTTTTTCCAAGGTCCTCAAAAGGCGGGGATTTTTAAAGAATATTTTTTCCAAGGTCACCAAAAGGCGGGGATTTTTAAAGAATATTTTTTCCAAGGTCCTCAAAAAGCGTGGATTTTTAAAGAATATTTTTTCCAAGGTCACCAAAAGGCGGAGATTTTTAAAGAATATTTTTTTCAAGGTTCTCAAAAGGCGTGGATTTTTAAAGAATATTTTTTCCAAAGTCCTCAAAAAGCGTGGATTTTTAAAGAATATTTTTTCCAAGGTCACCAAAAGGCGGGGATTTTTAAAGAATATTTTTTCCAAGGTCACCAAAAGGCGGGGATTTTTAAAGAATATTTTTTCCTTGGTCCTCAAAAAGCGTGGATTTTTAAAGAATATTTTTTTCAAGGTCCTCAAAAGGCGTGGATTTTTAAAGAATATTTTTTCCAAGGTCCTCAAAAAGCGTGGATTTTTAAAGAATATTTTTTTCAAGTTCCTCAAAAGGCGTGGATTTTTAAAGAATATTTTTTCCAAGGTCGTCAAAAGGCGTGGATTTTTAAAGAATATTTTTTCCAAGGTCCTCAAAAGGCGTGGATTTTTAAATAATATTTTTTCCAAGGTCCTCAAATGGCGTGGATTTTTAAAGAATATTTTTCCAAGGTCCTCAAAAGACGTGGATTTTTAAAGAATATTTTTTCCAAGGTCCTCAAATGGCGTGGATTTTTAAAGAATATTTTTTCCAAGGTCCTCAAAAGGCGTGGATTTTTAAGGAATATTTTTTCCAAGGTCCTCAAAATGCGTGGATTTTTAAAGAATATTTTTTCCAAGGTCCTCAAATGGCGTGGATTTTTAAAGAATATTTTTGCCAAGGTCCTCAAATGGCGTGGATTTTTAAAGAATATTTTTTCCAAGGTCCTCAAAAGGCGGGGATTATTAAAGAATATTTTTTCCAAGGTCACCAAAAGGCGGGGATTTTTAAAGAATATTTTTTCCAAAGTCCTCAAAAAGCGTGGATTTTTAAAGAATATTTTTTCCAAGGTCACCAAAAGGCGGGGATTTTTAAAGAATATTTTTTTTCAAGGTTCTCAAAAGGCGTGGATTTTTAAAGAATATTTTTTCCAAAGTCCTCAAAAAGCGTGGATTTTTAAAGAATATTTTTTCCAAGGTCACCAAAAGGCGGGGATTTTTAAAGAATATTTTTTCCAAAGTCCTCAAAAAGCGTGGATTTTTAAAGAATATTTTTTCCAAGGTCACCAAAAGGCGGGGATTTTTAAAAAATATTTTTTCCAAGGTCACCAAAAGGCGGGGATTTTTAAAGAATATTTTTTCCAAGGTCCTCAAAAAGCGTGGATTTTTAAAGAATATTTTTTCCAAGGTCCTCAAGAGGCGTGGATTTTTAAAGAATATTTTTTCCAAGGTCCTCAAAAGGCGTGGATTTTTAAAGAATATTTTTTCCAAGGTCCTCAAAAGGCGTGGATTTTTAAAGAATATTTTTTCCAAGGTCCTCAAGAGGCGTGGATTTTTAAAAAATATTTTTCCAAGGGCCTCAAAAGGCGTGGATTTTTAAAGAATATTTTTCCAAGGTCCTCCAAAGGCGTGGATTTTTAAAGAATATTTTTTCCAAGGTCCTCAAAAGGCGTGGATTTTTAAAGAATATTTTTTCGAAGGTCCTCAAAAGGCGTGGACTTTTAAAGAATATTTTTTCCAAGGTCCTCAAAAGGCGTGGATTTTTAAAGAATATTTTTTCCAAGGTCCTCAAAAGGCGTGGACTTTTAAAGAATATTTTTTCCAAGGTCCACCAAAGTCGTGGATTTTTAAAGAATATTTTTTCCAAGGTCCTCCAAAGGCGTGGATTTTTAAAGAATATTTTTTCCAAGGTCCTCAAAAGGCGTGGATTTTTAAAGAATATTTTTTCCAAGGTCCTCAAAAGGCGTGGATTTTTAAAGAATATTTTTTCCAAGGTTCTCAAAAGGCGTGGATTTTTAAAGAATATTTTTCCAAGGTCCTCAAAAGGCGTGGATTTTTAAAGAATATTTTTTCCAAGGTCCTCAAAAGGCGTGGATTTTTAAAGAATATTTTTTCCAAGGTCCTCAAAAGGCGTGGATTTTTAAAGAATATTTTTTCCAAGGTCCTCAAAAGGCGTGGATTTTTAAAGAATATTTTTTCCAAGGTCCTCAAAAGGCGTGGATTTTTAAAGAATATTTTTTCCAAGGTCCTCAAAAGGCGTGGATTTTTAAAGAATATTTTTTCCAAGGTCCTCAAAAGGCGTGGATTTTTAAAGAATATTTTTTCCTAGGTCCACAAAAGGCGTGGATTTTAAAAGAATATTTTTCCAAGGTCCTCAAAAGGCGTGGATTTTTAAAGAATATTTTTTCCAAGGTCCTCAAAAGGCGTGGATTTTTAAAAAATATTTTTTCAAAGGTCCTCAAAAGGCGTGGATTTTTAAAAAATATTTTTTCAAAGGTCCTCAAAAGGCGTGGATTTTTAAAAAATATTTTTTCAAAGGTCCTCCAAAGGCGTGGATTTTTAAAAAATATTTTTTCAAAGGTCCTCCAAAGGCGTGGATTTTTAAAAAATATTTTTCAAAGATCCTCCAAAGGCGTGGATTTTTAAAGAATATTTTTTACAAAGTCCTCAAAAGGCGTGGATTTTTAAAGAGTATTTTTTCCAAGGTCCTCCAAAGGCGTGGATTTTTAAAGAATATTTTTTCCAAGGTCCTCCAAAGGCGTGGATTTTTAAAGAATATTTATCCAAAGGCGCGGATTTTTAAAGAATATTTATCCAAGGTCCTCAAAAGGCGCGGATTTTAAAAGAATATTTTTCCAAGGTCTTCAAAAGGCGTGGATTTTTAAAGAATATTTTTTCCAAAGTTCTCAAAAGGCGTGGATTTTTAAAGAATATTTTTTCCAAGGTCCTCATAAGGCGTGGATTTTTAAAGAATATTTTTCCAAGGTCCTCATAAGGCGTGGATTTTTAAAGAATATTTTTTCCTAGGTCCTCAAAAGGCGTGGATTTTTAAAGAATATTTTTTCCTAGGTCCTCAAAAGGCGTGGATTTTTAAAGAATATTTTTTCCAAGTTCCTCAAATGGCGTGGATTTTTAAAGAATATTTTTTCCAAGGTCCTCAAATGGCGTGGATTTTTAAAGAATATTTTTCCAAGGTCCTCAAATGGCGTGGATTTTTAAAGAATATTTTTTCCAAGGTCCTCAAATGGCGTGGATTTTTAAAGAATATTTTTTCCAAGGTCCTCAAATGGCGTGGATTTTTAAAGAATATTTTTTCCAAGGTCCTCAAATGGCGTGGATTTTTAAAGAATATTTTCTCCAAAGTCCTCAAATGGCGTGGATTTTTAAAGAATATTTTTTCCAAGGTCCTCAAATGGCGTGGATTTTTAAAGAATATTTTTTTCCAAGGTCCTCAATAGGCGTGGATTTTTAAAGAATATTTTTTCCATGGTCCTCAATAGGCGTGGATTTTTAAAGAATATTTTTTCCATGGTCCTCAATAGGCGTGGATTTTTAAAGAATATTTTTTCCATGGTCCTCAAAAGGCGTGGATTTTTAAAAAATATTTGTTCCAAGGTCCTCAAAAGGCGTGGATTTTTAAAGAATATTTTTTTCAATGTCCTTAAAGGCGTGGGTTTTTAAAGAATATTTTTTCCAAGGTCCTCAAATGGCGTGGATTTTTAAAGAATATTTTTTCCAAGGTCCTCAAAAGGCGTGGATTTTTAAAGAATATTTTTTCCAAGGTCCTCAAATGGCGTGGATTTTTAAAGAATATTTTTTCCAAGGTCCTCAAAAGGCGTGGATTTTTAAAGAATATTTTTTCCAAGGTCCTCAAATGGCGTGGATTTTTAAAGAATATTTTTTCCAAGGTCCTTAAAAGGCGTGGATTTTTAAGGAATATTTTTTCCAAGGTCCTCAAAAGGCGTGGATTTTTAAAGAATATTTTTTCCAAGGTCCTCAAATGGCGTGGATTTTTAAAGAATATTTTTGCCAAGGTCCTCAAATGGCGTGGATTTCTAAAGAATATTTTTTCCAAGGTCCTCAAAAGGCGGGGATTTTTAAAGAATATTTTTTCCAAGGTCACCAAAAGGCGGGGATTTTTAAAGAATATTTTTTCCAAGGTCCTCAAAAAGCGTGGATTTTTAAAGAATATTTTTTCCAAGGTCACCAAAAGGCGGAGATTTTTAAAGAATATTTTTTTCAAGGTTCTCAAAAGGCGTGGATTTTTAAAGAATATTTTTTCCAAAGTCCTCAAAAAGCGTGGATTTTTAAAGAATATTTTTTCCAAGGTCACCAAAAGGCGGGGATTTTTAAAGAATATTTTTTCCAAGGTCACCAAAAGGCGGGGATTTTTAAAGAATATTTTTTCCTTGGTCCTCAAAAAGCGTGGATTTTTAAAGAATATTTTTTTCAAGGTCCTCAAAAGGCGTGGATTTTTAAAGAATATTTTTTCCAAGGTCCTCAAAAAGCGTGGATTTTTAAAGAATATTTTTTTCAAGGTTCTCAAAAGGCGTGGATTTTTAAAGAATATTTTTTCCAAAGTCCTCAAAAAGCGTGGATTTTTAAAGAATATTTTTTCCAAGGTCACCAAAAGGCGGGGATTTTTAAAGAATATTTTTTCCAAGGTCCTCAAATGGCGTGGATTTTTAAAGAATATTTTTCCAAGGTCCTCAAAAGGCGTGGATTTTTAAAGAATATTTTTTCCAAGGTCCTCAAATGGCGTGGATTTTTAAAGAATATTTTTTCCAAGGTCCTCAAATGGCGTGGATTTTTAAGGAATATTTTTTCCAAGGTCCTCAAAATGCGTGGATTTTTAAAGAATATTTTTTCCAAGGTCCTCAAATGGCGTGGATTTTTAAAGAATATTTTTGCCAAGGTCCTCAAATGGCGTGGATTTTTAAAGAATATTTTTTCCAAGGTCCTCAAAAGGCGGGGATTATTAAAGAATATTTTTTCCAAGGTCACCAAAAGGCGGGGATTTTTAAAGAATATTTTTTCCAAAGTCCTCAAAAAGCGTGGATTTTTAAAGAATATTTTTTCCAAGGTCACCAAAAGGCGGGGATTTTTAAAGAATATTTTTTCCAAAGTCCTCAAAAAGCGTGGATTTTTAAAGAATATTTTTTCCAAGGTCACCAAAAGGCGGGGATTTTTAAAGAATATTTTTTCCAAGGTCCTCAAAAGGCGTGGATTTTTAAAGAATATTTTTTCCAAGGTCCTCAAAAGGCGTGGATTTTTAAAGAATATTTTTTCCAAGGTCCTCAAGAGGCGTGGATTTTTAAAAAATATTTTTCCAAGGGCCTCAAAAGGCGTGGATTTTTAAAGAATATTTTTCCAAGGTCCTCCAAAGGCGTGGATTTTTAAAGAATATTTTTTCCAAGGTCCTCAAAAGGCGTGGATTTTTAAAGAATATTTTTTCGAAGGTCCTCAAAAGGCGTGGACTTTTAAAGAATATTTTTTCCAAGGTCCTCAAAAGGCGTGGATTTTTAAAGAATATTTTTTCCAAGGTCCTCAAAAGGCGTGGACTTTTAAAGAATATTTTTCCAAGGTCCACCAAAGTCGTGGATTTTTAAAGAATATTTTTTCCAAGGTCCTCCAAAGGCGTGGATTTTTAAAGAATATTTTTTCCAAGGTCCTCAAAAGGCGTGGATTTTTAAAGAATATTTTTTCCAAGGTCCTCAAAAGGCGTGGATTTTTAAAGAATATTTTTTCCAAGGTTCTCAAAAGGCGTGGATTTTTAAAGAATATTTTTCCAAGGTCCTCAAAAGGCGTGGATTTTTAAAGAATATTTTTTCCAAGGTCCTCAAAAGGCGTGGATTTTTAAAGAATATTTTTTCCAAGGTCCTCAAAAGGCGTGGATTTTTAAAGAATATTTTTTCCAAGGTCCTCAAAAGGCGTGGATTTTTAAAGAATATTTTTTCCAAGGTCCTCAAAAGGCGTGGATTTTTAAAGAATATTTTTTCCAAGGTCCTCAAAAGGCGTGGATTTTTAAAGAATATTTTTTCCAAGGTCCTCAAAAGGCGTGGATTTTTAAAGAATATTTTTTCCAAGGTCCTCAAAGGCGTGGATTTTTAAAGAATATTTTTTCCAAGGTCCACAAAAGGCGTGGATTTTAAAAGAATATTTTTCCAAGGTCCTCAAAAGGCGTGGATTTTTAAAGAATATTTTTTCCAAGGTCCTCAAAAGGCGTGGATTTTTAAAAAATATTTTTTCAAAGGTCCTCAAAAGGCGTGGATTTTTAAAAAATATTTTTTCAAAGGTCCTCAAAAGGCGTGGATTTTTAAAAAATATTTTTTCAAAGGTCCTCCAAAGGCGTGGATTTTTAAAAAATATTTTTTCAAAGGTCCTCCAAAGGCGTGGATTTTTAAAAAATATTTTTCAAAGATCCTCCAAAGGCGTGGATTTTTAAAGAATATTTTTTACAAAGTCCTCAAAAGGCGTGGATTTTTAAAGAGTATTTTTTCCAAGGTCCTCCAAAGGCGTGGATTTTTAAAGAATATTTTTTCCAAGGTCCTCCAAAGGCGTGGATTTTTAAAGAATATTTATCCAAAGGCGCGGATTTTTAAAGAATATTTATCCAAAGGCGCGGATTTTTAAAGAATATTTATCCAAGGTCCTCAAAAGGCGCGGATTTTTAAAGAATATTTTTTCCAAGGTCCTCATAAGGCGTGGATTTTTAAAGAATATTTTTCCAAGGTCCTCATAAGGCGTGGATTTTTAAAGAATATTTTTTCCTAGGTCCTCAAAAGGCGTGGATTTTTAAAGAATATTTTTTCCTAGGTCCTCAAAAGGCGTGGATTTTTAAAGAATATTTTTTCCAAGTTCCTCAAATGGCGTGGATTTTTAAAGAATATTTTTTCCAAGGTCCTCAAATGGCGTGGATTTTTAAAGAATATTTTTCCAAGGTCCTCAAATGGCGTGGATTTTTAAAGAATATTTTTTCCAAGGTCCTCAAATGGCGTGGATTTTTAAAGAATATTTTTTCCAAGGTCCTCAAATGGCGTGGATTTTTAAAGAATATTTTTTCCAAGGTCCTCAAATGGCGTGGATTTTTAAAGAATATTTTCTCCAAAGTCCTCAAATGGCGTGGATTTTTAAAGAATATTTTTTCCAAGGTCCTCAAATGGCGTGGATTTTTAAAGAATATTTTTTCCAAGGTCCTCAAATGGCGTGGATTTTTAAAGAATATTTTTTCCAAGTCCTCAAATGGCGTGGATTTTTAAAGAATATTTTTTCCAAGGTCCTCAAATGGCGTAGATTTTTAAAGAATATTTTTTCCAAGGTCCTCAAATGGCGTGGATTTTTAAAGAATATGTTTTCCAATTTCCTCAAATGGCGTGGATTTTTAAAGAATATGTTTTCCAATTTCCTCAAATGGCGTGGATTTTTAAAGAATATTTTTTCCAAGGTCCTCAAATGGCGTGGATTTTTAAAGAATATTTTTTCCAAGGTCCTCAAATGGCGTGGATTTTTAAAGAATATTTTTTCCAAGGTCCTCAAATGGCGTGGATTTTTAAAGAATATTTTTTCCAAGGTCCTCAAATGGCGTGGATTTTTAAAGAATATTTTTTCCAAGGTCCTCAAATGGCGTGGATTTTTAAAGAATATTTTTTCCAAGGTCCTCAAATGGCGTGGATTTTTAAAGAATATTTTTTCCAAGGTCCTCAAATGGCGTGGATTTTTAAAGAATATTTTTTCCAAGGTCCTCAAATGGCGTGGATTTTTAAAGAATATTTTTTCCAAGGTCCTCAAATGGCGTGGATTTTTAAAGAATATTTTTTCCAAGGTCCTCAAATGGCGTGGATTTTTAAAGAATATTTTTTCCAAGGTCCTCAAATGGCGTGGATTTTTAAAGAATATTTTTTCCAAGGTCCTCAAATGGCGTGGATTTTTAAAGAATATTTTTTCCAAGGTCCTCAAATGGCGTGGATTTTTAAAGAATATTTTTTCCAAGGTCCTCAAATGGCGTGGATTTTTAAAGAATATTTTATACATTATATTCCTCAAATGGCGTGGATTTTTAAAGAATATTTTTTCCAAGGTCCTCAAATGGCGTGGATTTTTAAAGAATATTTTATACATTATATTCCTCAAATGGCGTGGATTTTTAAAGAATATTTTTTCCAAGGTCCTCAAATGGCGTGGATTTTTAAAGAATATTTTTTCCAAGGTCCTCAAATGGCGTGGATTTTTAAAGAATATTTTTTCCAAGTCCTCAAATGGCGTGGATTTTTAAAGAATATTTTTTCCAAGGTCCTCAAATGGCGTGGATTTTTAAAGAATATTTTTTCAAAGGTCCTCAAAAGGCGTGGATCATTAAGAACCTATCAAACTTGTACTTAAGCGAAACGGAATTAAAAATATCCACTTTTGAAAAAAAGTGAACTTTGAAATTCAAAATTTCGGTTTTAACTAAAAAATTTATAGTTTTTACGCCATATTAAAAAAACAAGTATCTCGCTTGAGTACAAACTTTTAATTTGTATAATAATCCCAAAAAAAAAAACCTATGAAGATCGGATAATCCGTTTTCGAGCTACAGCTACCTTTCCAAATATCATTTCACATCACATACAAATCGGAATGCATTTTCTCTTTTTAACGCTCATTATCTCAGCTAAGTTTTGCAACATATCCCATTCTACATGTTCTTTAAAATAAACAAATAAAAAATGTTAGATTTTGTAAAATTTGTAAGTGGCCATAACCCCTTAAAATCGATCGATGTCCTTACCAAATTTTTTGGAGAAACATTTCTGTAGTTTTTTTTTCATGAAGAAAATCTGATCTTGTGTTTATTTTTCAGTTCACGAACAAGAAGGATATGGAAGGAACTGAGCTAAAAAGACAAACTAATCTACAAAAGGATTCTTCATTCCATTTATTTGAAAACATTTAATCTCAAAATGATGAAACAGTATCGCCATACAAAGATATATATAAAATCTACTTACTCAAGCATTATTGGGGGTCAATAAAAAATCTTTACGTCATAATTCAGAAACTTCTGCTATGGGTCCTTTGGAATTCTTAATATATTCAGTAGGGGCTTTCATTTTGTGTCACAGTGTAATCTGTAATATTTGCCATAGCGACCACAATGTCCTTCTTAGGCGCCCAACAGGTCCTTTAATAGAAGACAAGGATGACATCTCACAAAAGACAAGAGGAGAAGATGAGTAGATTTTTGTGAGAAGACCAGTAGATCTTCTGACAGAAGAAGATGTCATTTTACAAAGCCGAATGAAACTTGCGGTGATACCAAATTCAGACATGGCTTAGAATATACTCAGGTTCCAATCGTCGGGTACTCGTTCTTCCTGCCAATGGTCCTTACTTACCAAATTACCTTGCTGGTCTCTACAGGAGGATGTGCCTGTACCAAAGCCATCAGTTTGATGCTTCACTCTTTGGTAGAATTTTCAGACTCCATTCTGGCTCCTGTACATCTCGATTTTTTCACACTCCCGCTTCTCCATCTCTCTCTCTTTTTCCTGCGGAAAAGACGTTTCTTCTCTCTCCTTTTCTCCCGATAACTTTCTCGTGCGCTACGCGTTGCTACGGATTGTAAAGTAGCCCTATATACCGCATTTTTCTCTTCGGTAGTAGCACGACACTCCTGATCACACCATGGATTCCTTTGTGGAGATCTCTGATATCCAAGTATGGATTTTGCGGCTGTTTGCATGGAGTAGGCAATGTTTTGCCATTGCGCTGATATGTTATCGGGATGAGGAGTGCAAGCATTGGGCTAGTTGAGTGGAATATGCTGTAGCTATCTGTTGTGATTGCAGCTTACCGATGTCTAACTAACGTGTTGTGTCTGTTCGCACTTTGTTTGCTACGTTTAATCTGGTAAGTACCTTTGTTGCAACAAGGTAGTGGTCCGAGTCTATGTTTGCTCCTCGGAACGAACGCATATCCAACACTCTCGATGAATGTCTACCATCTATCACAACGTGATCAATTTGATTTCTTGTTCTTTGATCTGGAGACAGACAGGTGCCCTTATGGATGTCGAGATGTTTAAATCTGGAACTACCATGTTTTTTGCCGCTGCAAAGTCTATCAGCATCGTACCATTGTCCTACGTTTCATTGAGAGACTGTTGGGCGAAAGATATTTTCCTTTCCAATTTTGGCATTAAAATCGCCTGGAATCGCCAATTTTGGCATTAAAATAGCCTTGCACGCTAAAGGTCGTGGGTTCGATTCCCCGGCCAGTCAACATCAAACACTTTTCAACGGTGGCAAAATACCCCTCAGTAATGTTGGCGACATTTTCTGAGTATTTCAGCCTTGTACAACTTCTCTACAAGTGGTGTCTTAGACACGCCGTTCGGACTCGGCGATAAACAGTAGGTCCCATATCATTGAGCTGGTATGTTTGTGTAACAATTACATGTGTAGTATAACGGTCATATGTTTCTTCTAAGCGTTCATAAAATATATCCTTGTTCTGTTCATCCTTGTCTTCGGTGGAAGCATAAACGCAAATGAATCTGACGTTGAAGAACTTTACTTTTATTCGAATTGTAGCAAGCCTTTCATTCACTGGTGGGAAGCTGGAGCCCAGCTTTTTTTTAACCTTCGACCAACTACAAATCCGCAACCAAACTCAGCTTTATGTCATGGCAGCTATAATACAGTGCGTCACCTTTAGCTGTTGTAGTGACGCCTTTCCCATTCCATCGTATTTCCTGTATTGCAGTAATTTCGGTATTGTACTTTTTAAGTACATCTGCCAATGCGTAAACTGCACTTTCTCTACACATAGTGCGAACATTCCAGGTGCAGATTCACAGATCTTGGTGCTTAAAAAGTTTACGGGGGTCGTCAACTTTAAAGGGATTTGTTTTTCTTTCCTTTTGTTTTTTTCATAGCAGGCTGTTTTTTCTAGAAGAGGGTTACTAACCCGGCGCCCAAACCAAGTATTTAACTTTCTTATGGGCGAACGCGCTGCACATTTTAGCTCACTACCTTTAACGGATGTTAAAGGCAGCTAACCCAGGTGACACCACAGGGAGGTCAGTGTCCACTTGAGATGAGATAGGGACCAAGATAAATCCTGGACTTTGCCATGTTAAAGCCGGTCAGTACGGTTTCTTAGTATCTCTCATCCTTAACGTCATCCACCTAAATGTGACCTATATTGAAAATTTTTAGTGGAGAAGTTTTGCGACCACTGGCAACCTCAAATGTCAAATACAAGGTAGTTCGTTCAAGAAATGTATCTAAAATCCTCAAAATACCAAAAATCGGGATGTAGCCTTACATGGGGCTATACCAAACATCGATTTATGTTGACAATTTTCACTTGTTATTATACAGATTTATTAAAATTTTCAATATTTTTTTAAATTTAACGGTATATGAATGTAGTTGAAACAAACAAGTTTATTCATAAAGATCCAATTCTTCTGGAATGCCGGAATATTCCTCAGCAACAGTTTTACTCTCTTTTGGCAGTGGTTCATTAAAATCATCATATACTACTTCTGCTGCGATAGGTTGTTCTGGTAGAAAAAAGGGTTTTGGTGTGGTAGTAGTAGTTATGGGTTTCGATGGTAATGGAAATCCCTGCAAACGTTTTGAGTTCTTGACTTCATTGACATCACAACAGAATATCACACCCATTGTTTTATAGCGGAATGTGGATCGGACCTGTTTCAACCAATCTATTTTATGACAAATATCCGTGCAGAAAATCAAATCCTTTTCAACGTAAAACTACAATAAGAATAGAGTTGAAAAATATTAAAAAAAAATTAAATATATCTTATTATTTTCATTTACTCACATCACTAAATGCTGAATTGATACCAATTACAACTAAATCACTTTCATTCTTTGTGTTCGATTTCAAATATTGCCATACATAAAGAGGAATTTTCTTGTTGTAAAACACATCGACCAATGTGTAATTTTCACTACAGGCATTTTCATATATGGGTACTTCCACTGAATCCGATACACCAGCTAAAACATCATAGACTTCTTTGTCTGTCTCAATGTGTTCCCATAAAGCCTTCTCATAGAGACGCCAATTGCCTGAACGCAAACTTGGCCACCAATCAAATTCCAGTAGTCCACTAAATTTATCATAAGCGCTTCTATATAAATTTGGATCTTGTATCAACGAATGATTTTCATATTTGGAAAATGTCATCCATTCTCGGATTTCAGTATTTGTGAAATATGTGGAATCGATGCTGTGAAGGAAATAAATTACATAGAATTAATAATAATTGTTGGAAGACGTTATTGTGTTGTTTACTCACCGACGCGGTGTAAATGAGGTGGGTATGTTCGTGATTTCCAATGATGGGGTATAACTTTGTAGTCGATTTGGATACTGCAAAATAATAAATATTATCTCATAGTATTATTCTTAAAAATATTATAATTCTCAAATATTCGGGTTAGCATAGCTGATTTTTAGCGGATGCAACCACAGATAACGTATACTGGAATGCCCAGTAAATATGTTTAATGGATAGGTTAAGGATAAGCAAGCCCAGTAAAAATCCTATTATCAAAAAAGGAATTTTATAGTAATTTTTCGTAGTAGAAACTACTTGCAAATCAATCCTATTATTTTAACAAGGACATGCGACTAGAAACAAACAAGCAATAAAGTATCAGTCGTCTTTGCCGACAGAGATATACCCTCAGCCAATGTGTATTGAAACTTTCATGTACGGGCAAATCGAATGTATTTAGGGTCTTTTCAGAATTTTGTGGCCCTTTTTGGACATTTGAACTTGACGACAAAAGTTTTGCGGATGAGGTACTTGAAGTAGTGAACCGACATAGTCCATTACCGTTTCGATAGTCTTTGAACAGACTCTAAACTGTACTTAGACACAAATGTTGAACTCTATATGAAGCCGTGGACCTATACCGACAAATTTAGGATGGTAAGTTTTTTACCGCTAACGAAATTTACTGCCATTTCGATGAGATAATGAGGCAAAAACCTTCAAAATACTGAAAATCGGAAGGTAACGTTCTATGGGCGCTATATGAAGGCGCTGACCTATACCGACAAATTTGAGATGGAAAGTTTTATATCCTCCGCCATTTAAAATACCAAAAATCGGGAGGTACCATTATATGGGGGCGATATCAAAACGTGGACCGATGTAGCCCATTTTCAATACCAAATATCCTTGGAGTAATTAAAACTTTTATACCAAATTATCTCTATCTTTAAAATTAGCTACATTTGAAGTACATGAATTTGTTGCTATAGGTCCAAGTATTGATACCTACGATTTTCCATATTTTCAAGATTTTTGCCTAAATATCGCACAAAAACGGCCGGTATTTAGTCTTCGCTAGGGATATAAACCATACCCACAGAGAATTTTTTTGGATAGATCCACGATTTAACATAGCCCCCATGTAACGGTATTTCGTGGATTGTTTTATTCGGAATATTGTTAATATAGGACAATGTTTTTGTATCTACCGTGGCGGAAGAAATTATCACTTTCATAAACTAAGGGAAATTAATTATTCAATTTTGCTTCAATTCAATTCACGGTGGAGGGTATTACAAGTTTTACTTGTTTTTATCTTATGGTGTCTGTTCTTATTTTCGAAGTTAGATCACTGTGCTGATTTGGTTAGAATTTTTATTGAATTCAGATAAAAAAAAAATTATATGTATCTCTATCCATTCGACCACGGGCGATTATTGGAATAAGAACATGTCGCACAGTGGTTCAAAATTGTTTTTTTCTGGCCAAAATTCTGCAACTTTTGAACGGATAGAGATATTTTCATAATTTTCTGCTATAGATAACACAATACGCTTTCCGCTGAACAAAAGCCATAAAATTCGGTCTAGTAGTAGCAGAGGAATTCAAGGTCAAGTTAAAATGTTGAGTTTTTTTCTTAGTTTTTTCTTGTTTTTTGAGATTTTCGTATATTACACTATATTAAAAAGGCTAAAACAATATTTAACAAACCATAAACGTTAAAAAATAAAAAAATAAAATCGTCTATTATATTAAAAAAAAAAAATTAAAAAAAATATTTTTTTCAATGTAAATTTTATTTATATAAAAACTTATATACATATTTAAAAAAAATTACATTTATGTAAAAACCTATAATAATTATGGGAAACGGTACGGAAATGACACTTTCAGGCATTATTCTGCGAAAACGAAATTTTGTCCCTAAAGTTCTAGTCCCTAAAAGTTCTAGTCGACTAAAATTGGAATTTCACTAAAATTTTGTAACTGAGGGAAAATAAAATAGCTCACTTCGTGTAAACGCAACGTTAATGTATTAACACGATTCTTAAATGCAACAATCCTGACAAAAAAAAAAAAATAACGAACACAATATCTGTTATATTTCCCGAAAAATAGCCATTTTTTCACCAGAAATTTGCAAAAATTTACGTATTTTCCAAAATTGGGGAAAAAATTTTCGTCTTTAGGAACACACGAAGCCCATACGTTCTAATGTTTTGACCTAAGTTTTCGGTTTCCTTAGTTTCAATGTGTTTACTATCGAATCCCATATACACCTTGTTCAGATGTAGTTCAAATTATTTTAATTGTAATTCGAGAATTCTATTTGTAATTCGCAACATTTATTTTGTAATTCGAGAATTTCATTCGTAATTCAAATTATTCCATTTGTAATTGGAATTGTTCCATTTATAATTCGAAATATTCCATTTGTAATTTGAATTATTCCTTTTGTAATTCGAATTATTCCATTTGTAATTTGAATTTTTCCATTTGTAATTCGAATTATTCCATTTGAAATTCGAATTATTCCATTTGTAATTAGAATTCGAATGATTTCATGTGTAATTTCAAATAGAATAATTCGAATTACAAATGAAATAATTCGAATTACAAATGGAATAATTCAAATCTCAAATGGAATACATCGTATTACAAATGAAACAATTCGAATTCCAAATGGAATAATTCGAACTACAAATGAAATAATTCGAATTACGAATAGAATAATACGAATTAAAAATGGAATATTTTGAATTACAAATGGAATAATCCGAATTACAAATAAAATGTTACGAATTACAACTAAAATGTTTCGAATTACATTACATGTGGAAATTTACAATTTGTGACGATAGAAAATTTGGGTTTTGGCCAGGAAAATCGATTTCTGAACAACTGGATGGCAACCCTTATTGTTACCGCTTCGAGCTTTTATGCCCCCACCAAAATATGGAGCGTATAATAAACATTGTCATTCGGTTTGTAACAATTCGAAATATTCGTCGGAGACCTTATCAGTAGACAGCGGAATTTTATGCAACCCCTATTTTTGGTCCGATTAATGTCAAATTTTGGGACTGGGCATATTTTTGGGTTCTGATTCAATGGCAATCGAGACATGTGACATATGCAAAATGCATAAATTTTTGCATGTGCAAAATGTATGCATTTTACATATTTTCTTATGCAACCAATATTTCAATAATAGGTACAAAAATATTTCAATAACACTGTGCAACAAAATGGAGCTCAAAGTCTGGGGGGTGGAAAATTCCTATTGGAGATGAAAGCCCTTGGTGAGTATATACAGAACCCCGAAGGACCGATTCGCCGTGAGTCGAACTTTCGCGATATGGCGTGATGAATATTTCGCTGGAGACACTAAAAACCATCTGGAATCAGCGTTATATCATTGTTCGCTGTTCTTTAAGCTTATATTTAAGATAACATGTCTTCAGTCAAATCGAATGAGGATTATTTTTGTAGAGCACTTCGACCTTCTAACTCGCTTCCTTCAATGTCCTTTTCGTCCTTTATTTTAAGAGCCGCTATAAAAGTACCACAAGATGACGTTTTTCAGCTTCGAAATGTTCTGCAAAAATGTCGGCCAGAAAATTTTAGGTACGGCCCTCATTGACAACAAATCGATTTTGTCGCGTTTTCGTGGTCGTTTTGTGCATTTACCCCTGTTTGCTCAGAAAAAAACTGTGTTTTGTGTTTTTATACCCTATACCACAATGTGGAAAAGGGTATTATAAGTTTGTTTTGGTAAAAATTCATGTAACACCGCGAAATATTCGTCGGAGACCCCCAATGTGGTATACCAATCTTCATATCTCGACGAGATAAAGCGATTTTGAGATGTGTGTCCGTCCGTCCGTCCGTCCGTGTGTCCGTCTGTCCATTATAAATTGTAAACACGCTCCAGGCCGCAATTATGGACCGATCGTCTCGAAATTTTGTATGGAGGTCGGGTTCAGATCAGAATAGATCCCTATTCTTATGGGTGATGATCGTGAAATATTTAGCGGGTGAAATGGATCAAAAACATAATATTTATCCATTTTTCTAGCGGCTCTGTAGGTCTCAATAATAGTCCGATCAACGAGTAATTTTAAATAAGGTAAGAGTATATCACAAAGAAGAAGCTTGCAATTTGAGATGACGATCGGATAATATTTAGAGGGTTAAATGGACCAAAACTTTTGTATGAAAATTGTGAAAATTTTTAATATACAGCTTATATCTTAATTCCTGGAAGTGACATTCCGGACAAGTGAGATATACATGAAAGTGGAACGCTTGACCTTTCAATTGATGCCAACTATGTTGGTGTGCATGATCAGATAACAGAGTTACAGCCTAATATATTCCGTTATTTGTTTGTAGTGTAATAATAAACTCGCTAGAAGTCGCAATTATACATCAATAGTCACGAAATTTTGCACCGGATAAGAGTGTAGGTCGAAAAAGATGCCTACAATTTTGAATGATGATCTGATATTCTTTAGCGGGTGAAATGGACCATTACTTTTGTATGAAAAATATAAAAATTTTATTTTTGGTATATATTTTAATTCCTTGAGGACATATATATTTCGCAAAGTAGCCTACATATGGGAAAACTACTGACCTTTACTCTGATGTAAATTGCAATAAAGTGTTTGCTAAATAACAGGCCTACTGCCTAATATATAATGGGTTCTGTGTAGAGAACCAAATTTTTATCCCACATTACATATTGTCTCTCTAAAAGTTTATGCAACACCACGAAGTATTCGTCCTAGACCCCTTATTTGGTGTCCGTCCATTAAAAATTGTAAACAAGCTTAAGGCCGCAATTATGGACCGATTGTAAAGAGGTTGGGTTCGGGACAGAATAGAAATGATTAGTTTTTGGTGATGATCGTGAAATGTTCAGGGGATGAAATGGACCAAAAACAAAATTTTAACCAATTTTGTAGCAGCTCTGTAGGTCAAAATAATAACCCGCAAAATTTTAAACTAAGTTTGAGTTTATGATGAAGAAGAAGCGTACAAACCAACGTGAAGATTAGATAATACTTAGCGGATTAAATGGACTGAAACTTTTGGGTGAAATTGGTATAAATTTCAATAACGTAGCGGTTAAACAACGGAAGTAGTAGTACTACATAAGTGGGTTTCATTACATTTTAGTTAGTGTGAACTCAATTTTCCTTTCCTACTACAAAAATGTCTTTGTCATGCTAGATAACTCTTGGTTTTGGTCATAAGTATTATACATTACATCTCTGATATTTGATAATTAAATTTTCACAATCATTGAAAAGAAGTTCCGTGGAGAGCGATGGTACAGGGATAGTGGTATAGGGTATCCCATGGTCGGCTCCGTCCGACTATAGACTTTTCTTACTTGTTATATGGTAAATTTCAAATTTCCTTTGCAATTCCATTGGAAGAAATGTTAAAAAAATGTTTGCGAGCACATCCGCAATTTTTGGAATATAGATTAAGAAAAAAGTCGTGGTTTCAAATCTGTTCGCGTTCACAAAATTGGATGCTGCGCTCCAAAGTTATGGGGGGTTTTATTCCCTTATAAAGAACAAATTTTTAAAAATTCAATTTTTGCTGTAATAAGAAAATGTATATAAAAAGCGTTAACAGCATTTAATATCTATCCGTAGATGCCTAAATATTTACTAAATGTATTTCTATTTTCGCGGAAAATCAAGAAATACTGAAAAAATCTTGGAGTAAATTAAATTTATTCTAATTTAGAGTCCAAATAAAACTCGAAAAAATAAATTAAAAATACGTACAGATTCTAGACAACGCATAGAAAAATATGAGACCAAAATTTTAACGATAGGATTTATAACTGCCATATTACAGCAACAACAAAACACGAAAACTTATTGTTGGAATATTATTTCAAAAATATATTTTTTTGTTTAATACGAAAAATAGAAAAAACATTTTTGGGAGTTATTCTGCTATTTTGCTAAATTTCGATGCAAGGACGGACGGACTCCTTCAAGGAAAATGCGATGACAAACAGGAAAGTGTATTTGCTTACTTTGATAAACAATAGGATTATGAAATAGAAAGTAATATTGAAATTACAACTAAAGAAAAAACATAAAAGTTAAAAAACGTATAATTCGCGAATTCGTTAAAATCAGTTAAGGCGCATGCGCTTTTCAGATACAGCGAGTGCATCTCTATCAATATGTAGCGATTTTTCCACTTTTCATTCAGCGGCCAAAGTGTGCCGTCAGCTGCATCTTACTGTTCAAAAAACCTTTATGTGGGTAAAAATAGCGCGATGTACATAAGATTATAAGGCGCATCCGATTTCAGTGATCGCCTATAAAAAATACGTCATTATAACAAATTTTAAACAAATTCGTCAAGAACCGCGGATGTGCTACCAAATTCTATTTTATACGAAATACGAATATTACTCCAAAATCTCGGTAATATATGCCACACGGGTTTAGAAAATAATATAATCGCGCATGAAGGATTCCATTTATGTAAAAATAACCAAAGAAAATCGCGGTTCAATGCGCGGTTCAATGCGCCGTTTTAGTGGATGGATTTGAACGCGGAAGGGTTCATTAGATCCGGCGCGTAAAAAAACTAAAATCACGCGGGTTTCAAGGGTACCTGAGCCACAGTTGTAAATTTTGAAGCCAAAAAATAGGTTTTTATAGAAAATTTACGCACCAAAATTTCGAATTTGGACTCATATTACTAGGGAGCTGTTTGAAGCACACTCATGAGATATACATCAAACGACGTGGAATCACGAGTTCTACAATCCAATAAATAGTTTGGGAAATTATCTGGTTGCGCCCTCCATTTATAAGAAAAATTCAAAAAACCCAGATTTCAAAACTTCAAAATTTCAGCATCGATTTTAGGGGGATGCAGTGTATATATCGAAAAGTCATCCATTAGAACCATGTTGCCCAAGGGGTATTCTTCAATTCTTTCTTTGAGCTCAAGTTTGAATTTTCCGTGGTTTGACCATAAATCAAGAAAGAACACAAAAAAACTTGTAAACTTCAACACATTTTTACCCATTTTTTAATATTACCACCAACACAGCTTCCACATAAATTATTTGGTATGTTTAATTTTATGCGACCCCGGCTAAAACACTTCAATTAATATAAATATATTCATATTATATAAAATATATTGACAGTTCGCGACTTATTAAATGGTGAACCTCAACTTCATCGATTGTAAAACATTTTTGAATATTACCATATGTTTTGTAACGAATATACAAAAAACAATATATAGTCTTTTTCTGAACAAATCAGGGTAAATGTGCAAAACGGCCACGAAAACGCTACAAAATCGATTTGTTGTAAATGAGAGCCGTACCTAAAATTTTTCTGGCCGACATTTGTGCAGAACATTTCGAAGCTGAAAAACGTCATCTTGTGGTACTTTTATAACGGCTCTTAAAATAAAGGACGAAAAGGACATTGAAGGAAGCGAGTTAGAATGTCGAAGTGCTCTACGAAAATAATCCTCATTCGATTTGACTGAAGACATGTCATCTTAAATATAAGCTAAAGCAACAGTGAACAAAGATATAACGCTAATTCCTGATGGCTTACAGGGTCTCTAGCAAAAACTTCATCACGCCATATCGCGAAAGTTCGACTCACGGCGAATCTGTCCTTCGGGGTTCTGTATATACTCACCAAGGGCTTTCATCTCCAATAGGAATTTTCCACCCCCCAAAATTTCGGTTCACAGTGTTATAGATAAAATTTTTCTGTTCAAAATTCTCTTCAGACAAGTCAATAAAATAGACAAATGTATAATCACAGCCACAACATTCAAAATACCGAAAATCGGGAGGTATCGTTCTATGGGGGCTATATGAAGGCCTGTAGTGCTATTCTCTAACACATTTTTTGAGTTACCGACAAAAATCGGTAGAATTAAAACGCAAAATTATGAATGAAAAGTTCAGATAAAAGTTGACAACACACTTACCATAGGTAGAACTTTACGACGACTTTTTATTCGTCGCTTACTTACCGAAAAACGTCGGTAATTATCGAAATTATAAGTATTTTAATTTCACCGACGATTGTCGGTAACTCAAAAAATGAGTTAAAGAATCGCACTACTGAACCTATACCGACAAATGTTAGGTGGAAAGTTTTTTACCCACAAGGAAGACTTAATACCAACTTTCAGCCATGTTGGCGGGATATTGAGGCCACAACCTTCAAAATACCGGAAATCAGGAAGTACCCTTCTGTTTTATACCCCCAAGGAAGACTTAATACCAAATTTCACCCACTTCGGAGGGATATTGAGTCCACAGCCTTCAAAATACCAGAAATCAGGAGGTACCGTTCTATGGGGGCTATATGAAGACGTGGACTTCTAACGACACATTTCAGGTGGAAAGTTTTATACCCCCAACGAAGACTTAATACCAAATTTCAGCCATTTCGGAGGGATATTGAGGCCACAGCCTTCAAAATACCAGAAATCAGGAGGTTCCGTTCTATGGGGGCTATATGAAGACGTGGACCTCTAACGACAAATTTCAGGTGGAAAGTTTTATACCCCCAACGAAGACTTAATACCAAATTTCAGCCATTTCGGAGGGATATTGAGGCCACAGCCTTTAAAATACCAGATATCAGGAGGTACCGTTCTATGGGGGCTATATGAAGACGTTGACCTATGCCAACAAATTTCAGGTGGAAAGTTTTATATCCTCAACGAGGACTAAATACCAAATTTATTTCGGTGTGATATTCAGGCTACCACTTCCAAAATACCGAAAATCGGAAGGTACCGTTCTACGGGGGCTATATGAAGACGTGGACCTATACTGACAAATTTCGGGTGGAAAGTTTTGTACTCCCAACGAAAACATAATACAAAATGTCAGCCAATTCAGTGTGATGTTGAGGCCACAACCTTCAAAATATCGAAAAGCGGACTTATGCGGAAAAATTTCAGGTGTAAAGTTTCATACACTTAACGAAGACTTAATACCAAATGTAAGCCATTTCTTTGGGATATTTAGACGACAAATCCTTGAATATATTTTTGCATATGATTTGGTATATGCTCATTTTATGAAAATATGTAAAAATATACACGATATGCAAAATATGCAACAAATTCTGGGCCTAACTCGCTTTATTTTGTCATAAAACTAGTTTCTGTCTAGTCAGATTTTCTCTACGACCATCTTATCCATATATGCATTCGCATAGGATTCCGCTGTCTATTTATCATGTATATGTTCTTGATCAGCATAAAATTCTAAGTCGAAATAACGATGTCCGTCTGGCGATAAAGCTGGCAATATTTAAGACAGAGTTTTAGAATTTGATACAGAAGTTTCTATTACTGATTTAGCTGCCATAGAACGGTACCTGCAGATATTGAAGGTTTTAGTCACATTCTCTTACCGAAATGTCTGAAATTTGACATGAATTATACGTCCACGTTTTGATATAGTCCCCATAGAACTGTACCACCCGAGTTTCGCTATTTTAAGGGTTTAGCCACACTATCATACCGAAACGACTGAAAGTTGGTATTGGATATGGCTATAAAATATGTCTACATTGTGGTTGTAGAAGCATGTTTTAATGTAGACGCCATCGAAGTTATAGGAAATAGTTTTCAAAAATATTTGGTCTGTTCCAGTACTGCAAGAATCTACTATTTTTTACTATTTTTTTCGATAACATAAAGGAAAAAATGTTATCGTAGTAAAAAGTAGTAGCTTCTTGCAGGTTCTGGAACAGAGCAATTGTTAACAATGTTTTGACCATGTTTGCTTTTTTAAAAACAAAAATTTCAACACGTTTTGTTGTCATTTAAGTCTAAACAATAAAACTTCTTACGAAGCGTTTTGATATCGACAGTTTATTTATTTAAACTCAGGTGTGTGTTGGCTTCTCCCACAAGTAAAATATCAATTTTAATCCAGATATGCTGATTTTCATCCTAACTATGAAAAAAAAACGACATAGCTCGAAAAACCCCGTGTTGAACATTTTGGTTTTATAAAAACAAGCATGATCATTGTTAACAATGTTTCCAAAAAAAAATGTCACAGAAAAGTGCAAAAAATTTGCTATACCCAGATTTCCACCTCTATCAGGGTGACGCTGTTAAAGACCAGTATAATATAGGACAAGTCGGACAAATACAGGACATTCTATGATTTTTCATAGCCATTTTTCTGAAAATAACTTCAAAAACTAGAAATTTCTAGCCCAAATTGCCTACACAGGGACATTAAGTACGACCATGGCAAAATTACGTCAAGAACATCATTATCAAAACTACTGAAAGCGATAGGGAACCAATTATTCCACTATTCTGATTACCAAAGGGGCATAAAAAGTGAAAATTTTGGAAATTACTAATCGATTATTGTGGTGCATCATTTTTAATATGGTACTGCAAACGGAAACTGTTTGTATCTCATTTTAAGGACAACTTTTCAGCCTACAAAATTCTTTTTTGAATTGTTAAAAAATCTCAACTGGTTTCCAAGTTATCAACGTTTACATTTTTTATTTCAGGTTGCATCATTTTTAGTGACAGTCACTGTATATTTGCTTACAGTGACTTCAAAAATTGCCATAATTCTGATCAATTCAAATTTTAAAATCATTTTTTTCGTGAAGTTTTTTTTTTTTCACCGAATCACCTTATAATTAAGGTTGTACGCAATTTTATGTAGAAACTTTTTACGCTATGATACAGGAGTATGAGGTTTGTAGAAAAGTTATAACCCTAAGGTACATCCGTTCAAAAGCCAAAGCAATTTTAAATCACAGTGCCGATCTAGGCGAACATTGTACTAAGAAAAATGGGTATCACATCCAAGAATCTTTGAAGGGTAAGAAGACGTCGATAGTCCAATAAAATTTTACTGACTAGATAATAAGATAGCAAAAAGGAAATCCTTATAAATTTACCAACAAACAAGTTTTTGTTTGTAAAAGAGCGTTAACCAAACATTGAGGTGGATCATTTACACTTTCAATCTAACTCTAATGAGCCCACCTCAAGAATTATATTCACTCTTGCATTGTTTGGTTATACACAGACACATTTTACATACCTTATATTTTGACAACTGATAGGCGGCAGCATAATGTAATGTCAAGATTTGTTGTTCATAAAAGTTATAACAAACACCAGCTAAATATTCATATGTGGTGTCCACAGGTCTTGCCAAGAGATATGATGCCATTGGCATGGGACACCAACGAAATTGTGTTAGAGATTCATACAGATTCCATTTAATTCTATCACACACAAACTGTATCACATAACTCATGTGATAGCCAATTACATGAACGTAGTGACCGATACATTTTATGTCAACACTACGTTTGCCTTCGGCTTGAGATGGACTGAAAGTAATATTTTTTTTAATTTATCATTAAATACAAATGTTGTTTGAATACCTACCATAGAATACGTGTTTCACAATCTGCGGTTATAATTTCATTTTCTTGAATCTTATAAATAGTACCTTCTGTACGAATAAAGTCTTTTCGACTACCGATATTTTTATATAATTTCGGTCTTACTGACTCATCTCGAGATAAAGTAATATAGCAATAACCCGAGACATGTACTATCGCATAGCAGCACCACAGGACGGTTATTAGTAAAAATACTTTGAAGTCCATTTATTTTCCAATCCAATTAACGACAACTTGTTAGACCGAAAGTGAATAAAGAAATGATTTGCTGTGGATGGTGTACAGTAATATTTATTAGAAAGTTCAAGAGTGAATGCACCAAGACATAACACATAACATAAAGGAATAAAGTAAATACATACATGTATTAACCCAGGAAAGAGAATTTTTTGTCTGCATATTTAAAATGCAACAAAAGAACATCACATATTGGCGCGGTTGAAGATACTCCAGCATCATTTCAATATGATAATACAAAGCCACCTAGGTAAAATGAGTTCACTTAAGAAACGAATTTGTTGACAGCCTGTGCTAATAAACTACGAGCCGAACTATTAATGACCAGTGGTACTTAGATTAGGTTAAATTATGCATAGCTTTCGGAATTGATGCCCTGGACACCTAAGAGTGCTAAAAAATAAGGTATAGCAAATAGACATTGTGGACAGAGAGTAGATATTAGCAAGTAACAAATAAGACGGCGACAAGTTCGGCCACGCCTAACTTTTTATACCCTCCATCACGAACTGTATTGAATAGTAACAATTAGTTTTCTTTCGTTTATTCTCTATATTATGGGCCATTATTATATGTGTTCTTTTACTATCTGATGAATTTGAAAACGCGAAATAAACCAATTTGGAGGCATTAAAAATATAATTTTATATTGAAAGTTAATACCAAGAAGCTCGCCCTTGGAATTCAATCATCACTTTTAACTTTAAGTTAACAGGAACGCTATAAATCTGTTCGGTAAATCCAAACTATAACAAAAGAAGACTTGTAATAATGGTGGTAAGACTTATTTTTCTACATAAGGCTTATTTACAATTTTCTGAACTGAGCTTTTGTATCCTCTGACAACACACAATATTAAATTACAGCGATATCGGTTAGAAAATTTTACAACAAAATTCTGAATATCTAAAATTGGGCAATACCGCTTCATGGGGGGCTAGACTAAACAAGGATATACATTAGGCCGAGGCGATTTGAAAACCTTAATGGGCCCTTCGAGTTTCTTATTCTTGGGATTGAACTGAGCAAAAAAGTCCACTAGACCATAGGTCTATGGTGAAAATCGAGCCTACCGATTTTGACTTGAGGGTTTTATCCACGTTTTTTACACATTTTGGCATATAACAGCCAAACCATTGAGATTTTCGATCCAAACCAAGGGCAAAAATTGTAGCCAAGACAGTAATTAAGAATTCTCTAATACATCGCAAAACCATTGGAACGCTCGCTCCTTCAGGCAGTTTTGGCCTTGAGAAGGTGCAAACTTTTCGAAAAATGTCGATAAATGGCACTGTGCTACAAAAGTTGACCAGAAAAATATTCAAGCGTTCTGATGCAAAATTATATCGTATTGGGATCGATGGACAACGACAATGCCTTTAGTTCGTTTGGGTCACTCAGTTTTATTTTTAATATTTTATAACGGTAAAAGTAGTGTAAATCTGGGTATCTTACATTTTAAATTTAAACGGACATCTTTTTTTCACAACGGATTTCTATTGATCCTTCTTCTTTTTAAAGGGGCGAATAATCTCTTTCAAACTAGTTATAATTATGTACCCTCCACCATAGGATGGGGGTATATTAAGTTTGTCATTCCGTTTGTAACTACTCGAAATAATCGTTGTAGACCCCACAAACTATATGTATTCCTGATCAGCGTGCAATTCTACATCGATATAGCCATGTCCGTCCGACTGTCCCTCGGGGGAAATCTATCTAGCTTCCGAACGGATTGAAGTAGGTGGATGAAATTTTGTTAAAATCTATTATATGTATGTAGGACTTTTGGTATTGAAAGCGGGCTATGTAGGTCCACGTTTTCGTATAGCCCACATACAAAGGGACGCGTGACGCGTCGTCGTTTTAAGGAAATTTTAGGATATTTGTCCCATTTGACCACCGAATTGGTTGTAATATTGTATTTTGTGTCTCCAGAGGCTAAAAAATATTTCTACCAAATTTTGTTTATATAAGTCCACGTTTTGGTATAACCCCCATATAAGGCCCCATATATAGTACGCTTCATTATACCCTCAGCCTTTAGGCTAGAAAGGGTATATACACTTTCATACGGGCAAAATGTGCCTCATCGAAATAATGATTTTAGACCCCAAGTATGTTTGGACGAAATGTGTTTCAGACAATTTGGAGTTGATTTAGCAATGTCCGTCCATCTGTTTGTCTGTCTGTCTGGCCGGCTGGTGTGCACAATAACTCTCGAACGGATGAACCGATTCGATTCAAATGTTGGCTTTCGTAATATTTTGTCCAAACTTAGTTTAAGTTCGAAGATGAGCTATATCGGTCCACTCCTTTCGGTACCTCCCCCACAAAAGTTCCAAAATGTTCGGAAAATTTGTGCGCACGATAACTCTTGAAGGGAATAACCGATTTGGCCCACACTTTGTACATCGTGAAAGTTCTACCAGACTTAAATGATTTTCCAATATGGACTCAATCCGCCCACTCCTTCGGGTACCTCCCACACAAAATTTCGGATAAGTTCAGTTTAGGACCTGCTCTCGAACCGCTTTGATTTTTGTTGCAGCAACTTGTATTCACAACCCCCCAAACGACGGTACAAGTTTCATCAGGGGCAAGTCCACACTTCCTGAGAAAATGACCGGCAAGATGCAAAAAGCCCCTATGACATCTTGTGTAGTGGTTGGAGCGCAAGATAACTCTCGAACGGATCTGTCGATTAAGTCCAACATTTGGCCACAAAACTTCAAAAATGTTCGAAAAAATTTTGCGCACGATAACTCAAGAAGGGAGTGACCGATGTAATCTACACTTTGCACATCCTAGTATATCTACCAGATATAGATCTGGTTCGAATATGGACTATATTTGTCTACACCTTCTGGTACCTCTCTCGCAAAATTTCGGATAATTTCACTTTAAGACCTGCTCTCGAATCACTTTGATTTTTGTTGAAGCGACTTGCATTCGCTACGTCCATTACGACGGTGAAAGTTTTTTCAGGGGCAAGCCCATATTTCTTGGGAAAACAGTCCGAAAGGTGTAAAAAAAACCCCTATGTCACCATATGTGGCGGTCGGAGAGCACGATAACTCTCGATTTGGTCCAAACTTAGTTTCATGGGCAATACCGGTCTACAACTTTCGGTACTTCTCCCCAATGTTTAAAAATGTCACTAAAATGCTAGGACGATATCACTTGAATGGGGCAACCAATTTGGTCCAAACTTTGGATCTCCTAATATTCTATCAAAATTTAGTTTAACTTCTAAAATGGCCCATATCGGTCCTCCCTAAGGGTACCTGTCCTACAAAAGTTGAACATTTGTGTATTAGTGCAGTTAGTTCCTAATCCACATTGTTGTCGGCAAGTTCAAATGTCGCAGCGAAATGGTTAAAATTTGGTATTTAGTCTTCGTTGGGTGTATAAAACTTTCCCCCGAAAAATTGTAGGTATAGGTCCACGCCTTCATATAGCCGCCATAGTACCTCCTAATTTTCGGTATTTTGAAGGTCGTGGCCTTAATATTCCACCGAAATGGCTGAAATTTGGTGGTTAGTCTTCACTTGGGGTATAAAACATTCCATATGAAATTTTTTGGTATAGGTCACACGCCCTCATATAGTCCCCATAGGACGATATCTCCCTGAAATTTGATATTTCGTCCTCTTTTGGGTTGCAAAACTTTCTCCCAGAAATTAATCGGTATCGGTCCACGCATTAATGTACACCCCATGGAACGATACATAACAATTTTCGGTGTTTTGAAGGGTTTAGACTCTTTATAACACCGAAATGGCTAAAATTTGGTACATAGTCTTCGTTGTGGGTATAAAACTTTCCACCTGAAATTTGTCGGTATACGTCAACGTCTTCATATAGCTCCCATAGAACGGCATCGCCCGATTTTCAGTAATTTGAAGGTTTTAGCCTCATTTTTCCACCGAAGTGGCTGAAATTTGTATTTAATCTTTTTCCGGGCTACAAAAAAATTCCCTCAGAAATTTGTCGGTATACGTGCATGTTTTGGGGGGGGGGCACCCCCATAGAACGGTATATCCCAATTTTCGGTATATTGAAGGTTTTAGCCTCATTATAACACTTAAATGGCTGGAAGATGGTACTTAGTCTTCGTTGAGGGTATAAAACTTTCCACCTGAAATTTGTCGGTATAGATCCATGTCTCCATATAGCCCCCATAGAACGGTACCTCCCGATTTTCTACATATAGCTCGTTCTCCACCAAAATAGCTGATATTTGGTATTAAGTTTTTGATAGAGGTATGAAATATTGCAGCCGAAATGTGCCGGTATAGGTCGACGTCCTCAAATACCCCCATAAGACCGTACCTTCCGATTTACGGTATTTTTAAAGTTGTGGCCTCAATATACCATCGATATGACTGAAACTTAGTATTTAAATTGCCATGGGTGTATAAAATATTGCAGAAGAGAATTATCAGTATAAGTCCTTTCCTTCAAATAACCCCATAAAAGCGTACTTCCAGATTTTCGGTATTTTAAGGTTGTGTCATCAATATGCCATCGAAACGGATGAAATTTAATATTTAATCTCCGTTGGTGGTATAAAACTTCCCATCTGAAAAGTTCTCCCTATAGAAAGATCCCTTCCAATTTTCGGTATTTTGAAAGTTTTAGCCACAATATTCAATGGGAATAACTGAAATTTGGTATTTAGTCTTCGCTAGAGTTACGAAACTTTCCTCCAGAAATTTATCGGTACAGGTTAACGTTTTATACAGCCTCCATAGAATGGCGCTCCCGATGTTGTTAACTATCCAAATCCAGAATATCCAGGTTAAGGTCTAGTCGGTTTCGCCCAATTTTATGTATTTTGCTCAATCCGGAAAATTTTAAATATTGGTCCATGTTTTGGAAAGAACAGAAATGTCGCCCATATTAACTGTTTTGAAGCGAGTATTATCAGTTGAGATATATGTACTACTCCTGCAGTAATAGGAAGAGTTTAGTACTTTCATAAACGAAATAAAACTAATTTGTCCTTATAGGTTTTTGTAGAGTTTTTCAGACGAAGGATATTATTCACCCCTTTAAAAGGAAAAAGGATCAATAGAAATCCGTTGCAAAAAAAGAAGATATGCCCGTTTAAATTTGAAAATGTAAGAAACCCAGATGTTCACTACTTTTACCGTTATACAATAATAACACGAAGTAACCCAAACGAATCAAAAGTGTTTTCGTTGTACTTGGACTCCAACACGGTAGCAATTTGTAACAGAACGCTTGAATATTTTTCTGCTCAAATGTGCACTTTCTCAAGGCCAAAACTGCCTGAAGGAGCATTCCAAAAGTTTTGCAACGTACTAGAGAATTCTTAATTATTGTGTTGGCTACAATTGTGGTCCGTATCTTGGATCGCAAATCTCAATGGTTTGGCTGTTGTATGCCAAAATATCCAAAAAACGTTTATAAAAACTTCAAATCAAAATCGGGAGGCTCGATTTTCACCGTAGACATATGGTCTAGTGGACTTTTTTGCTCAGTTCAAACCCAGGAATCAGAAACGCGGAGGGCCCATAAAGGTTTTTTCCTTACACATTACACCGCTTTCTGTATTAAAGATTTAATTGTGGTGGTAAGACCAGTATTCTTCGTTTTTTTATTCCGCTTCAATTGCTGTATTTTGTTTGATCAAATTTCGTCGCGTTCAGGAGACAATTGGATGTCTTTGGACTTACGAACTTTTTCTTGTACAGTTTTGTAGTTTTGCTGGGACTTACGACATTTTCCTTCAATTTACGGATTTTTTAAAATAAAATATTAGATTCACTTTGGCAGTTTTGTTGAGATGTATGTTTTACTTACTATTTGTTGTAGTCAAGCTTAATCTCATATTTGTTGTTTTCAAATTTAAAAAACAACAAGTTTAAAGTGGGTTGTAGTTAAAATTGATTACTTTTGGGGATGGCAGAGAATACTAGTTTCGTCCAACGCGACTTGGACTCATCAGTTCTCTTAGTTCTTTGTATTGAAACAAAGAACCCTTCCCAAATTTTATGACGACTCGAGCTCAAGAATAAGTGTGACTGATGAATTCGTTTCAACGCGAATTCAACCGAAAACACCTAAAAACACCTAAATTCGCGTTGAAACGAATTCATCAGTCACACTTATTCTTGGTGATGATCTCAAGAAGAAGCTTGCAATTTAACATGATGATCAGATAATAATTTGCGGGTTTAATGGACCAAAACTTTTGGGTTAAAATGGTAATTTCTTTAATATGATGAATATATGTATCTTTATTCCTGAAGAAACGTTCCACCCACGTAAGTTATATTTGGAAGAGAAATTCTTGGACTTTCCATTGATGCCAAATATATTGATGTACATGTCAGATAACAGAGTTTCAGCCAAAAATATACTGCGATCGACAGTTTTAATTGTTTGTAGTATAACGATTATTACTCTCTAGCGCATTTAAAGTTCAATATGTACTTGGCGGGTGAAAATGATCATATGGTGTTAAAAATAAACAAGTAAGCAAAGACTATAGTCGGACTGGGCCGACCATGTGATACCCTACACCACTACCCCAGGGAATTAGGTTTCGGCAAATCAAAATTCATTTATGGAACAAATAAACTTATTGTAAGAAATAACTTTGTGGATTGTGTCACCTTATCACATCAAGCTTAAATAATAATATAATAATTGTTCCACAAACATCCCATATGGGACAAAGGAGACTTCTCTCATGTCAATGAGTACATCCCGATTCATATTTCCTGATATGGGGACCTACAGTTTATCGCCAAGTCCGAACGGAGTGCCCTAAGCCACCATTTGTAGAGAAGTTTTACATGACTAAAATACTCAGAAAATGTCACCAACATGACTGAGGGTTATTTTCCCCCAGTTTGAAGTTACCTGGCCGGGGAATCGATCAACGGTGGTAAAATACCTCCTAGTAATGTTGACGACAGTCCTTGCGTATTTCAGCCATGAAAAACTTCTCTACAAGTGTTGTCTTAGGGCACGTTGTTCGGACTTGGCGGTAAATTGTTGTATGTATAAATCCCAAAATTATACACCAGGAGGAGGTCAGTGGGTGCCTTCACCTTCACCATAATTAATATTTCAAAAAAACTTTAACGGTAGCGACATCGAGTACATTTTGAAAAAACGTGGCGAAGCAACCACATGCTGCAATATATCGCACCTGTTCAACAAAAAGGTTGTAACTGAAACTTTTCTACTTTTCAGTAGAGACAAAAACTTTTGGTACATAAGAAGCTGTATGAAAAGTCAAATACCGGTATTTTTGACGAAAGAATAGACAAAGAAATGACAGTTTTTTACAGTGGGTAGGGTAATTCATTTTCTTAATAAAAAGTTAAAATTTTTAGTTACTACCCTTCTGTTGAACAGGTGCGATATGTATAAAAAAAATCCAATTGGACAATTAATACGCCTGGGCTCCACATAATTCGCAATAATGCACAAACTGGGAATTTCTCTGTCATGATAGAGACAATTATAGCATGGGAGGAAAATGTGGTTCTCTACAGAAAACCCACTTTATATTAGGCAGTAGCCCCGTTATCTACCAAACTCATTATTGCAATTTGTATCAATGGAAAGGGCAGTCGTTATTTTTTCATATGTAGGCTACTTTGGCGGTATATGCCCTCCAGAAAGTAAAATATGGACAAATAAACAATGTTTATATTTTTCATACAAAAGTAATGGTCCATTGCACCCGCTGAATAATATCAGATCATCATATAGAATTGTAGTCATCTTCTTCTACCTAAAGTCTTACCTCGTGCAAAATTTCGTGACTATTGAGTTATAATTGTGACCTTTAGCGTGTTTATTATTACACTACACACAAATAATTGGAAATATAAGGCTGTAACTCTGTTATCTTATCATGTACTCCAACACAATTGGCATCAATAGAAAGGTCAAAAGTTTATTTTCCAAGTATAGCTTACTTACCCGGAATGTGTCTTTCAAGAATAAAGATATAATGTATATGTATATTAAAAATTTCACAATTTTCACACAATAGTTGTGGTCCATTTAACCATCTAAATATTATCTGATCGCCATCTCAAATTGCAAGATTCTTCTTTCTTGTCATATTCTCTTACCTTAATTAAAATTTCGAGGCGATCGGAATTATATTGCGACCTACAGAACCGCTACAAAATCGGATAAAAATTATGTTTTTGGTCCATTTCACCAGCTAAATATTTCACGATTATCACCAATTAAAATAGCGTATTCTGATGTGAAACCGACCTCCATACCAAATTTCGTAACGATCGGTCCATAATTACGGCCTGGAGTTTGATTACAATTTATAATGGACAGACGGATACACGGACGGACGGACACACATCTCAAAATCGCTTTATCTCTCCTAGATATGAAGATTGGTATACCACATTGGGGGTCTTAGACGATTATTTGGCGGTGTTACATGAATTTTTACCAAATCAAACTTATAATACCATTTCCACATAGTGGTGTAGGGTATAACAAGTAAAAAGTTATCAGTCGGCTTTGCCGACAGCCTATGTATACTGAAAAATTTTTTTTCCCAAAATACGTATATATTTAGGGGGTTTTAATAATTTTGGGCGTTTGAACCGACAAAAATTTTGATTAGGATTAAAGATCAAATGTTTTGCGGAGGAGATACTAAAAGGAACGGATCGACATTGACAGTTATGGAAGTGGATCTCCAGCCACAACATATGGTGCCATAGGGGGTTTTTACACTCTTCGGGCTGTTTGCTCAAGAAGTATGGACTTGCCCCTAAAAAAACTTTTACCATCGTAATTGAGGCAGCGAATGCATGTTGTTTCAACAAAAATCAAAGTGATTCGATATCAGGTCTTAAAGTGAACTTATCCGAAATTTTGTGTGGGAGGTACCGGATGGAGTGGACAAATATAGTCCATATTTGAACCTGATCTATATCTGGTAGATATATTAGGATGTGTAAACTATAGACCAATTCGGTCACTCCCTTCAAGAGTTACCGTACTAACAATTTTTCCGAACATTTTTGAACTTTTGTGGGGGAGGTACCTGAAGGAGTGGACCGATATGGCAGCTGCCCCCCCCTTCCCATACCTGGCTACGCCCATGAGTACCACGGATGAATGACCATTTGAGAAACAAATGTTATGCCAGTTTGGTCATCTCATGTGGCTCTAAAGTTTATTTTTATACCCTCAGCATTTATGCTATCGAAAGTATATGAGGAAAAGTCAAAATTTTTTAGTTTCCATGAAGCCAAGGTTTGCACTATTATAATACGCGAACTATTGTAGTTTACCAGTAACTATGACTATTGCTGGATTATTTTAGATGTTTTTGTACAAAGCTCAAAAATTTAGCAAAAAAATTTAATTTACGTGGTAGTTACGACCGCGTAAAGGAAAAAACATAGGTAAAAACACAGGTTTTTTACATTGCTATTCGATTTCTGATTAAACCATTCAAATGACGGACATCTGTCCAAAGTAAAAGTAGGAGAATACAAAATGAAGATTACACTTCTAATGTATCACTTTCCAAAATTTTCACTGCATCCACCTTTTATGGATGCTGACATTTTGAAGCCGGATTTCAGGTGTTTTTTTGTATTTTTTATGTAACTGGGACGCGCATTCGGATATTTAGAAAAACCAATAATATGTTTAAAGAACTCGCGATTTCGCATAATCTGATATGTATATTGAGTATATAGCCCACACAGCAGCAGAGTAATCTACTGCCAAAGGCCAAAATTTAGTGCGATATTTTTTCTAAAAAACCTATTTTTTGGGTACAATATTTACAATATCGTTTTGAGTGTGCTGGTACCCCGCGATATTTTAGTTTTTCGACGATCCGGATCATATGAATCACAGATCGTAAAAATCCATCTACTAGAACGGCGGAAATGGCTACTGCAAATATTGAAAAATTTGCGAAAAATGTTTTTCAAAATATCTCTGACAAATTCGCGTTTTATGTGGATCGTTTCCATTTCAATCAAGAAAGTGAACCATCACTCGCGTTTGTGCGAAAACAGCGGTTTGAAAAATTTAGTGGCATAGGAGCTGTATCCGATTTATCCAAAAAATACTGTGTGATGCTACATCCACGGTTCTTGATGGATTTTATTAAAATATGTTTAGATCGATGTATTTTTTCACGGTTGATAGTGAAATCGGATGCGCATAAAAAGTGTATGCACTTTGTGCAAAATATAAGCGTTATACAGTTTGTTGCACACTAAACTGCAGACGATGCTACATCTTAGCGGTCAAAGTAAATCCTGGCAAATGTGTACAAATTAAAAGAGAAGAATTCGCTGTATTGGTAAACCGCATGCGCATCAAGTGATTTTGAGGATTTCGCGATTTACACGCATTTCAAAATGAACATTACCCGATACAACTTTATTTCAAGATTATACCCCATTTAAAGGAACCCAACATTTATTAGAAAGATATCCATATCTTCTGCTAGATGTTAGCGTGTTTTCGAGAAGTGATTAGAATAAAAAATGTGATTTATTGCGTGAAATTTAACTAAAATAGAAGAAAAACTCCGACCTATTTTTCTTACATTTTGTTCAACTAACTCACAAAATAAATTTTAATAAATATTTTCTCTTACAAAAATTTTATAAATTTCCTCAATATATTTTTTTGTTTTCACTATAATATGAAAACCACTAAACGGATTTAACGGATTTGTATAGTTTTGGTTTCATTTGAATCTTCGCGATGTATAGATTACGTACATATTTTTTATACATTTTTCAGAGGCATAAGTAGGTTGAATTTTATTAAACAAGTTGCAAACTACCAATTGTTTGGAATTCTTTCCTAATTTCCGCGAAAATGCACAACTTTTTCACTAAAGTTATGGGACTTCAGTAAACATATAGTATGTAGGGAGCCCCTAATTAAGAGAGTTTCTCAATATAATGATTAGAGTCTTTTAAAGATTTTTTTCTTTTTATCAGAATTGAAACCGCCATAACTTTTGCGCGCAACAACCAAAATTAGTATCACGAACAGATTTAAGAATGACATTTTTTTTCCAATCTATGTACCAAAAATCTTTCATGTAGCTTAAAAAAAAAATTTTAATTTTTTTTTTATGGAAAACTAAAAAATTTTGTCTTTTCTTCATATACACTTTCATACAGGAGTATATGGCGAAAAACAAAAATTTTTTACAATCGATGAATCCGAGTTTCACCCTTTTAGAATTCGCAAACTGTTAACATATTCTATATAGTATGATATACATTCTTTAAACTGAAGTGTTTTAGGAGGAATCCCATAAGGTCGACCATTAAAATTAATTTACGTGGAAGCTGTGTTGGCATCAATGTAGAAAAATAGGTAAAAATGGGTTGAAGCCAACAAGTTTTTTTATGCTCCCTTCCGATTTTAGGCTTAACCTTACATTTTATAGACATATGCCCAAAGAAAGACTCAAAGAATACTTCATGGGCAATATGATACTAGTGTATCATTTTTCGATATATCCACTGCATCCACCTAAAATTGATGCTGACATTTTGAAGCCGGAATTTCGGGGTTTTTTGAATTGTTTTAATAATTCGGACGCGCAACAAGATAATATTCAAAACTCACATTAGGATTATAAAACTCGTGATTCTACGTCGTTTAATGCATATCTCATGAGTGTGCTCCTTACAGCATCCTAGTAATTGGAGTCTAAAGGCCAATATTTGATGTGTGATTTTTTTTAAAAAACCTATTTTTTGCGTTTAAAATTTACAAGTGCCATTCAATTTCCTTTGTACCCCGCGTGAATTTAGTTTTTTTACGCGACGGATCTAATGAGACCTTCCGCGATCGAATCCATCCACTAAAACCGCGGATATAGATACCCTGAAAATAGGAAAATCAGCAAAATATTATTTCGACAAATCCGCGTACTGAACCGCGATTTTCTTGAAATTATTTTACGTAAATGGAATTCTTTATACGCGATTATAATATTTGCGAAAACGCGTGTCATAAATTACAGAGATTCGCGTGTAATCTGGGTTTTTCACCAAAAATAGAATGTGGAGGCACATCCGCGGTTCTTGAAGAATCTAATTAAAATTGGTATATTTGGACGTATTTTTGATAGGCGCTGACGAAACCGGATGGGCATCAAAATCGTATGCACATTGCGCGACTTTTACCAACTTTAAGGTTTTTTGCAGTGTATGATGCAACTGGTGGCACACAATGGCCCCTGAGTGAAACATCGAAATATGCATAAATTTTGACAGAGATTGATTCGCTGTATCCAAAAATGGATGCGCATCAACCGACTTTAACTAATTCGCGAGTTACAGGCTTTTTAATTATAATATTAATTGAATGATTGTAATTTCAATATTACTCTTAATATCCTACCCTTATAAGTTATCACAGTAATCAGTTAAACTCTCGCGATGGTAAACCATATGTTTTGATGAAGTTTTAGTAGTACACATTAATTATTGTATGGGATTTTAGCGAAATAGTTGGAGAACTCCCAAATATTTTTTTAATTTTTTCGAATCAAACCAAAAAATATATTTGCAACAATATTTTTCAACAATAAGTTTTTCTCTTTTGTTGTTGCTATAATATGCAATTTATGTAACCAATCTCTATAAATTTGGTATCATATTTTTATACGCATTGTCTAGATTCCGCATATATTTTTTAATTTATTTTTAAGTGTTTGTACGGACTATGGGACAGGATAATTTGGATTTTCTTAAAATTTTTTTTATTATTTTTTGAGTTTCCGCGAAAATAATAATAAATTTAATAACTATTTAAACATCTACGAATAGATATGGACTGCTGTTAACGATTTATGCATACATTTTCTTATAACAACAAAAAAGATATTTTTTAATATTTTTTCTTTATATGAGAATAAAAACCGCTATAACTTTTGTGCGCATCGGCCAATTTCGTGAACGCGTGCAGATTTGAAACCGGATTTTTTTCCTTTACCTCTGTACCAAAAATCGTAGATGTGCTCGTAAAAAAAATTTTTAATTTTTTTCAAATGGAATTTTAAAGGAATTTTGTTATTCGCCATATACACTTTCATATCGACACCTCCAAATAATAGTATGCTAAGTCTAAAAAGTGAGTTTTGCAGGAGAAGCTCTCAAAGTTTGGAAATTTTTTTGAACTTCAGTACTATGCTAAGGAAATATTTGTTTATAACTTCTGTTCGGATTGACCGATCATTACAAAACTTAGACAGAATTTAAGTTAAAGGACGTTCGACAGCTCCAAATAATAGTTTGCTAATTCTGAAAAGCGAGTTTTGCAGGACAAGCTCTAAAAGTTTGAAAATTTCTTTGACCTTCAGTACTATGCTAAGGAAATATTTGTTTATAACTTCTGTTCGGATTGTCCGATCATTACCAAAATTTGACAGAATTTAAGTTAAAGGACGTTAAATATAAAAATGTAAAAAACTTGAAAACATGCTAAGTCGACTTAGCATACTATTGTTTGGAGGCGTCGATATACACTTTCATAAAATGTGGCTCATCGAAATAACGGTTTTAGACCCCAAGTATGTTTGGACGAAATGTGTTTTAGACAATTTGGAGTCGATTGAGCAATATCCGTCCGTCTGTCTGTCTGACCGGCTGGAGCGCGCGATAAATCTTGAATGGATTAACCGATTCGGTCTAAAATTTGGCAATATTTTGCCCAAACTTAGTTTAAGTTCGAAGATAGGCTATATCGGTCCATTCCTTCCGGTACCTCCCCCACAAAAGTTCAAAAATGTTCGGAACATTTGTGCACACGATAACTCTTGAAGAAAGTAACCGATTTGATCCATACCTTGCACATCGTGAAATTTCTTCTAGATTTAATGAGGTTTCAATATGGACTCAATCGGTCCACTCCTTCGGGTACCTACCACACAAATTTTCGGATATGTTCAGATTAGGACCTGCTCTCGAATCGCTTTGATTTTTGTTGCAACAACTTGTATTCATTGCCCTCCAAACGACGGCACAAGTTTCATCAGGGGCAAGTCCATACTTCCCGAGAAAATAACCTGAAAGGTGAAAAAAGCCCCTATGACACCGTGTGTAGCGTGGAGTGCGAGATAACGGTTCTGCCGATTCGGTCCAAAATTTGGCCTTCTTAATATTTTCTCTAAACATAGTTTAAATTCGAAGATAAGCCATATCGGTCCACTCCTTCAGGAAACTCCCCTACAAAAGTTCAAAAATGTTCGGAAAAATTGTGCGCACGATAACTCTTGAAGGAAGTGACCGATGTAATGCATACTTTGCACATCCTAATATACCTACCAGATATAGATCAGATCCGAATATGAACTATATTTGTCTACTCCTTCTGGTACCTCTCACATAAAATTTCGGATAAGTTCACTTTAAGACCTGCTCTCGAATCACTTTGATTTTTGTTGAAGCGATTTGCATTCGCTACCTCCATTACGACGGTAAAAGTTTTTTCAGGGGCAAGTCCATATTTCTTGGGAACACAGCCCGAAAGGTGTAAAAAGTCCCTATGTCACCATATGTGGCGGTCGGAGAACACGATAACTCTCGAGCTGTTCAACCGATTTGGTCCAACATTTGGTCTACGTCATATTATATCCAAACTTAGTTTAATGGGACAATACCGGTCCGCAACTTCCGGTATTTCTCCACAATATTTAAAAAATGACACTAAATTGCTTGAATGGGGCCAACTTGGTCCAAACTTTGGATCTCCTAACATTTTGCCAAAATTTAGTTTAACTTCTAAAATGGTCCATATCGGTCCTCCCTAAGGGTACCTCCCCCACAAAAGTTCAACATTTGTGTCTTAGTGCAGTTAATTCCTAATCCACATTTTTGTTGGCATGTTCAAATGTCCAAAAAGGGCCATACAATTCTAAAGAGACCTTAATTACATTCGATCTGTCCGTAGGTGAATGTTTCCCTTCACATTGGCTGAGGGTATATATCTGTCGGCAAAGCCGACTGACACTTTTTTACTTGTTAATTATATATTTGCTTACAGTGACTTCGAAAATTGTCCATAATTCTAATCAATTCAAATTTTATAAATATGGTTGTACGTTATCTTATGTAGCAACTCATCACGCTGTGATACAGGGAATATGAGGTTATAGAAAAGTTATAACCCTAAGGTACATCCGTTTAAAAGCCAAAGCAATTTTGAATCACAGTGCCGATCTATGCAATCATTGTACTAAGAAGAATGGGTATCACATCCAAGAATCTTTGAAGGGTAAGAAGACGTCGATAGTCCAATAAGAACTTTCCGCTGTACTTAGCCAAACTAACTACATAATACGATAGCAAATCGGAAATCCTTACAAAATTTACAAACAAACAAGTTTTTGTTTGTAAAAGAGTGTTTCCCAAACATTGAGGTGGACCATTTACACTTTCGATCTAACTCTAATGACCCCACCACAAGAATTATGTTCACTTTTGCATTGTTTGGTTATACATAAACACATTTTACATACCTTATATTTTGACAAAGGATAGGCGGCAACATAATGTAATGTCAAGATTTGTTGTTCATCAAAGTTATAACAAACACCAGCTAAATATTCATATAAGTTGTCCACAGGTCTTGCCAAGAGATATGATGCCATTGGCATGGGACACCAACGAAATTGTGTTTGAGATTCATACAGATTCCATTTTATTCTATCACACTCAACCTCTATGCCACGATATTGATTATTATTCACATAAATGTAGTTTCTAATGCATTTTAAGTCAACACTACGTTTGCCTTCGACTAGAGAGGGGCTGAAAGTTTTAATTGTTTCAATGAAAAAAATTGTATACTTCATTAAAATACACAGATTGCACGAATACCTACCTTAGAATACGTGTTTCACAATCTGCGGTTATAACTTCATTTTCTTGAATGTTATAAATAGTACCTTCTGTACGAATAAAGGCTTTACGACTACCGATATATTTATATAATTTCGGTCTTACTGACTCATCTTGAGATAAAGTAAGATAACAATAACCTGAGGCATGTGTTATCGTATAACAAAAACAGAGGACGGTTATTAGTAAAAATACTTTGAAGTCCATTTATTTTCCAATCCAATTAACGACAACTTTGCAGACCGAAAGTGAATAAGGAAATGATTTGCTGTGGATGGTGTACACTATAATTTATTTGAAATTTCAAGAGTGACTGCACCAAGACATAACACAAAGGAATAAAGTAAATACATACATATATTATCCCATTATGAGGCGGTAGAAAAAAAATGAAAGAAAAAATTGATGAAACTTGCTGAAACTCGTAGCAGTTGGGGCAAAATAAAATGAAAACGAACATTCCATAAGAAAACAATTCATTTTATCAATGAATGGCTACATGAAATAAAATACATTCTATCATTATTGTGTGACTTTAAACGATTAAGGAAATTCTTAAACAAAAAAAAAAAAAAAAAAACATATAAACATTAATTCATTCTTATATTTCAAAAGCGGTAAGCTGATCCATGCACAAATTTTGTTTTTTCGTTGGCATTTTATTACCCTGAGTTCAATAATTTGTTCAGGGACGTAGAGATAGGAAAGAGAGTTTCTTGTCTGCATATTTAAAATGCAACAAAAGAACATCACATATTAGCGCGTTTTAAGATACTCCAGCATCATATTCCATATGATAACACTGTGCAACACGAAAATTATTAACCATATTCTGACACCGCAGTGTGATAAAACACCAAAAATGCGAAGACACGTGTCTCGCCGTTTTTCCCTATCTCATCAACTTTCGCGGTTATAGGCCTCCAAAGGTTTGAGGCTTTGATGTAGAAAGGGTCATTTAGTCAGGACTATATTTTCCAAACCGTTAGGAAATTTGAATTTATCTCGGAGGCAAAGTTGTAGCTCTTGTCTTAAAGAACAAAAATTGTGAACACATACAATCCATCAAGCTTCATCTGCAAGGTCAAAATCGCCAAGTTAAATTTCTTTTAAAATTTTTTCTCAAGTTTTGTTATACAGCTTTCAAACCGATCAAATTTGAAGCAAACAACCAACTACAAAAATGTACCTCAGAACTCAATAAACATCTTTCTAGAATATAAGAACTCTGTAGAAATGGATCTTAATGGTCAAAATAGCAAAACAATTGCGATTTTTATCCTCTTTTCTAGGATTCTGCTCCATAGATATTAAACCGTTCAAAATTCAAGAAAACAATCAACCACAATAGCGTAGCCAAGGCATCAATAAACAACTTTCTGGAATATTCAAAATGTCTATGAACGGTTCTTAATGGTAAAAATAGCAAAAATCTTTTGAAAATATCATATTTTTATACTTTTTTCTCCGACTCTGGTTCAAAGATGCGCAACCGCCCAAAATTAAGGATAGCGTCAACCACAAAATTGTACCTAAGATTTCAAGAAACAAGTTTCTAGAACAAATGAAGATTCTAGGAACGATCCTTCAAGCTCTAAATTCAATTATTTTAGATCATTCTTTCCTGTTCAGGTCCGTAAATAACAAACCTTTCAAATTTGCTTGAGTTTTTAACAGTTTGTTATTTCCAAACCTGAGAAGGGGGAATTTTAAAAATAATTTAATTGTTCGTGAATTTTAGCCCTAAGAATCATTCATAGAATCTAGAAACTTGTTTGTTGAAATCTAAGGTACATTTTTGTATTTGACTGTATCCTTAATTTTTGGGCGGTTGCGTATCTTTGGACCTGAGTCGGAGAAAAAAGTGTAAAAATTGGATATTTTCAAAAGATTTTTGCTATTTTTACCAGTAAGAACCGTTCATAGGCATTTCGCATGTTCCAGAAAGTTGTTTATTGATGCCATTGCTACGCTATTGTGGTTGATTGTTTTCTTGAATTTTGAACGGTTTAATATCTATGGAGCAGAAGCCGAGCAAAGAGGATAAAAATTGCAATTGATTTGCCATTTTGACCATTAAGACCTGTTCCTTCAGGGTTCGTATATTTTAGAAAGATGTTTATTGAGATCTGAGGTACATTTTTGTAGTTGGTTGTTTGATTCAAATTTGATCGGTTTGATAGCTGTATAACAAAACTTGAGAAAAATTTTAAAATAAATTTGACCATGACGATTTTGACCTTGCAGATGAGGTTTGATGGGTTGTATGTGTTCACAATTTTTGTTCTTTAGGACAAGAGCTACAACGTAGCCTCTGAGATAAAATCAAATTTCCTAACGGTTTGGAAAATATAGTCCTGACTAAATGACCCTTTTTACATAAAAGCCTCAAACCTTTGGAGGCCTATAACCGCGAAAGTTGATGAGATAGGGAAAAACGGCAGGACACGTGTCTTCTCATTTTTGGTGTTCTATCACACTGTGAATTTAGAATATGGTTAATAAAACATGACTCAAAAAATTACACACAGTGTAATATAAAGCCACCTAGGCAAAATGAGTTCACTTAAGAAACTAATTTGTTGACAGCCTGTGCTAATAAACTATGAGCCGAACTATTAAAGACCAGTGGCGATAAGGTGTGAGATAAGGATGAGCAGACAATTTTGATAGGTACTTAGATTAGGTAAAATTACGCGTAGCTTTCGTAATTGCTACCTTGGACACCTATAGAAAGAGTGTTGAAAAATACTGTATTACAAATATACAAATATACTGCTGGTAGGCCATCAGCCCCTGCTGCCTTATTATTCTTCTGCCGATTTATTGCTGTATTTACCTCATCTTGGCTGGGCGGTATACATTCAATACCATCTTCTGGGATTGGATCTGTGGTATCTTCGTCGTCTTCGCTGCTGTTGGATACCAACAGGTTTGAAAAAGGTTCTTTCCATATCCTGAGCACACTATATGTATCAGTTACCAAATTATCATGTTGGTATCAACAGGAGGAGGTGACGTTCAAAGCCATCAGTTTGGTGCTTCACTCTTTGGTAGAATTTTCGAACTTCATTCTGGTTCCTGTACATCTCTATTTTTGTCACACTCCCGCTTTTCCATCTCTCTCTTTTTCCTGCGGAAAAAATTCTCCTCTTTCCTTTTCTCCCGATACCTCTCTCGTACGCTACGCGTTGCTACGGATTTTTAAGTAGCCCTATATGCCGCATTTTTTCCCTGATCATACCATGGATTCCTTGGTTGAGGTCTTTGGTATCCATGTATGGATTTTGCGGCTGTTTGCATGGAGTAGGCAATGCTTTGCCATTGCGCTGATATATTATCGGGATGGGGAGTGCTTTGATTAAGCAATTGGGCTAGTTGAGTGGAATATGATGTGGGTATCTGTTGTGATTGCAGCTTACCGATGTCTAGCTATCGTGTTGTGTCTGTTCGCACTTTGTTTGCTACCGTGTGTGTACCTTTGCTGCAACAATTTAGTGGCCCGAGTCTATGTTTGCTCCTCGGAACGAACACACGTCCAACACGCTCGATGAATGCCTACCATCTATCTCAACGTGATCGATTTGATTTCTTGTTTTCTGATCTGGAGACAGACAGGTGCCCTAATGGATGTCGGGATGTTTAAATCTGGTGCTGCTAACTAGTCTCATACCATTGTCCGATGTTTCATTGTGGAGATTGAATTTTCGACTGTTTGGCCAAAGATATTTTCCTTTCCAATGTTGGCATTAAAATCGCTTAGAATAACTTTAATGTCATGGGCAGGACAACGGTCATATGTTTCTTCTAAGCGCTCATAAAATATCCCAGCAAAAAGTTTGCCTCCAAAGAGGCAGTTAAATGATATAAACAAGTGATCTGGAAGTGCATCAAATTATGCATTTTCACTCATGATTTTTACAAGAGCGTGACTACTGAAAGAGGCACTCCATTGCACTGCATTTTAACTGACCCTCTGGCACTGCATTTTAACTGACCCTTTGACACTGCATTTTAACTGACCCTTTGGCACTGCATTTTAACTAACCCTTTGGGGTAGAATAGGACGCAGTCCAAAGCACGAGTTACGATACAAAATAATTGTATCAAACCTGAATTGAAATAATACTTTACTCTCATCATTTTCTCTCAATATCTATAAATAGTTATTCCCTAATTTTATTTAGCCTAGTTTTATTCTTAATCTTTTTACCTTATTTTCATTATCAATAGTACTTCATTCTACGTTTTTATCTAATTTACTTTATCCTAAATTCTAATTCTATCTTAGTACTCAAAAGTATTATAAAATTTGTGTATACCTAGTTCTTAAGTTCAGTCTTATTACAGCTACCGACAAATGAAATTGTCTTCTTGTTTTAAATAAAACTATTAAAAACCGAAATAAAAAGTCTTTTCATTTTAAAAGTTCTTAACTCACGTGTTTTGATACAGGCATTCTGCGGAAATTGTGCAAGCCATTACAAAATATGCCAGAACAAATAAAATGCATTTCTTATTTGTGTAAAACAAAAATATTAAGAACTTTATTACATTAACACAAATTATGAAAATTCTCCATTGAATTCAATCGCAAACATGCGTGTTTCCTCCGCACTCCATTTGTTCCAAGCTGAACTGTTTTTACTTCATTTGCTAAATGAGTTGTCTTCCCATCACCAGTTACGATTTCGACATGTACTCCAACAGCACTCCATTCGGAAATTTTCTTCTCGTGAGTTACCGGAAAAATGTTCACAAATTAAATATTATTTAGTTTGTATTAACAAATTTTTTGAAATGTTAACACGCTTATCTCTTTTTGGAAAATGTATGCCGCTGCCTGTAAAGATGTACAAACTGATTTATGTACATGTTGGGGTCTCTAACAACTGCTAATAAAATGTAGCGAACGGAGTGCCTTTTTTCAAGACTCCGTTTGGACTGCATCCGGATGCTGTTAAATTGTGAGGAATTAGAGTGCCTTTTTCACGACTCCGCTGAACTGCATCCGGATGTTGTTAAAATGTGACAAGTGGATGTGATTCTTTGGATTGCATCCAAATGCGGTTAAATTGTGAGGACTGGAGTGCCTTTTTCACGACTCCGGTTGAACTGCATCAAAACATGCCGTGACAGAACTAGTCAACATTCCACTACTTCAAATTTATTTTGCTGGGATATCTTTGTTCTTTTCATCCTTGTCTTCGGTGGAAGCATAAACGCAAATGAATCTGATGTTGAAGAACTTTGTTTTTATTCGAATTGTAGCAAGCCTTTCATTCACTGGTGGGAATCTGGAGCCCAGTTTTTTTTAACCTTCGACCAACTACAAATCAGCAACCAAACTCATGCTTCATGTCATGGCAGCTGTAATACAGTGCGCCACCTTTAGCTGTTGTTGTGACGCCTTTCCCATTCCATCGTATTTCCTGTACGGCAGTAATGTCGGCCTTGTACTTTTCAAGTACATCTGCCAACGCGTTAACTGCACTTTCTCTACACATAGTGCGAACATTCCAGGTGCAGATTCACAAATCTTGGTGCATAAAAAGTTTACGGGGTCGTCAACTTTAGAGGTATTTGTTTTTCTTTTGTTTTTGTTTTCATAGTAGTACTGTTTTTTCTAGGAGAGGGGCGAACGGGTGACGCAGGGGATGGAAGATACCAAGCAACGGTCCTGACCGGTTTTAACATGGCAAAGCCCGTGGTGTCACCTGGGGAACTGCCTTTACCACCCGTTGAAGGCAGTGAGCTAACATGTGCAGCGCGTTCACCCATAAGAACGTTAAAAACTTGGGTTTGGGCGTCGGGTTAGTAACCCTCCCCTAGAAAAAACAGCCTATTATGAAAAAACGAAAGAAAAGAAACCCCTCTAAAGTTGAGGAACCCCGCAAACTTTTTAAGGACCATGATCTGCGAATCTGCACCTGAAATGTTCGCACTCTTTATAGAGAAGGTGCAGTCTTCGCATTGGCAGACGTACTTGAAAAGTACAAGACCGATATTACGGCCATACAGGAAATACGATGGATTGGGAAAGGCGTCACAACAACACCTAAAGGTGACGCACTGTATTATAGCTGCCATGACGTAAAGCATGAGTTTGGTTTCGGATTTGTAGTTAGTCGGAGACTAAAACATCTGGTATCCAGCTTCACCCCAGTGAATGAAAGACTTGCTGCAATTCGAATAAAAGCTAAATTCTTCAACATCAGCTTTATTTGCGCTCATGCTCCCATTGAAGAAAAGGACGAACAGACCAAAGATATATTTTACGAGCGTTTGGATGTACGATCGTTTCGAGGGGCAAACATTGATTCGGACCACTACCTTGTTGCAGCAAAGGTACGCACCCGCTTAAACGTAGCAAACAAAGTACGAGCAGACACAACACGAAAGTTAGACATCGGTAAGCTGCAATCACAACAGATAGCCACAGCATATTCCACTCAACTAGCCCAACTGCTTAATCAAAGCACTCCTCATCCCGATAACATATCAGCGCAATGACAAAGCATTGCCCACTCCATGCAAACAGCCGCAAAATCCATACTTGGATACCAGAGACCTCCACCAAGGAATCCATGGTATGATCAGGAGTATCGTGCTGCCACCGAAGAGAAAAATGCGGCATATAGGGCTACTTTACAATCCGTAGCAACGCGTAGCGCACGAGAGAGATACAGGGAGAAAAGGATAGAGGAGAAACGTCTTTTCCGCAGGAAAAAGAGAGAGATGGAAAAGCGGGAGTGTGAAAAAATAGAGATGTACAGGAGCCAGAATGAAGTCCGAAAATTCTACCAAAGAATCAAGCATCAAACTGATGGCTTTGGTACAGGCATATCCTCCTGTAGAGACCAGCAAGGTAATTTGGTAAAAGATGTTGGTATCCAATAGCAGCGAAGACGACGAAGATACCACAGTCCCAATCCCAGAAGATGGTATTGAATGTATACCACCCGGCCAAGATGAGGTAAAGACAGCAATAAATCGGCTGAAGAATAATAAGGCAGCAGGGGCCGATGGCTTACCAGCCGAGCTGTTCAAAACCGGAGGCGACACGCTGATAAGGTCTATTCATCAGCTAGTTAGCACCATCTGGCAGGAAGAACGAGTACCCGACGATTGGAACCTGAGTATCCTGTGTCCCGTCCACAAGAAGGGAGAAAAGACTGTATGCTCTAACTATAGGGTCATAAGTCTACTCCCTATTGCCTACAAGATCGTGTCAGGGATATTGTGCGAACGACTAAAGCCTATGGTCAACGAGATAATTGGATCATACCAATGCGGCTTTAGACCTGGCAAGTCCACCATTGACCAGATATTTACCCTGCGGCAAATCCTGGAGACGACCCAAGAGATGCAGATCGACACCTACCACCTTTTTGTCGATTATAAAGCAGCCTTCGGCAGCCCGCTGCGTTCAAAGGTATTCCAAGCCATGACTGAATTTGGTATCCCCGCAAAGCTCATCCGGATTTGTAAAATGACTTTAACTGACACTAGGTCCTCAGTTAAAATAGGAAAGAACCTCTCCGAAGAGTTTGGTATCAAAAGAGGTTTCAGACAAGGAGACAGCCTATCGTGTGAGAGGCAAACGTCAAAAGAAGTGGCACAATCTACACCAATAGCCACATGTTACTTGCTTATGCTGATGATATAGTCATCATGGGACGATCGGTAAAAGAAGTAACTGATACCTTTATAAAGGCCGAAGAAGAATCTGCTAAAGTAGGTCTGGCGGTAAACGGTGAGAAGACCAAGTTGATGGTGTCGACGCGCAATGCGTCCATTGAGCTCGGTCCGACTGCGGAAGTTGGTTCCTATAATATTGAGATAGTAAAAGACTTCGTCTACTACGGCACCTCCGTTATCACAACAAACGACATCAGTTGTGAAATAAAAAAAAGAATTGTATTGGCCAACAGATGCTACTTTGGTTTAAGTAAGCAGTTTAAAAACAAAGCCACATCTCGTGAAACAAAAATAACGCTCTACAAAACACTGATACTACCCGTGCTGATGTATGGCTCCGAAGCCTGGGTACTTGCGCAAGCAGACATGGCAGTGCTTGGTGTGTTTGAGAGAAAAATTCTTCGAAAGATCTACGGACCAATCTGCGTTGACGGTGAATATCGACGTCGCATGAACCCCGAGCTGTATCTGCTATACAACGACATCAATATTGTTAAACGTATCGAGATGCAGCGATTGCGTTGGCTAGGCCATATCATAAGAATGAGCGATGATGAACCCGCTAAAAAGGCGTATGAATACATGCCACATGGCGGTGCACGCAGAATTGGCAGGCCAAGGAATAGATGGCGCAAACAAGTGGATGATGAGATGAAAAGGCGCGGTATTCCAGAGTGCGTAGCAACAAATAGAGAGGAATGGAGATGTCTTCTTAGTTCGGCCTATAGAACAAACGTTCTGTAATGGACCAGCTAAGTAAGTATGGGCGAACGGGCTGCACATTTTAGCTCACTACCTTTAACGAATGTTAAAGGCAGCTACTCCAGGTGACACCACAGGGATGTCAGTGTCCACTTGAGAGAGGGACCAAGATAAATCCTGGACTTTGCCATGTTAAAGCCGGTCAGTTCGGTTTCTTAGTATCTCTCATCTTTTACGTCACCCACCTAAATGTGACCTATATTGAAAATTTTTAGTGAAGAAGTTTTGCGACCACTGGCAACCTCAAATGTCAAATATAAGGTAATTCGTTCAAGAAATGTGTCTAAAATCCCCAAAATACCAAAAATCGGGATGTACCCTTACATGGGGCTACACCAAACATCGATTTATGTTGACAATTTTCACTTGTTATTATAAAGATTTATTAAAATTTTCAATATTTTTTTAAATTTAACGGTATATGAATGTAGTTGAAACAAACAAGTTTATTCATAAAGATCCAATTCTTCTGGAATGCCGGAATATTCCTCAGCAACAGTTTTACTCTCTTTTGGCAGTGGTTCATTAAAATCATCATATACTACTTCTGCTGCGATAGGTTGTTCTGGTAGAAAAAATGGTTTTAGTGTGGTAGTAGTAGTTATGGGTTTCGATGGTAATGGAAATCCCTGCAAACGTTTTGAGTTCTTGACTTCATTGACATCACAACAGAATATCACACCCATTGTTTTATAGCGGAATGTGGATCGGACCTGTTTTAACCAGTCTATTTTATGACAAATATCGGTGCAGAAAATCAAATCCTTTTCAACGTAAAACTACAATAACAATAGAGTTGAAAAATATTAAAAAAAATTAAATATATCTTATTATTTTCATTTACTCACATCACTAAATGCTGAATTGATACCAATTACAACTACATCACTTTCATTCTTTGTGTTCGATTTCAAATATTGCCATACATAAAGAGGAATTTTCTTGTTGTCCCTGTTGTAAAACACATCGACCATTGTGTAATTTTCACTACAGGCATTTTCATATATGGGTACTGCCACTGAATCCGATACACCAGCCAAAACATCATAGACTTCTTTGTCTGTCTCAATGTGTTCCCATAAAGCCTTCTCATAGAGACGCCAATTGCCTGAACGCAAACTTGGCCACCAATCAAATTCCAGCAGTCCACCAAATTTATCATAAGCGCTTCTATATAAATTTGGATCTTGTATCAACGAATGATTTTCATATTTGGAAAATTCCATCCATTCTCTTATTTCAGCATTTGTGAAATATGTGGAATTGATGCTGTGAAGGAAATAAATTACACAGAATTAATAATAATTGTTGGAAAACGTTATTGTGTTGTTTACTCACCGACGCGGTGTAAATGAGGTGGGTATGTTCGTGATTTCCAATGATGGGGTATAACTTTGTAGTCGATTTGGATACTGTAAAATAATAAATATCATCTCATATTATTATTCTTAAAAATATTATTAATCTTGCATCAGTATTATTCTTAAAAATATTAGAATTCTCAAATCTTCGTGTTAGCATAGCTGATTTTTAGTGGAAGCGACCACAGATAACGTATACTGGAATGCCCAGTAGATATGTGTAATGGATAGGTTAAGGATCAGCAAGCCCAGTAAAAATCCTATTATCAAAAAAAAGGGTTTTTATAGTAATTTTTCGTAGTAGAAACTACTTACAAATCAATCCCATTATTTTAACAAGGACATGCGACTAGAAACAAACAAGCAATAAAGTATCAGTCGTCTTTGCCGACAGAGATATACCCTCAGCCAATGTGTATTGAAACTTTCATATGTACGGACAAATCGAATGTATTTAGGGTCTTTTCAGAATTTTGTTGCCCTTTTTGGACATTTGAACTTGACGACAAAACTGTGGATTAAGATTGAAGTTCAAAAGTAGGGTGTCCAAAACCGAAACCGGTTACCCGGTTTTGAGTTACAAAACCGAAACCGGTTTTCGCCAAAAACGTCATTTTCGGTTAACCGAAAAAACCGATTAATTGTGTCGGTTAACCGGTTTCAAAAAAATAGTAATATTTTTAATATTAAATTGAAAGTAATCTAAACATAACTAACACAAGGTACGGGCAAAGTTGTAAATATCAGTAGTGCGATTCTGTAACTTTTTTTAATAACGAACCGACATCGGTAGTTAACGAAAATATTCGGTTGAGTTAACAAATGTGCTATTCTGTAACTTTATGTTACCGATTGTATAAATCGGTAGCACATACCGACGAATATCGATGGGAAGACAAATTGTCAAATAATATATTTTAGTATTTATTAATGTATTTTTAAGTTAAAAATATTATTTCTTCGAAATTATGAATATAAAACGCGCAAAGGAGGAAAAATATCTTCTTTTGGAAGGAAGGTGCCTACAATTAGTGTCTGCAAGTTGGGATACTTGCAATGCGAAACCCAGGAGTAACTACAACTTCAAAAACGTCATGTGTGTATGTGAGTACTTCTAGGAGGTAAAGGAACAATACACGATTTTCATATATTTTGGTGGTTTTATTCCAGGATATGAAGAAATATATCATCAGCCTCCACCGTAATAGCTCGGAAAGACAAAATATAGAATATCCCCAACTTATCAATTTATGGTTTTGAAGTGGACAAGAACTTTTAGACAAATAAATATGCATGTGTACATCTACACCGTCTTAGGTGAAGCAACTGAAGCTGCATTGTTTATGTTTACCACAGATTCCTATTTTTAACGTATTACTGGCATAAAATATTTAATAGATGTATGTAAGGATCATTGGTCAAAAGGTCACTTGTAGTGAATTGTATTTTATACATGCATGATTTAAAAATTATAAATTTGGTAAAATCTTTCCTATATGTATGTGAAGCGATGTTTTATTTTTTCTAACTGCAAAGGTAGGGCCATATTTTGGGTTGTGGCGCTTTGTGCGAAAATTCTGAACAGTGCAATAAAATGAAGAGCTATGTAAAAATTGAACTTTGAAGTTCGACATACTTTAGCTCCTTCGGTGACGTTCGTGGATCCACGTTTCCGCCATTTGAGTCATTTATTCATTTCAAGGCCATATAAAATGGAATTTCTCATGACCTTTAGTTCGGAGATCCGAACTTATAGCATTTTGGCTTCAATACGGCATTAAAGCCAACGAACGCCTCTTAGAAAGATAGTGTTAAGGGAATTGGTATAAGCCTTACATAACAGTACCACACTTGAGTTCTTTTGAAGCTTTAGCTTACGATTTTCCTCTTTAATAAGTAGCGCAGCCCTAATTGATCATATATAAAGATCGTCAAAGGGAAAGTTATGAGTTAATCGAAGTTCTACAACTTTCTCTGGTGGTCTTTATGCAGCTTCAATAAAATCTGCGCTGGCGAAAGCACAACAGTGGCGAAGCTGACCCATGTTATCATACATAGTTAACCCTTATGTAAACGCTTTAAGTAGTTTTTTCTCAATAAGGCAGAATTTACCTTGTGTACCCTCCTCATTAACATAACATATGCTCATATAAAAACGCCGTTTTTAAAAGAAATCAGCAAAATGTTGCAATAATTTACTGTCGTTAAGACTTAACAACAACTTTTTTTTTGGTTGTTAACTTAACAACAATTTTCGGTAATTAACGACAAAATTTACCGACAAAAATCGTTAAAATTGGTATACAGAATAGCACTTACCGAAAATTATCGTTAACTACCGACATTCGTCGTTAAATCTGTCGTTAAGGAGTTACAGAATCGCACTACTGTAGTGCGATTCTGTAACTTTTTTTAATAACGAACCGACATCGGTAGTTAACGAAAATATTCGGTTGAGTTAACGAATGTGCTATTCTGTAACTTTATGTTAACGATTGTAGAAATCGTTAACTCATACCGACGAAAATCGATAGGAAGGAAATGTCAAATATTATATTTTAATATTTATTAAAATATATTTTGAAGCTGAAAACACTATTTCGTCGCGAGTACAAAACATAAAGCGTTTAAGAAGGAAACAATTCAGATTTTTGAAGGAATTTGGCTCAAATGTGTGTCTTCTGGATGAATACGGATGCCAGTAAAGAAGGATTTCTTAAGATGTTTTTATTGTGTGTGTGATTTAAAAGTAATAAAAGTGATAAAACCATCATTAATCTTTTTTAAAAGCGCAGTTGTATTTTTTTAATTAAAAGTTGGGATCATATTTTGGGTTGTGGCGCTCTGTATGGAAATTCAGCTTTGATATTTGACATGACTTAAGCACCGTCAGTGATCGTGGATCCACGTTACCGTCATTTGAGTTTATATATTCACATATTCAATTCACGCCCACATTAAATGAAATTTCTCATAGCGGAGAGTATGAAAAGTTCGAAAATCCAAGCTTATACGCCATTTTTAGCATTCTGATTGTTAATGATGCAGAGTTAAAATCTATAAGATTATCACAGATCAAAGTAGGTTATAGTAATATTTACTATTCACGTGTTGGCCTCAATGCTAAATTAAAGCCAACGAAAGCCTCCTAGAAAGATAGTATCACGGACATTGGTATAGGTCTTACATAGCAGTACCACACTTGAGTTCTTTTGAAGCATTAGCTAACGTTTTTCCTCTTTAGTAAGTAAAACAAAGGTTAGTGTAGTCTTCATATGTAGGATAGCATGGGGCAGCTTCGCCACTGTTGCGTCTTCGCCAGCGCCGATTTAATTGATGCTACATGAAGCTGGTCTAAAGGAAATTTATGAGTTAATCGAAGATCAAAGAGAACTTTGATGATCTTTATGCAGTTTCAATAAAATCGGCTCTGGTGAAAGCACAACTGTGGCGAAGCTGACCCATGTTATCATACATAGTTAACCCTTATGTAAACGCTTTAAGAAGATTTTTCTCAATAAGGCAGAATTTACCTTGTGTACACTCCTCATTAACATAACATATGCTCATATAAAAACGCCGTTTTTTTAAAGAAATCAACAAAATATTGCAATAATGTACTGTCGTTAAGACTTAACAACAACTTTTTTTTGGTTGTTAACTTAACAATAATTTTCGGTAATTAACGACAAAATTTACCGACAAAAATTGTTAAAATTGGTATACAGAATAGCACTTACCGAAAATTATCGTTAACTACCGACATTCGTCGTTAATTCTGTCGTTAAGGAGTTACGGAATCGCACTACTGATACCTTTAAATTTGAAATATATTTTGTGTAAAATGTATAGTTGTGCCAATCTAGTTCAATTGAACGATCTATGAAAAAACTGCGTATACGTAATATCACAAGGTAGTTTGAATAACGTTACTCATACGTTTTTTAATTAGTACAGTAAACTTAGAACTTGTCGAATTTAAGGTTGTAAAGGGTAATGATAACAAAATACATGTTTGATTCCGGCACAATAATTTGAGGTTCTCAACACATGAGGGAGAATCAAGACTTAATAAAATGCAAACTTAATTCTTTTGGTACACAATTTTATATACACTGCCGCTCACTTGAATAGAACCCCCCTGCAAAATTTTATTCAACCTCCATCTTTTCCGAATTATACAAGATATGAAGTTTTTAACTTTTTATACCCTCCACCATATGGAGGGTATAATTAAATTTGTCATTCCGTTTGTAACACATTGAAATATTCGTCGGAGACCCTATAAAGTATATATATTATTGATCAGCATAAAATTCTATGTCGATTTGACCATGTCCGTCTGTCCGTCCGTCCGTCCGTCTGTCTGTCTGTCTGTTGAAATCAAGATACAGCTCGCAATTTAAAAGATAGAGAGTCAAAATTTGGTACAGAAGTTTTTATTACTTGCAGGATGGTTGGTATTGAATATGGGATATATCGGTCCACGTTTTGATATAGCCCCCATAGAACGGTACCTCCCGATTTTCGGTATTTTTAAGGTTTTAGCTTCATTATCCTACCAAAATGGCTCAAATTTGGTACGTAGTCTTCTTTGGGGTATAAAACTTTCCCCCAGAATTTTGTCGGTATCGGTCTACACCTTCATATAGCCCCCATAGAACGGTACCTCCCGATTTTCGGTATTTTTAAGGTTTTAGCTTCATTATCCTACCAAAATGGCTGAAATTTGGTACGTAGTCTTCTTTAGGGGTATAAAACTCTCCCCCAGAATTTTGTCGGTATCGGTTCACACCTTCATATAGCCCCCATAGAACGGTACCTCCCGATTTTCGGTATTTTTAAGGTTTTAGCTTCATTATCCTACCAAAATGGCTGAAATTTGGTACGTAGTCTTCCTTAGGGGTATTAAACTTTTCCCCAGAATTTTGTCGGTATCGGTCCACACCTTCATATAGCCCCCATAGAACGGTACCTCCCGATTTTCGGTATTTTTAAGGTTTTAGCTTCATTATCCTACCAAAATGGCTGAAATTTGGTACGTAGTCTTCTTTAGTGGTATTAAACTTTTCCCCAGAATTTTGTCGGTATCGGTCCACACCTTCATATAGCCCCCATAGAACGGTACCTCCCGATTTTCGGTATTTTTAAGGTATTAGCTTCATTATCCTACCAAAATGGCTGAAATTTGGTACGTAGTCTTCTTTAGGGGTATAAAACTTTCCCCCAGAATTTTGTCGGTATCGGTCCACACGTTCATATAGCCCCCATAGAACGGTACCTCCCGATTTTCGGTATTTTTAAGGTTTTAGCTTCATTATCCTACCAAAATGGCTGAAATTTGGTACGTAGTCTTCTTTATGGGTATAAAACTTTCCCCCAGAATTTTGTCGGTATCGGTCCACACCTTCATATAGCCCCCATAGAACGGTACCTTCCGATTTTCGGTATTTTTAAGGTTTTAGCTTCATTATCCTACCAAAATGGCTGAAAATTGGTACGTAGTCTTCTTTAGGGGTATAAAACTTTCCCTCAGAATTTTGTCGGTATCGGTCCACACTTTCATATAGCCCCCATAGAACGGTACCTCCCGATTTTCGGTATTTTTAAGGTTTTAGCTTCATTATCCTACCAAAATGGCTGAAATTTGGTACGTAGTCTTCTTTAGGGGTATTAAACTTTTCCCCAGAATTTTGTCGGTATCGGTCCACACCTTCATATAGCCCCCATAGAACGGTACCTCCCGATTTTCGGTATTTTTAAGGTTTTAGCTTCATTATCCTACCAAAATGGCTGAAATTTGGTACGTAGTCTTCTTTAGGGGTATTAAACTTTTCCCCAGAATTTTGTCGGTATCGGTCCACACCTTCATATAGCCCCCATAGAACGGTACCTCCCGATTTTCGGTATTTTTAAGGTTTTAGCTTCATTATCCTACCAAAATGGCTGAAATTTGGTACGTAGTCTTCTTTAGGGGTATAAAACTTTCCCCCAGAATTTTGTCGGTATCGGTTCACACGTTCATATAGCCCCCATAGAACGGTACCTCCCGATTTTCGGTATTTTTAAGGTTTTAGCTTCATTATCCTACCAAAATGGCTGAAATTTGGTACGTAGTCTTCTTTAGGGGTATAAAACTTTCTCCCAGAATTTTGTCGGTATCGGTCCACACCTTCATATAGCCCCCATAGAACGGTACCTCCCGATTTTCGGTATTTTTAAGGTTTTAGCTTCATTATCCTACCAAAATGGCTGAAACTTGGTACGTAGTCTTCTTTAGGGGTATAAAACTTTCCCCCAGAATTTTGTCGGTATCGGTCCACACTTTCATATAGCCCCCATAGAACGGTACCTCCCGATTTTCGGTATTTTTAAGGTTTTAGCTACATTATCACAACGAAATGGCTGAAATTTGGTACTTATTCTACGTTGGTGGTATAAAACTTTCCCCCCAGAATTTTGTCGGTATCGGTCCACACCTTCATATAGCCCCCATAGAACGGTACCTCCCGATTTTCGGTATTTTGAACGTTGTGACCTGAATATTCTATCGAAATGTCTGAAACTTGGTATTTAGACTTCGTTGTGTCTTTAATATTCCACATAAAATGGCTGAAATTTGGTATTTAGTCTTCAATGTGATATAAAAGTGTGTACTTCTTGATTCTCTTACCGAAATATAGGAAATTTGGTATTTAGTGTTCTTTGAGCCTAAAAACTTTCCGTCAGAAATTTGTCGGTTTAGATCGACGTTTTGAAATAGCCCCCATAGAATGGTGCCTCACATTGTTTTACCGAAATTGCTGAAATTTAGTATTAAGTCTTCTTCATACACGAAAGGAAACTAATTATTTAATTTTACTTCAATACAACTTGTGGTGGAGGGTATAACAAGTTCGGCCCGGCCGAACTTAACGCCGTTCTTACTTGTTTATATTTTGCGTCATGTGTTTGGAGTAAACTTATTTATTCATTTGCATTAAAATCCAATTTATATAAGAATTATACGAGAAATACTAAATTAAGTCAAAAATTGGAGTAAAAAATTTGGCTCATTTGAATAGAATCCCCCTTTAAAACATGGGAATGCAGAAAGATTGTGTTAGAATAGCGATGCATATTCACTCTATATTGAAAACGAAGTACTTTCAGTACTATTTAGTAAAAGGATATCCCTCCTGATTAAGGATACATCCGTATATCCTGCTTTGGCAAGGATTCTTTAAATAATCAGGTGTAATGCCTAACAAACCTTGCTTATTTCTGTGAACAAGTTTATTTTTGGAAGCGTACTGTCTCCTAGAGTCGTATATTTTACGCATAAGTCATTCCCATACATTTTAGAGAATATTTACCACTGCAGAATATGGTGGCCCCTTCAGGATATGCGCATTTCTATTCAAATCTTTAAGTTTCGATGACTCGAAGTGTACAAACGTTTATCAAATCGTGATGAAATTGCCACTCGGGATATCCGAAAATGTTTCTCAATACTTGAAATGCCTGTTTTAGAACTCCTTTGTAAATTGTCGTGCGCATTTAGGGTGAAAGAAATTAACGTCCAAGTCCTTCATAATTATTAAGGACTCTCCTCATTAAGTAAACAATTGCATAACTATATAAATATTATTTTCGCGTCTATTGAATGGAAGACCATCTTCTAAGTTGTTCGTGTAGCGATGAATGAGTTTTTATTGTGCTGGAACGCATTACTAATTATCAAGACCTGCTCTCGAATCACTTTGATTTTTGTTGAAGCAACTTGCATTCACTGCATCAGTAAAAGTTTTTTCAGGGGCAAGTCTATACTTCTTAAGAAAACAGTCCGAAAGTTGTAAAAGACCCCTATGCCACCATAAGTAGTGGCTGGAAAGCTCGAACCGAATACTGCGTTCGTCTAAACTTTGGATATCGTAAAATTTCTCCGAATATTAGATGAAATTCGAAGGTGATGCTTATAGGTTCACTCCTTCCGGTACCTCCCTATCTATCGGTATCCCCGAAAAATTGTTGAGCTTTAATACTATCCATATTTTTATCGGTTCATACGCCCAACATTTTGAAAACCCCCCTAAATACATAAGTTTTTTTTTTTTTTTGAAAAAAATGTATTTCAATCCATACAGGCTGAGGGTATATCTCTGTCGGCAAAGCCGACTGATACTTTTTTACTTGTTTTTATTTATTTTCGATATTTCGAAATTTCATGATTTGCATCTTCAGGAATAGTGATAGTTCGCAATAATCACGTAAAAATAAAAATCACAAATATTTACTTAAAGCTAGGGTCGCAATTATTAACAACAAATGACCTCGAGCTTGATCGATTAAAATAACATAGTAAGTAAGTATACATATCTCCTCTATACCCTATAGCCTCTTAAAAAAGAAGCAAAAACAATAATTATGTCATATATAAAATACAGTATGTCGCAAAAGTTAGTATACACTGTTGAAACCAAAATGTATTATAGATAAATATCACTATAACTTATTGAAAACAACAAACAATTAGTTTTATTTGATAGACAAGAAGGTTGTCTTCCGTAATAACAATTAAAAGTGCGCAATATTTGCATACATTAGCAAATGTACGGTTCGAATCCCAAAAAGACCAAAATGTATGTTGCAAAAGTTAGTATACAACTGAGAATCCTCGTGGAACTGTGTAAAAAATGCTTGATATTTTTGAAAAAAATGAAACTAAATCTGTACTTAAGATCATAAAAAGTATATTAATTGGTTTTAATGGCAGTTATAGTACTTATAGTGACAAGTCCAACGTACACTGTGTCGTAAAATCCACAAAAATTGGTCATCTGCAAATACAACAACTGTAGCGACAAAATTCCGGGTGTTATGTCCTGTTTATGGATTCTTAAGCCATGAAATGCTCAGAAAAGCTCTAAAGTTCCAATATGGGGTGATCTTGATCGAGTTTCGGCTTGTCCTGTTTGAAAAAACGGGAACTTCTTGAAGGAAACCCATACTTTTGAGGCGGTTGTCCTTTTGAAACGTGTAATAATCCTTAATCCTTACACATAAGGACTTTCCTTTTCAGTTAATATTCTCACAAGTTATATACCTTTTCACATTCCCACAAAAACCAAATAGTAGGAGAACCTCAAGTTCGGGTGTAAGTTCTACAGTGATACTCCACCACCACAGAAGGATATGATAGCTCATTAAAGATTTTAATACAGAGCTTTCTCTGCTGTTATAACGCATAGATTGTGCAACAACGTTCTGAAAAGCTGTGTTCGCTTCACTTAGGACCAAAATACAACTAAATGGATCAGTTAGAAGTAGTTCATTAGACATTAGTAGTACATTAGACACTAGGGATATGGGAAGCATGTTCGATACTGCTAAAAGGCCGGTAGGACAGTTTAACTGTAGGGCTTACAACGGACCTTGAGGTTCTCCTGCTATTTACTCTTGGTGGCAATATGAAAAGGGGCAACATTTGTGAGAAAATTAAACCAAAAAGACAGTCCTTATGTGTAAGGATTAAGGATTGTTACATGTTTCAAAAGGACAATGACCTCAAAAGTATGGGTTTCCTTCAAGAAATTCCCGTTTTTTCAAACAGGACAAGCCGAAACTCGATCAAGATCACCCCATATTGAAACTTTAGAGCTTTTCTGAGCATTTCATGGCTCTAAAATTCATAAACATGACATAACACCCGGCATTTTGTCGCTACAGTTGTTGTATTTGTAGATGACCAATTTTTGTGGATTTTACGACCCAGTGTACGTTGGATTTGTCACTATAAGTACTATAACTATCATTAAAACCAATTAATATACTCTTTATGATATTAAGTACAGATTTAGCTTCTTTTTGTTCAAAAATATCAAGAATTTTTTACACAGTTCTACGAGGATTCTCCATTGTATACTAACTTTTGCGACATACATTTTGGTCTTTTTGGGATTCGAACCGTACATTTGCTAATGTATGCAAATATTGCGCACTTTTAATTGTTATTACGGAAGACAACCTTCTTGTCTATCAAATAAAACTAATTGTTTGTCGTTTTCAATAAGTTATAGTGATATTTATCCCTAATACATTTTGGTTTCAACGGTGTATACTAACTTTTGCGACAGACTGTATATCGTTCAAGAGTTTGCTTCAAAATAGGTGGAATATGTGAGTAAGCAATATCAAGCAATTTTCTGATTCACAGAGAACTCGACCTTTGTAATATGAACCGTGAAAACAAATAGATCGAGACGAGTCCTCAAACAACACTTTTCCCAAAATTTTGTGTGGGAGGTACCCGAAGGACAGTATTGATATACTCGTAGTTCATATTCCAACCTGATTTTGAATTTAGGTTTAAGGTATTTCGCCCTAAATTGGCTGACATTTGGAATTTTAAGTTCAAGGTGGTAAAAAATTAAAAAAATCCACAGAAAATTATAGACAATAGCCAACTTAAAATTTCGAACATAGGTCCACGTTTTGGTATGGCATATGGCGAAAACCAAAAATGTTTTACAATGGATGAATCCGAGTTTCACCCATTCAGAATTCGCGAACTGTTAACATATTCTATATAGTATAAGAATGTCAATCATATTCTTTAAAATGAAGTGTTTTAGGAGGAATCCCATAATTCGACCATTAAAATTAATTTACGTGGAAGCTGTGTTGGCATCAATGTAGAAAAATAGGTAAAAATGGGTTGAAGCTAACAAGTTTTTATGCTCCCTTCCGATTTCTGGCTTAAACTTACATTTTATAGGCATATGCCCAAAGAAAGACCCAAAGAATACTTCATGGGCAATATGATACTAGTGTATCATTTTTCGATATATCCACTGCATCCACCTAAAATTGATGCTGACAGTTTGAAGCCGGAATTTCGGGGTTTTTTGAATTTGTTTAATTATTCGGACGCACAACAAGATAATAATAAAAACTCATAATAGGATTATAGAACTCGTGATTTTACGTCGTTCAATGCATATCTAATTAGTTGGAGTCTAAAGGCCAATATTTGATGCGTGCATTTTTTTTAAACATATTTTTTGCGTTTAAAATTTACAAGTGCCATTCAATTTCCTTTGTATCACTTAAACCGCGGATATAGATACCTTGGAAATACGAAAATCGGCAAAAATGTATTTTGACAAATCGGCGTATTAAACCGCAATTTTCTTTAACATTTTTTAAATAAATGGAATCCTTTATACGCGATTATAATATGTGCGAAAACGCGTGTCATAAATTACAAAGTTTCGCGAGTAATATGGGGTTTTTACCAAAACCACATCCGCGGTTCTTGAAGAATCTATTTGATATATTTTTGATGGGTGCTACTGAAACCGGATGCTCATCAAAATCGTATGCAAATTACGCGATTTTTACCCACTTTAAGGTTTTTTTGCATTGTGTGATGCAACTGGCGGAACACTTTGACCACATTTTTTGAATGATTGTAATTTCAATATTACTCTTAATTTCCTATCCTTATAAGTAGACATCGGATTTTGCAAGAAGAAAACTGAATGCAATGACAGGCTCATATTTTTTATTTTTTTGCATATTTGCATATTTTGCATATGCACAAAATATGCAAAAAATATGCAAAATATGCAAGTAATTTTTTTGACAAACATCATCAAATTAAATTTGGAAACTCATCAAAAAGTGTTCTAAATTAAGTTTATTGCCGTTAAACGTCGATTTCTTAGCAGATTATCGTGTTATTAATTATTATTCCGCCACAGCAATAAATCTGGACTAAAAGACTTAGAAAATTTCCTATAACCCAGCCTTCTTATTACAACATAAGTTGCTTTCTAATACAAATTTGTTAAAAAACTCAATCAGAAATGTCAAAATGTACGTATCCAAATATGTTGATAGTTTCTGCTCGGCCAAAATTGTCTGGCAGAATAACAAATGAGCTAGAAATTAAGACTAAGAAAATGTTGAATATTACATATAAAATCTTTCATATTTTATTAAAAACATATAAAAAATATATACGGTGACATCATGAATATTTCCCTCTGAATTTTTCACACGGAAAATAATTTTAAAAAGTGAAATTCTTTTAAAATCAATATTTGTTAAAAGTTGAAAAAAGTAGAATCGACAAAAATATTCCCCTTTTTGGCATAAATACGGAAATAAAAAAATTGTGAAATTGGGGATAGGAAACAAATTCTGCACGGAATTTTTATTCATGATTGCACTGATAACAATATTTTAATACCCTAAGGGTGTTATGTCTTAGTTAATGAACTTGCAACATGCAAAATGAAACGAAATAGACCCACAGTTCCTTTTGATGATCTGCATAGATTCGCACTTATCCATCTCGCTATGTCTTTTTGAAACCAAAGCACAGGTCACATTTATAGACCAATTCGCATAAAAATTGGGGTTTTTTTTAGCCCTAGGGCGATCCCTATTTTGGTAAGAATCGATTCAGATTTGGATATTGCTCCCATATATACAGTACATTCGCGATAATCCCTACACCACAGGTTCGGTGGCGTCCGTAAGCAAACCTAGAGACAGATGTGAAATTTCATCGTTTTGTAAATTAATATTCCTTGAAATCTTTGCCTTTTAGGTGTATAGTGCATTTGGAAACTTTAATGACAATATTGCGGCGAATATTTTTCTTAATATATTTATTTATATCCTATACAACAAGACTAATGTGTCATGAAAGGTTTGTCCTTGTACTCGATAATTTTTTTCACCAACTTCTCCATTAAACAACTGTCAAAATTCAAAGCATTGGTAATAATTAGTACAAATTGTCGAGTACATGGACAGGTATAAACTAATTAATTGTGTATACAAAAGGGTTATGACTTTTCGACTGTGTTATCAAAATTGAACTATATTGTTTTAGCATTCCAAATACTTTTCTAGCAGAAATTTGTGAGTGGTTGTGCCATTTTGAAGACAATTCCAAGGTTTTTGACTTATTTTACCACTACCACTCTATTGTGTGGTTTTTCTAAGTGATGTTATTTTGCACTAATCATTGGGCGTTATTCATTTAGCTTATTATACATCGTGGATGGGTATAACAATAATGCACTACTTTTCGTCGAGGAGTGAACATTTTCCAATTCTGCATTAAGCGGTTGTATGCGTACAATATAGATCGATATTATAAATTATGTATTTTTAGTGCATTAAACTAAAACCATGTCATCAATATCAAAGCGGCAGTTAGAGAATTTTTTCAAAGAAGCTTTTTGACCACAAAGAACAAAAATTGCCAATTTATGTCTGTATATACTGAATAAAGGACTAAACACTATAAAATATATTCAAATCCAATATGTGGATATTCAAAACGTGTACTTCTAATTATAGTTGTATTCCAGAACCTGGAATCGTAAATGGTGCTCTAGTACTTTTTCCCATTCTGCGCTAAATAACGAACCCTTTTTCCAAAAACTAGAAAAAATTGCGCTTTTATCTAAACAAAAATAGCGATGACTAACTCTAGCTCCTTTGTTTTTCTGCTAGACAGTTTTGGCCGAATAGAAACTATCACCATATTTGGACACATTGATTTGACATTTCTGATTGAGTTTTTGAAATTTTTCCATTATCTATCTACATTTGAATAGGAAGCAAATTATGTTGTAATAGGAATGCTGGGTTATTTCACATTTTCTCACCTTGTGAAAACTGATTTAAGTCTTGTTAGTCTAGATTTATTGCTGTGGCGGAGTATCTGGAGAGTCTCAATAACATAATAATCTGCAAAAAATGTGTTAAACATCAAAAAACTTAATTTAGAATGCTTTTTTGATGATTTTCCAAATTTAATTGACTATTTTTGTCAAAAAACACTTGCATATTTAGCATATTTTTTGCATATTTTGCATATATTTTGCATATTTTTTGCATATATTTTGCATATTTTTTGCATATTTTTTGCATATTTTTTGCATATTTTTGATATGACCCCAAATATCGAAAAATTGACCCTCAAAACGCCTAGATCCAAAATTTGAGTCCAATCGGATAAGAAATAAAAAACATGCTAGAATCCGATGTCTACTTATAAGTTATCACAGTAAGCAAATAAGCTTTCACGATGGTAAACCATATTTCTTGATGAAGTTTTAGCAGTACACAATAATTAATTTATGGGATTTTAGCGAAATAGTTGAAGAACTCCCAAATAATTTTTCTGATTTTTCGAATCAAACCATAAAATATATTTTCCAACAATAAGTTTTTCTCTTTTGTTGTTGCTATAATATGCAATTTATGTATCCAATCTCTATAAATTTGGTATCATATTTTTCTACGCGTTTTCTAGATTCCGCATATATTTTTTAATTTATTTTTTGAGGGTTTGTACGGACTCTGGGACAGGATAATTCGGATTTCCTTCAAAATTTTTTATTATTTGTTGATTTTCCGCGAAAATGATAATAAAGTTAATAACTATTTAAACATCGACGAATAGAAATGGAATGCTGTTAACGATTTAAACATACATTTTCTCATAACAACAAATAAGATATTTTTAAATATTTTTTCTTTGTATGAGAATAAAAACTGCTATAACTTTTGCGCGCATCGTCCAATTTTGTGAACGCGAACACATTTGAAACCAGAATTTTTTTTCATAACCTCTATACAAAAAATTGTAGATGTGCTCGCAAAAAAATATTATATATATTAATATATTTTTTAAATGGAATTGCAAAGGATTTTTGGTTTTGCCATACATTTTCATTCGATCAAAATGTGTCTTATCGAAATAATGGTTTATGTTTGGAGGAAATCTGTTTCAGACAATTTGGCGTCGTTTTAGACATGTCTTTCCTTCCGCACGATAACTCTCGAACGAATCTGCCGATTCGGTCCAAAATTTGGCCTTCGTAATATTTTGTTCAAACTTATTTTAAGTTCGAAGATATCGGCCCACTCCTTCAAGTACCTCCCCCATAAACGTTTAAGACTTTTCGCTAAAATATTTATACGAGACATAGATCGTCTAAACATACTTTAAAGAATTTCATCAATGCGTACATGAATAAAACGTTTTCAATTACACTGTGCAACATTTTCAGAGTAATTTTGTGCAAACAACTTCCAATGCGGTTTTTATGAAAGTACAGACCCAATAGACAAAAACCCTCTTTGGGTTTTGTTTTGTTAGATCGGGTTCGGATTTTACGGTCCTATCTAAACATCGTTAAATATTTACTTTTTAAAGCTAATCTGGGCTATGTCTTTAAAACCAATACGAATCTTTCCATGACATCTGGAGCAAACTTGTAGATAAGAACAAGAAGAAGGTGTTTGGAATAATAATCAACACAAATAAACTCATTTATTGTCTCAAATTTTATAAAATATCTATAAATTCCATTATTTGTATATATCTCGCAGCGTATCTCCAAAACGGTAAAATTTTTCTAAATATTATGTTTGGGAAAAATATTCGCTGAAATGTAGTACACAACCCTTCAGAACATACCATTGCTGTAAAATGCCTCTATTATGTTGTTTCTACCATATTTTTCAACGACATTTTGACAAATATATCAACAATACATTGAAATTTCAAATATGAGAATAAACAGCCTGTGTGAACGTTGCACAGAGGGGAAACATAGGCCTAAAGTTGCTCAAAACTCAAAATATGAAAATCGTTTTTTATGAAAAAATGTTTATAAACGGCAACCAGACTCTTTTCTACATTTGCTATAACCATCCTCGACTTTGTAAGATTAACCAATCCAATGCAGCACTCGATTGAACTCAGCCATACTGAAAACAAAAAGTAAATTTTTGAAAACTAAGAAATTAGGTGAACATTAAAATGACATTATTTTCGCGAAAATTTATGTTTTTCAAGATTTATTGTTTTTGTACAGTCTCCGAACAAGATTAGCATTTACAATTTTCAGATTGATTTTACATCTATGCTCTTTAGTAATGGTGATACATATCCTCTTTATGAAAATTTTTTATGATAATTTTTAAGATTACTACAATTTCAATAGTGAAAAAGTCTATTTCCCCGTCGTTTCCCGACCATAGTTTCTTCTAATGTTTTATGCGCTTGAGTCTCAAATATCAGATTCAATCATAAAAAATTGCGCATATTTGCGCCATTCCGAAAAAATCTAATTTTTCTCAACTAAAATATGAAATATTTTTTATATGGAATTGCAAGGTTTACTCACACTAAATTTTGCTCCGCCTTATAACCGGGGCTCTTATTTATCAGACTAAACCAACACCTATCAAATATGTTTGCATTATTCAGAAACATTCACGGCTTTTGTCATGTGAACTGAGAAATATATAATTTAAGTAAGTTTCAAAAAATAAAATTTGAAATGAAATACATATATGCATATGGGACTATATATACATCTGTACCGATTTGTTTGAAAATTGGCTCAATGTTTTTTTAGGCTAGTTCAGGTTGCATGTGTCAAATTTCAGTGATTTTGGTGCGTTTTTATCTCATATCAGATGCGAATATATATGGATGCTGCATCCAAATCTGGACCGATTTTCATTATTTTCTAGAGGATTAATCCTTGTACAGAAGATATGCTTTGTGCAAAATTTTATATCAATCGGACTATAAATGAGCTTTCTAGGGCTTTTGATCAACTTTTAACACAAATTTCCCCTCTGTGCGTTGTTTGAAATATGTTTTGTAAAAAGTACGATATGAAATCCCGCCTAAACAACATGAAATAAGTGTTTTACAGTTTCAGAATGTTCTGAAGAATTGCTGCGCACATTATTTGGAATTTTTTGCGAAGTGTTAATTGGTTCTACTCTCAATAGTTTGGCTATAACTGACCATAATTCCAGAAATTATGTAAACTTTTATATATTTTACCAACTTTGATGCACTAGTTGCGGTTTTTCCAAGTTGGTCTATTTGACACTTAAGTTCTACTACTCTAGGACTACAATATTGCTGAAGACCGCAAAGCAAAATTCTTATTAGTTTCTGAGATAAAGCCCGGATCAATTGAAAAAAGGGTCGTTTTAGCCCGGTATAGATGAGGCCATAAAATCCAAACCCGATCTAAAAACACGAAACCCAACTAGGGGTTTTGTAGTCTCAATATGTACTTTCAGAAAATGCCCACTAGAAGTTGTTTGCATTTTCAGTGTTGCACTTCAATAATTATTGAAGCAAAATATCTGTTTCAAACTGGAACCACACATTTTGACGTCACAAATAATTAAGGGTTGGACCGATATGGCCCTCTTCGAACTTAAACTAATTTTGGACCGATATAATAAAAACTGAAAGCTGTACCTTGAATTCAACATACAGACTGACTGACATGACTATATGGCAGGGACGGAACAAGTTTCTGTTTGTAAAAAAAGCGTTTCCCAAACATTGAGTTGGATCATTTACACTTTCGATCTAACTCTAATGACCCCACCACAAGAATTATATTCACCTTTGCATTGGTTGGTTATACACAAACACATTTTACATACCTTATATTTTGACAAATGATAGGCGGCAGCATAATGTAATGTCAAGATTTGTTGTTCATAAAAGTTATAACAAACACCAGCTAAATATTCATATGTGGTGTCCACAGGTCTTGCCAAGAGATATGATGCCATTGGCATGGGACACCAACGAAATTGTGTTAGAGATTCATACAGATTCCATTTTATTCTATCGCACACAACCTCTATGCCATGATATTGATCACTATTCACATAAATGTAGTTTCTAATACATTTTAAGTCAACACTACGTTTGCTTTTGCCTAGAGAGGGGCTGAAAGTTATAATTGTTTCAATGAAAAAAATTGTATACTACATTAAAATAACAGATTCCACGAATACCTACCTTAGAATACGTGTTTCACAATCTGCGGTTATAACTTCATTTTCTTGAATGTTATAAATAGTACCTTCTGGACGAATAAAGGCTTTTCGACTACCGATATATTTATATAATTTCGGTCTAACTGACTCATCTTGAGATAAAGTAATATAGCAATAACCTGAGGCATGTGTTATCGTATAACAACAACACAGGACGGTTATTAATAAAAATACTTTGAAGTCCATTTATTTTCCAAACCAATTGACTACAACTTGTCAGCTCGAAAATTAATAAAGAAATGATTTGCTGTGGATTGTGTACAGTGACATTTATTTGAAATTTCAAGAGTGAATGCACCAAGACATTGCACAAAGGAATAAAGTAAATACATTATGTATTAACCCATTATGAGGCGTTAGAAAAAAAATGAATGAAACAATTGTTGGTTGAAGGACAAAATAAAATGAAAACAAACATTCCATACGAAAAACAATTCATTTTATCAATGAATGACTACATGAAATAAAATACATTCTATCATTATTTTGTGACTTTAAAAGGTTAAGGAAATTCTTAAACAAAAAAATATAATCATTAATTCATTCTTATATTTCAAAAGCGGTAAGCTGATCCATGCACAATTTTGTTTTTTCCGTTGGCATTTTATTACCCTGAGTTCACTAATTTGTTCTGGAACGTAGAGATAGGAAAGAGAGTTTATTGCCTGCATATTTAAAAAGCAACAAGAGAACATCAAATATTAGCGCGGTTGAAGATATTCCAGCATCATTTCAATATGATAATATAAAGCCACCTAGGCAAAATGAGTTCACTTAAGAAACAAATTTGTTGACAGCCTGTGCTAATAAACTACGAGCCGAACTATTAAAGACCAGTGGCGATAAGGAGTGAGATAAAGATGAGTAGACGAATATCTCCGCATCTAAAGAGGGTATATCAAAAGCAAAACTTGCTGATGAAAGAAGAAAATATCGCCATTACAATGATGTATAGGTGGTCAAACAACGAAGATATCGCAATAGTCGCTAATACAACCCAACTTTTCATTTTTGCGATTTTAATAATAATGACGAATATCACAACTTTGGTTAGGGAGCTTCCAAAAGCAAAGCCTGACTATGAAAAAAGAATATCCCATCTTTACAATGAAGCAAAGTATGTTGGCGAAGGTGGCCATATAAGGGAGATATCGCAATAGTCGATAATACATCCCATTTTTCCACTTTTTAGGAAATCACGCTACAGGTCGCAATTTTAATCGGATCGTCACGAAATGTTGGGGGTTAATGGGGGTCCCACAGAGAAAGCCTATTGATTTTGGTGGTGGTCGGATATTATTTAGGGGTCGGAATGGACAAAAACCTTACTTGGAGTGAAAGTCAACGTTTTATTTCAAAGCGATTATCTCTCTTCTGTAAGAGGCATATCGAAAGCAAAACCTTGAAAGGAATGTAGAAAATATCACCTTTACATCGATGTGAACTATGTTGTCATAGATGGCCAAACAACAGAGACATCGCAGTAGTCTGTAATGCATCCATTTTTCTATTTTTTGTGCAATCACACTACAGGTCGCAATTTTGATCGGATCGTCACGAAATGTTTGGGGTTAATTGACGTCTCTCGGAGAAAGAATCCTATTGATGGTTGGCGTACATCCCATTTTTCCATTTTTTATTTGATTTGTACTGACGATGCACTTAAATGCTTTTCAACAAAATTGACGTGTATTAATGAAGACATTCAGAGCAAAGACGCTAAGCTACCCCAATTTTAATAATTTTAACAGGGGTAGTGGTGTAGGGTATCACTAGACAGCGGAATTTTATGCAACCCCTATTTTTGGTCCGATTCATGTCAAATTTTGAGACTGGGCATATTCTGGGCTTCATACACTGGGCTTCTGGGCTTCTGATTACATTGCAATCTAAACATATAACATATGACATATGCAAAATGCATAATTTTTTGCATATGCAAAATTTATGAATTTTACAAATTTTCTTATGCAACAAATATTTCAATAATAGGTACAAAAATGTTTGTGTGTACAATTTTTCTGTTTAAAATTCTCTTCAGACAAGTCAATAAAATAGAGAAATGTATAACTACAGCCACAACCTTCAAAATACCGAAAGTCGGGAGGTATCGCTCTATGGGGGCTATATGAAAGCCTAAACCGAACTCGAAAAATTTTAGGTGGAAAGTTTTTTACCCCCAAGGAAGACTTAATACCAAATTTCAGCCATTTCGGAGGGATATTGAGGCCACAACTTCAAAATACCGAAAATCGGGAGGTACCGTTCTATGGGGGCTATATGAAGACGTGGACCTATACCGATAAATTTCAGGTGGAAAATTTTATACCCCCAACGAAGACTTAATACCAAATTTCAGCCATTTCGGAGGAATATTGAGGGCACAACCTTAAAAATACCTGAAATCCGGAGGTACCGTTCTATGGGGGCTATATGAAGACATGGACCTATACCGACAAATTTCACGTGGAAAGTTTTATACCCACAGCGAAAATAAAATGCCAAATTTCAGTCATTTCATTGGGATATTGAGGCCACAACCTTCAAAATACAGAAAATCGGGAGGTACCATTCTATGGGGGCTATATGAAGACGTGGACCTATATCGAGAAATTTCAAGTGGAAAATTTTATACCTCCAAGGAAGGCTTAATACCAAATTTCAGCCATTTCGGAGGAATAGTGAGACCACAACCTGCAAAATACCAGAAATCCGGAGGTACCGTTCTATGGGGGCTATATGAAGACGTGAACCTATACCGAGGAATTTCAGGTGGGGTGTTTTATACCCCCAACGAACACTAAATACCAAATTTCAGTCATTTCGGTGAGATATTGAGGCAACAACATTCAAAATTTCGGAAATTGGGAGGTACCGTTCTATGGGGGCTATATGAAGACGTGGACCTATGCCGACAAATTTCAGGTGGGGTGTTTTATACCCCCAATGAAGACTAAATACCAATTTTCAGTCATTTCGGTGGGATATTGAGGCTACAACTTTCAAAATACCGAATATCGGTAGGTACCGTTCTATGGGGGCTATATAAAGACGTGGACCTATGCGGACAGATTTCAGTTGTAAAGTTGCATACCCCTAACGAAGACTAAATACCAAATTTCAGCCATTTCGGTGGGATATTTAGACCACAAATCCTTGAATATATTTTTGCATATGGTTTTGCATATGCTCATTTTATGCAGATATGTACAAATATGTCAAAATATGCACGATATACAGAATATGCAAAATATGCAAATATTTCTGGGCCTAATTCGTTTTATTTTGTAATAAAACGAATTTCTGTCTAATCAGATTTTCTTTACGACCATCCTAACCATATATGCATTTGCATAGGATTCCGCTGTCTAGGTATCACATAGTCGGCCCCGAACCGACTATAGCCTTGGCTCACTTGTTTAAAATTATTTGATCATCAGTTTAGTTTATCTCTGGAATCTTTAGTCAAAAAAAAAAAAAAAAAAAAACTGATAATACACTAAAATGTTTTGCTGATGAGCAGCATCACCACAGCACAAAATAAAGGAAATCAAAAATCTCATTTTGAAATCAAAAACCTCATTTCACTCAAAAATCGGCATATATAATCTTGATTAGCATAAAATGCTATGTCGATATTAGGGTTATGACTTTTTTACAACCTCATATCCCTGTATGATATTTTGATGAGTTTTTTCCTAAGATTACATAAAATATTAATTGTAAAGTGATTCGACAAAAAAAGCTTCCGCACAAAAAGCTTTTAAAGTTTTTTATTTTTTAGAACTTTTGAAAAAATTTTGAAGTCACTGTACACGGTGCTCTTGAAACAATTTAAAATGGAAGGTGCTTACACCTAGGAAGTTTTTGCGGATTCTGAAATAAATAAATCGCGATTTAAGTTTACATTTTTAGGGGTTGTTTAGGTTTTTGCGATTTTGCTTAGAAACCGCTATTTCTATCAAAATGGGACTAAAACAAATGTTGTAGCTATGAAAATTTTCTATAAGATTGACCTTTATGGTATTCTCGTCGGTTTTACCGTTTTTGAGATGTAGAAGTTCAAATTGGGACAATTCAAATTCAATTCAATTCCGTATCGCCCTCTTATAAAACAATGTCATGACTGCAAATTACCAACTTAAACTTATATATCTAAAAATATGTTACAACTTAAGATAAGTTACTTAAGCTAGTCACAGCTTTAAGATTTTCTCAGGTCCCATATCGATAAGACTTACCGTATTCAAGCAAAATCGCGAAACCCTAACAAAAATACCTAAAAATGTAAACTGAGCTTCTTTATCTCAAAAATGGTACAGGCTGGGAACAAATGATAAACGTCAATCCTCTAGAGAATTTTCACATCTACAACATTTTTTTTAGTTCCATTTCGATTCGACTTGTGGTTTCCAAGCAAAATCGTGAAAACTTAAAAAACACCTAAAAATGTGAATTTTGACCGCGATTTATTTAAAAATCCCTACAGCGATTTTTTTTTGTTTTTGGATTTTTCTCATCTATGAACACTGCTGTTTCAGAATTCACAAAAACTTTCCCTGCGTAAGCGGTTTTCATCAAAGGCGCACCCTCCATGACATTGTTTTATAAGGGGGCGATACAGTCAGTGCATTGTCCCAATTTGAACTTTTATATCTCAAAAATGGTAAAAACTATGAAAATACCATGAAGGCCGATCTTGTAGAGAATTTTCATAGCTACAACATTTTCTTTAGTCTCATTTTGATAAGACTTGCGGTTTCTAAGCAAAATCGTGAAAACCTTAACAACCCCTAAAAATGTCAACTTAAATCGCGATTTATTTAAAAAGCGCTCCGGCGTTTTTTTTTTTTTGTTTTTTGATTTTTCTCATCTGCGAACATTGTAGTTTCAGAATCCGCAAAAACTTCCGAGGTGTAAGCACCTTCCATTTAAAATTGTTTCAAGAGCACCGTGTGTAAGCAGATATTTAACTGATAACAAGGTATATGGGGCACACGCAGTGTTGCCGAATTTGACTATTTATCGTCATTTTGACGATTTTTGGCCCAAAATTGAAAAATGACGATTTGACGATTTTTTGTCAAAATGACGATTTTTCACGAAAGCTAAAATAGTATGAAATAAAAGGCGACAACTATATTTGACCAAAAATTCACAAAAGAATTTAAGGAAAATAATGTTCCAAACTCGATTCTATGACGGTAACCAAATCTAGTTTTGGACCATGTTGAAGATTTTTGACGATTTTCCAAATTTTGTTGACGATTTCTGATCAAAAACTGTCGACAACACTGGGCACACGACATAACTAAAAGTAAATAGGTAATCCATTCGTGCAACAGGAAATATTTTTTTGAGAAAAAAACTTTTCATTTCATAGAATTTTTATACCCTCCACCATATGGAGGGTATAATTAAATTTGTCATTCCGTTTGTAACACATCGAAATATTCATCGGAGACCCTATAAAGTATATATATTATTGATCAGCATAAAATTCTACGTCGATTTGACCATGTCCGTCTGTCCGTCCGTCCGTCCGTCAGTCCGTCTGTCTGTTGAAATCAAGATACAGTTCGCAATTTTAAAGATAGAGAGTCAAAATTTGGTACAGAAGTTTTTATTACTTGCAGGATAGTTGGTATTGAAACTGGAATATATCGGTCCACGTTTTGATATAGCCCCCATAGAACAGTACCTCCCAATTTTCGATATTTTTAAGGTTTTAGCTTCATTATCCTACCAAACTGGCTGAAATTTGGTACGTAGTCTTCTTTAGGGGTACAAAACTTTTCCCCAGAATTTTGTCGGTATCGGTCTACACCTTCATATAGCCCCCATAGAACGGTACCTCCCGATTTTCGGTATTTTTAAGGTTTTGGCTTCATTATCCTACCAAAATGGCTGAAATTTGATACGTAGTCTTCTTTAGGGGTATAAAACTTCCCCCCGGAGTTTGTCGGTATGGGTCCACACCTTCACATAGCCCCCATAGAACGGTACCTCCCGATTTTCGGTATTTTTATACCCTCAGCCTTTAGGCTATGACGTTGCAAAATGTGCCTCATCGAAATAATGGTTTTAGACCCCAAGTACGTTTGGACGAAATGTGTTTCAGACAATTTGGAGTCGATTGATCAATGTCCGTCCGTCTGTCTGTCTGTCTGGCTGGCTGGAGCGCACGATAACTCTCGAACGGATGAACCGATTCGGTTCAAATTTTGGCTTTCGTAATATTTTGCCCAAACTTAGTTTAAGTTCGAAGATGAGCTATATCGGTCCACTCCTTCCGGTACCTCCCCCACAAAAGTACGAAAATGTTCGGAAAATTTGTGCGCACGATAACTCTTGAAGGGAGTAACCGATATGGTCCATACTTTGCCCATCGTGGAGCGTGTACCAGACTTAGATCAGGTTTTAATATGGACTCAATTGGTCCACTCCGTCGGGTACCTCCCACACAAAAATTTGGAAAAGTTCAGTTTAGGACCATCTCTCGAATCGCTTTGATTTTTGCTTTAGCAACTTGTATTCACTGCCCTCCATACGACGGTATAAGTTTTATCAGGGGCAAGTCCATACTTCCTGAGAAAATAGCCTGAAAGTTGCAAAAAACCCCTATGACACCGTGTGAAGAGGTTGGAGGGCAAAATAACTCTCGAACAGGTCTGCCGATTCGGTCCAAAGTTTGGTCTTAGTAATATTTTGTCCAAACATAGTTTAAGTTCGAAGATAAGCCATATCGGTCCACTCCTTCAGGTACCTCCCCCACAAAAGTTCAAAAATGTTCGGTAAAATTGTGCGTACGATAACTCTTGAAGAGAGTGGCCGAATTTGACCATACTTTACACATCTTAATATATCTACCAGATATAGATCAGGTTCAAATATGGACTATATTTGTCCACTCCATCCGGTACCTCCCACACAAAATTTCGGATACATGTTCACTTTAAGACCTGCTTTCGAGTCAATTTGATTTTTGTTGAAGCAACTTGCATTCGCTGCCTCAATTGCTATGGTAAAAGTAGTTTCAGGGGCAAGTCCATACTTCTTGAGCAAACATCCATGAAGTTGTAGAAAACCCCTATGCTACCATATGTAGTGGCTGGAGATCCCTTTTTAGTATCTCCTCCGCAAAACTTTTGATCTCTAATCCTAATCAACATTTTTGTCAGTTCAAACGCCCAATATTCCCTAAATACATGCGTTTTTTTTGGGAAAAATTGTTTCAATATACACAGGCTGAGGGTATATCTCTGTCGGCCAAGCCGACTGATACTTTTTTACTTGTTAAGGTTTAAGATTCATTATCACACCGAAATGGCTGAAATTTGGTTCTTAGTATACATTGGTGGTATAAAACTTTCTCCCAGAACTTTGTCGGTATCGGTCAACACCTTCATAAAGCCCCCATAGAACGGTACCTCCCGATTTTCGGTATTTTGAAGGTTTTAGATTCATTATCACACCGAAATGGCTGAAATTTGGTACGTAGTCTTCTTTAGGGGTATAAAACTTCCCCCCGAAGTTTGTCGGTATGGGTCCATGCCTTCATAATGCCCCCTTAGAACGGTACCTCCCGATTTTCGGTATCTTGAACGTTGTGGCCTCAATATTCCACCGAAATGGCTGACATTTGGTATTTAGACTTCGTTGGGGGTACTCAAACTTCCCCTTTAAATTTGTCGGTATAGGTCCACGCCTTCATATAGCCTCCATGGAAAGATACCTCCTTATTTTTCGTATTTATCAGTATAGGTCCCCGTCTTCCTATATCCCCATAGAAGCGTACTTCTTGATTTTCGGTATTTTTAAGTTTTAGCCACATTCTCTTACCGAAATATAGAAAATTTGGTATTTAGTCTTCTTTTAGCCTAAAAACTTTCCGTCAGAAATTTGTAGGTATAGATCGACGTTTTGGAATAGCCCCCATAGAATGGTGCCTCACATTGTTTTACCGAAATTGCTGAAATTTATTATTAAGTCTTCTTCATACACGAAAGGAAACTAATTATTCCATTTTACTTCAATACAAATTGTGGTGGAGGGTATAACAAGTTCGGCCCGGCCGAACTTAACGCCGTTCTTACTTGTTTCAAAAACATTTTATTTAAAGTGGTTGGTGCGGAACCTTTTTATATCCTCCACCATAGTATGGAGGGTATATTAAGTTTGTCATTCCGTTTGTAACACATCGAACTAATCATGAAGGCATAACAATAAGGGCTGTTTAAACCCATGCATTTTCATTAAAATCTTTTCGTAATTTGCCAACAAATAGCTCTTTTGCCGACGGTTAGCGTTGTTCTCACAAGTCTCGGTTTTGTAGCCTGACACACAGGCTTTGTGCCACAGTACGCATTACTTTGTAATGAATAAAGAAAGTAGTTTTGCCTTGAAATTGTTTAAAAAATAACTCATCATTTTCAGGTTTCTAGTAATTCAAAAGGTAAATAGTTTACATAACTTTGTAATAGGTAATTCGACTCATGTGGCTCCAATTTTTTTCTGGGAAGGTACCTAGTCCAGTTTCAAGCGCCATAAAGTAGAGGCAACATGGCAATTTTTAAAGTACTACTGTGTGAACGGAGTCTCATGTACCTGAAAATACACGTCATTGGACGCTTCAAATTTTGTAATTCACTGTCAGAGGAAGGAGAGGGCCAATCTAAATGTTATAGAACAGGAAAGCTCCTCGTTGCAAATACAATACCCTGTCGGAGTTTTATCAACCACTTGATAAAATGGTTGATTATAAATCGTTTGTTTTTAAAGTGACAATAAATTGGTTGAAAAGTTATCTAGAGACCAACCACTTTAAACAGAGAAAAAACCGGCAATTGTCCATTTCTGCAAGTAACCTTAATAGGGTTGAAAAGTCATCCAGAGATTAACCACTTTACAAAACATAACAGAGAGAATCAACCAAAACGCCACAGAGAGAAAAATCAATATGAAAAGTCAAAATCATAAAAACATACAAACAAGTGTTCTTTTCTAACATTATCTTTTTAACTGACTATAAATAGGCTTAAAAAAAGTTAGTTCATAGTCAGTTGAGAAGCAATCCAGCGATGGACAATATTGATTACTTAGGCGCTCATAAAAAAGTATCAGTCGGCTTTGCCGACAGAGATATACCCTCAGCCTATGTGAATTGAAACTTTCATCTATGAATAGATCGAATATATTTAGGGTCTTTTTAGAATTTTGTGGCCCTTTTTGGACATTTGAATTTGCCGATAAATGTGGATTAGGATTAAAGTTCAAAAGTGTTGCGGAGGAGGTACTTGAAGGAATCGAAGTAGTCCATTATGGAAGTGGATCTCATTTTTGGAGTCATATCTTTTCGATAGATATCGCTCCCAATAGTTACTTCAGTGGGTCATCGTAAAATATTTTGGACCACTATGCCAGAAAAAATAGACTTGTCCACGGAAAAAAAACTGCTACCGTCGTAATTGAGGCAGCGAATACAAGTTGGTTCAACAAAAATCAAAATGATTCGAGAGCAGGTCTTAAGGTGATCTTATTCGAAACTTTGTGTGGGAGGTACCCGAAGGAGTGGACAAACAGTGGATAATTATAGTAGTTCAAATTCTTCCATTGCTTGCATTAAATTCTCATTTTTTAATACACCCTGTTTTAAAATTTCACTAAAATCAAACTATTTCAAAAATTATAATTTTATTATTTACCTACGTTTATTTTTACTTTATATAAAGCAGAGTTAGAAAATACACAGTTCCCTAACATAGTGTACCGATCCGAGTACAGTATCACTAAAATATTTTTAGCGTTAGTGTTCCGGAACACAAACACTAAAAAATATTTTAGTGATACTGTTCCGGAGCACAACGATGGACGTAGTGTACAACATTTTGGTACACTAAAAACGTTGGGTACCGCAGTCGGAACACTAAAAATTGTAGTGCTCTGCAGTCGGAGCATTAAAAATCGTAGTGTTCCACAGTCGGAGCATTAAAAAATCGTAGTGTACCACATACCGGTACACTAAAAAAACATAATGATAATGTACCACACACGAGTTTATTATGATTTTTGAGGAAAATTAAATATTTTATGATTTTTTTAATACATACAAATTAAAGGAACACGTGAAAAACGCCTGATTTGATTTTTAGTGCTCCGCAGTCTGAACACTACGATTTTTAGTGCTCCGGCATGCGGTACGCTATGATTATCGTTCTGTTCCGGTACAGTATCACTAAAATATTTTTTAGTGTTTGTGTTCCGGAGCGGTACACTATCGTAGTGTACCTATCCACCTTGGTACGGTGCAGAACGGTACGGTACGATACCATAGTGTTTATTTTCGAACACTGATATAAAGCTCTGTATTTTTTTTTTTTTTTTTTTTTTTTTGAGTATTTTAACATCCTTCCATTTCCTGGAGTATAATAGTTATATAGTATAGTTTTTTTATAATTACTACCCCTATTTTTATACCTAGTAATTGTATTTTGGAGTAGTATAGTCATCCCTCCCTTAAGTTACTTAATTTAAAATTTACTTGTTATCATGGCTTTATATTGTAGTGTACAGCCTTAAGGTCGAAAGACTGGGCATATGTGAATTCAAATAAATAAAAAAAAAAATATTGTCTATATTCGAACCTGATCTATATCTGGTATATATATTAGGATGAGTGACCAAATCGGTCACTCCCTTCAAGAGTTATCGTGCGCACAATTTTTCCGAACATTTTTTAACTTTTGTGGGGGATGTACCTGAAGGAGTTAACCGATATGGCGTATCTTCGAACTTAAACTAAATTTGGAAAAAATATTACGAATGCCAAATTTTGGACCGAATCGACAGATCCGCCAACCACTACAAACAGTTTCATAGGGGTTTTTTTGTATCTTTCAGGATTTTTTTCTTTGGAAGTGTGGACTTGCCCCTGATGAAACTGATACCGTCGCATCGGGGGGCAGTGAATACAAGTGATTCGAGAGCAGGTCGTAAATTGAACTTTTCCAAATTTGGGAGGTACGCGAAAGAGTAGACCAATAGAGCCCGTATTGGAACCTCATCTATGTCTGGTAGAAATTTCACGATGCATAAATACTGGACCAAATCGATTGCTACCTTTAAGACTTATCGTTCGCACAATGGCCCATCATCGAACTTAAACTAAGCTTGGACAACATATTACGTAGTCCAAATTTTGGACCAAATCGGTTCATCCGTTCGAGAATTATCGTGCGCACCAGCCTGACGGTCTGAAACGGATTTCGTCCAAACATACTTGGGGTCTAAAAGCATTATTTCAATGAGGCACATTTTCCCGTATGAAAGTGTATATGAGAAAAATTTCAAATTATTTCATATTCCATTTCCAAAAAATTGATTTTTTTCTTTTCGCGCTCCATTAACAATTTTTGGTACATAGGTTGGGAAAAAATTCCCCAGTACAAGTCCGCTCGCGAGCAAATTTTTGGTTGTTGCGGACAAATGTTATCGCGGTTTTACTTCTGCTTTTAAGAACAAATTATTATAAAAACGCTAATTATTTTATTGAGCACAATTGTCACTAAAAGGTTATCACATTTATTAGATCCGCAACATAAAAATCTAAAATTTACAATCAAGTACAAGTAAATCGAATGACAATTGTAAAAATTAGGCCCGAAAAATATGGTTTTTAGAAAAAAGTTCGCACAAAACTTTCGTATTTAGATGCCGATTTCTGTGAAGCTGCGTAGGCTACATTCACATATTAAATAACTCTGAATCGCGAGATCTACAATCCTATATACGATTTTTTGAATAACCAGTTTGCGGAACGAAATAAGAAGAAAAATTAAAGAAAAAAACACTTAAAATCTGACTTCAAAATGTCAGCATCATTTAATGGTAGACGCAGATAAAATTTTGAGAAGTTATACACCAGTGAGATGATTCTTAGTTAGTTGCCTTCTACTTTTACTTTGACGGGAAAATCGTGAAAATTTTGGTTTAATCACAAATCGAGAGAAAACAAAAAACAAGTAAAAAAGTGTCAGTCGGCTTAGCCGACAGAGGTATACCCTCAGCCAATGTGAATTGAAACCTTCATCTACGGACAGATAGAATGTATTTTGCGTCTCTTCAGAATTTTGTGGCCCTTTTTCAACATTTGAACTTGCCGACAAAAATGTGGATTAGGAATTAACACAAATGTTGAACTTTTGTGGGGGAGGTACCCTTAGGGAGGAACGATATGGGCCATTTTAGAAGTTAAACTAAATTTTGACAAAATATTAGGAGATCCAAAGTTTGGACCAAATTGGTTGCCCCATTCAAGTGATATCGTCCTAGCATTTTAGTGACATTTCTTAAATATTGGGGAGAAATACCAAAAGTTGTGGACCGGTATTGCCCATGGAACTAAGTTTGGATATAATATGACGAAGACCAAATGAACAACTCGGTTGAACAGTTCGAGAGTTATCGTGTTCTGCGACCGTCACATATGGTGACATAGGGGTTTTTTACACCTTTCGGGCTGTTTCCCCAAGAAATATGGACTTGCCCCTGAAAAAACTTTTACCGTCGTATTGGAGGTAGCTAATGCAAATCGGTTCAACAAAAATCAAAGTGATTCGAGAGCAGGTCTTAAAGTGCATATATCCGAAATTTTGTGTGAGAGGTACCAGAAGGAGTAGACAAATATAGTCCATATTCGAACCTGATCTATATCTGGTAGATATATTACAATGTGCAAAGTATGGATTACATCGGTCACTCCCTTCAAGAGTAATCGCGCGCAAAATGATTCCGAACATTTTTGAAGTTTTGTGGGGGAGGTACCTGAAGGAGTGGATCGACATTGCCCATCTTCGAATTTAAACTATGTTTAGATAAAATATTACGAAGGCCAAATTTTGGACCGAATCGACAGATCCGTTCGAGAGTTATCTTGAGCTCCAACCAGTACACAAGGTGTCATATGGGCTGTTTTCACCTTTCCGGCAATTTTCTCAGGTAATATGGACTTGCCCCTGATGAAACTTGTATCGTCGTATGGGGGGAAGTGAATACAAGTTGTTGCGACAAAAATCAAAGCGATTCGAGAACAGGTCCTAAACTGAACTTATCCGAAATTTTGTGTGAAAGGTACCCGAAGGAGTGGGCCGATTGAGTCCATATTGGAACCTCATCTAAGTCTGGTAGAAATTTCACGATGTGCAAAGTATGGTCAAAATCTGTTACTCCCTTCAAGAGTTATCGTGCCCACAAATTTTCCGAACATTTTGGAACTTTTGTGGGGGAGGTACCGGAAGGAGTGGACCGATATAGCTCATCTTCGAACTTAAACCAAGTTTGGACAAAATGTTACGAAAGCCAAAATTTGAACCGAATCGGTTCATCCGTTCGAGAGTTATCGTGCGCACCAGCCAGCCAGACAGACAGACGGACAGACAGACAGACAGACAGACGGACGGACATTGCTAAATCAACTCAAAATTGTCTGAAACACATTTCGTCCAAATATACTTGGGGTCTAAAACCATTATTTCGATGAGGCACATTTTGCCCGTATGAAAGTGTATATCACCAATATTTTTGAAAATTTAACATAGCTGAAGCCAAGGTTTACCCTTTTAGAATACGCGACTTGTGGTTCTATACTATACAAATTAAATATTTTTGGATACAATTAAATGTTGTTGGACGTGGCAAAAAATATTGGCCTTAAAAAATGATTTGTGTGGAAGCTGTGGCTATATTTATGTTAAAAAATGGGTAAAAATGGGTTGAAGCCACCATGTCTTTTTTTGTTTTCTCTCGATTTGTGAGTAAACCACACTTCCTTCGATTTTCCTGTCAAAGTAAAAGTAGAAGCAAACTAAATAAGGATCATCTCACTAATGAATTACTTTTCAAAATTTGAACTGTTTCTACCATTAAATGATGCTGACATTTTGAAGCCAGTTTTACAGTGTTTTTTGACATTTTCTTCTAATTTCATTCCGCAAACAGGTTTTACAAAAAATCGTATATAGGATTGTAGAACTCGCGATTCTGAGTTATTTGATATATGTGTCGTGAATGTAGTCTGCACAGCTTCATAGAAATCTGCATCCAAATACGGAAATTTTGTGTGCACATTTTTCTAAAAATCATATTTTTCGGGCCTAATATTTACAATTGTCATTCGATTTCCTCGTTCTTGATTGCACATTTTAGTTTTTTACGTTCCGGATCTAATAAATCATTCCCCGTGAAAATCCATCCACTAAAACGCGAGTTACAAGAAAGTCCAAAGTAAAAATATCACCTAAAATTGTTTTTGGAAATAACGCGTATTTTATCGCGTTTTCTGCGGTTCGTTTCCACTGCAATGAAACAACTAATACAGCATCGTCGTTTTAGCGGAAACAGAGTTTTGAAAACTACATTCATTTTATCCCAAAAAATAGCGTGTGATGCTACATCCACGGTTCTTAATTGACCGCCTTGAAATAGATATACATATATCGATGTAGATTTTCATGGTGGACATTGAAATCGGATGCGCACAAAAATTGTATGCACTTTGCGCAAATTAGCGATATTTTATAGGTATTTTAATGCTAAGATGCAGCTGATGCTACATCTTAGCCTCCAAATTAAATTTCGAAAAATATATACAAATTACAAGATATGGTCTTGCTGTACATGAAAATCACATGCGGACAAAATGATTTTGAAAATTACGCGATTTACACGTATTTTCAAATGCATATAAATACAAATGGGTTATTTGACCTCTATTTCCATTTCAGAAGCTTTGACATATATCCTCATTAACCCAATTAGCTTCCCTAATGGGAAAGCTTTAATATGAATGTCAATAAAGCAAAATCCGTCTATTTTATTGGGAGATTTAAGCAAAAAGAAGGAAGTATTCCTGTAAATTTTTACAATATTTTCTACAACATAATGCATGTGAAAAAAATATTTTTTCAAACAAAAAATTATTTGTTGACCAAAATATGTGCTTGTTTTGGCTATAACATCCAAACTACAACACCAATCTGTATGATAGCAGTCTCATTTGATACGCCGTAAAGTTTGGATCCACAACAATTTTTTATGTAATTATATGACCACTAAATGGGCTTTAATTTTGAAAAAAGTAGACTTATATTCAATAATTTAGCAATTTTATGTACATTCCGCGAATTCTGTGTAACATTTTGCAGGTATTATAAAATCTACTCGCTGAAGTCACTTCGAGAGAACTTTTTTGTAACAATTGTGCTCATTAAAATAATTAGCGTTTTTATAATATTTTCTTTCTTAAAAAGGGAAACAAAAGCGCCATAGTCCGCAACAACCAAAAATTGGCTCGCGACCAGATTCGTACTGGGAATATTTTTCTTAACCTACATATCAAAAATCGTTGATGTAGCGCGAAAAAAAATTATCCTTTTTTTCTGAAATGGAATATGAAATAATTGGCAATATTCCTGATATACCCTTTCTAGCCTAAAGGCTGAGGGTATAATGACACGTTAGCTTCAACCCATTTTTACCCATTATTTAACATAAATGTAGCCACAGCTTCCACGCAAATTAACTTTTAAGGCCAATATTTTTTTCCAAGTGTAAAAACAATTCATTTTATCCGAAAGCATTTAATTTGTATGATATTCAACCACATTTCGCGAGTTATTAAAGGCTAAACCTTGGCTTCAGCTATGTTAATTTTTCAAAAATTTTGCCCATATACCCTTGTTTGCATAAATGCTGAGGGTATAAAAAGTCAGTTGTAGTTACAAAATAAGTTAGCTTAAACCGGTTTCGGTCCCTACAGCGTATATATATGATATACATAATCTGCTTCTTGTTTTTCACCAATACATATACAGATGTTTTAGTATTGATCTGGTCGTCGCTGCTATCGAGTTTGTGGTGTAAAATATTGAACTTCCCATATATATCGTAAAACTAACAACACTTCTTGAAGTCTACAGAAAAAATCGAAACTTTCATTCAATGAGATGCGGTTTGATGTGCAAAGATGATGGGAACCTCTACGCGAGAGCAAGACCGCGTTGGTTATTCCAGCGATCTAACACCAATCGCCCATACATTCGAAGGAAGACACACTTACCAGCTCAACGATATCTGATTGTGCCGAAAGACAGTAGTGCAAATGGTCCTTAGAAGAATGACAGGCATTGCAAGACTCCTTGTTACAAGTTCAAAGCTGTCGTCCAATAAATCAGCAAAGATGTTCCATCAGCTTTCCTCTGAAGGCATTGAAATCCCAAAGCCATGTCAGTCAGGGCTATATACAAGGAAGCTGCACGGTTGAAGGACTATTTGCTAAGCACGCTTTGTCTTTGGAAGTGGAGCATGCACTTTGACGGCAAACAGCTTGAGAGCTTTGAATATCAGACCGTGGCACAGTGCGAAATATGAGCACTTTAGAGGAACTTTGCTAATAACTTTTAAAGGAAAGGGCGTAGATTCCTAAAATTTTGCAAAAATGTATCTTATGTTAGTGGATAGTGTTTGGCTTAAATTGGGCCACATAGGCCCGCGGTTTCCCGTAACGTTCATGTAACGCCGGCTGCCGTTTTTACATTTTACATTAATTTTTCAATCGATTTTGCTGCAAATTGATATATTCAGTTTTCAGCGGATAGAAAACTTATGTACAAAATATTTATACCCTACACCACTATGTGGGGAGGGTATTATAAGTTGGTTTTGGCCAAAAAGTTTGTAACGCATCGAAATAATGGTCGTAGACCCATACTTATATATACCAAAATGAATGTCTCGACGAGCTGAGTCGATCTGGCTATGTGTGTCCGTCCGTCTGTCCGTCTGTCCATCTAAACCTTGTAATCACGCTGCAGGTCGCAATTTTGATCGGATCGTAACGAAATTTTGGATGTTGATGGTGGTCCCGGAGGGGAAGAAGCCTATTGATTTTGGTGATGATCGGATAATTTAGGGGTCGGAATGGGCAAAAAACTTATGTGGATAAAAAGACAACGTTTTTTTCCAAAGCGAATATCTCAGCTTCTATATGGGGTATACCAAAAGCAAAACCTGACAATAAAAGCAGAAAATATCACCTTTCTAATGATGTAAAGTAGGTTCTCGTAGGTGATCAAACAACGAAGATTTTACAATAGTCGCAAATAAAACCCAACTTTTCATTTTTGCGATGTTAATTATAATGACGATTATCACAGCTGTGGTGGGGACTTTCCAAAAGCAAAGCCTGGCTATAAAAGTAGAAGATCCCATCTTTACAATGATGTAAACTAGGTCGGCGTAGGTGACCAAATAACGGAGATTTCGCAATAGTCGGTAATACATCCCATTTTTCCACTTTTTTGGAAATCACGCTACAGGTCGCAATTTTGATCGGATCGTCACGAAATTTTGGGTGTTATTGGGGGTCCCACAGAGGAAAAAACCTTTTGATTTTTGATAATGGTCGGATATTATTCAGGGGTCGGAATGTGACAAACAAAAATATTGGGCAAAAAGGCCAACGTTTTATTTCAAAGTTAATATCTCCCTTCTGTAGGAGGTATATCGAAAGCAAAATTTGGCAAGGAAAGTAGAAAATATCACCTTTACAACGATGTGAAGTAGGTTGTCATAGGTGGTCAAACAGCAGAGATATCGCAATAGTCGGTAATGCATCCCTTTTTCAATTTTTGTGCAATCACACTGCGAAATTTTGATCGGATCCTCACGAATTTTTGGGGATTGATGGGGGTCTAACACAGAAAGAAGTCTATTGATGGTTGGCATACATCCCACTTTTCCATTTTTTATTTGGGTTGTACTGTCGATGCACTTAAATGCGTTTCAAACAAGTAAAAAAGTATCAGTCGGCTTTGCCGACAGAGATATACCCTCAGCCTGTGTATATTGAAACAATTTTTTTCCAAAAACGCATGTATTTAGGGAGTTTTAAAAATTTTGGGCGTTTGAACTGACAAAGATGTTGATTAGGATTTAATATCAAAAGTTTTGAGGAGGAGATACTAAAAAGAATGGATCTCCAGCCACTACATATGGTACCATAGGGGTTTTTTAGAACTTCAGGGATGTTTTCTCAAGAAGGGCAAGTTCATGCCCCTGAAACAACTTTTACCATCGCAATTGAGGCAGCAATGCAAGTTGCTTCAACAAAAATCAAAGTGATTCGAAAGCAGGTCTTAAAGTGAACATGTATCCGAAATTTTGAGTGGGAGGTACCGGATGGAGTGGACAAATATAGTCCATATTTGAACCTAATCTATATCTGGTAGATATATTAGGATGTGTAAAGTATGGACCAATTCCGCCACTCTCTTCAAGAGTTATCGTACGCACAATTTTTCCGAACATTTTCGAACTTTTGTGGGGGAGGTACCTGAAGGAGTGGACCGATATGGCTTATCTTCGAACTTAAACTATGTTTGGACAAAATATTACTAAGGCCAAACTTTGGACCGAATCGGCAGACCTGTTCGAGAGTTATTTTGCCCTCCAACCTCCTCACACGGTGTCATAGGGGTTTTTTGCACCTTTCAGGCTATTTCCTCAGGAAGTATGGACTTGCCCCTGATGAAACTTATACCGTCGTATGGAGGGCAGTGAATACAAGTTGCTAAAGCAAAAATCAAAGCGATTCGAGAGATGTTCCTAACCTGAACTTTTCCAAAATTTTGTGTGGGAGGTACCCGACGGAGTGGACCGATTGAGTCCATATTAAAACCTGATCTAAGTCTGGTACACGCTCCACGATGGGCAAAGTATGGACCAAATCGGTTACACCCTTCAAGAGTTATCGTGCGTACAAAATTTCCGAACATTTTCGAACTTTTGTGGGGGAGGTACCGGAAGGAGTGGACCGATATAGCTCTTCTTCGAACTTAAACTAAGTTTGGACAAAATATTACGAAAGCCAAAATTTGAACCGAATCGGGTCATCCCTTCGAGAGTTATCGTGCGCTCCAGCCAGCCAGACAGACAGACAGACGGACGGACATTGCTCAATCGACTCCAAATTGTCTGAAACACATTTCGTCCAAACATACTTGGGGTCTAAAACCATTATTTCGATGAGGCACATTTTGCCCGTATGAAAGTGTATATACCCTTCATAGCCTAAAGGCTGAGGGTATAAAAAATTGACCTGTGTTAATGTAGACATTCAGAGCAAAGACGCTAAGCTATCCCAATTTTAATATTTTGAATTTTATTAGTCAAAAACCTATGAACAGGGGTAGTGTTGTAGGGTATCACATAGCCGGCCCCGACCCGACTATAGCCTTGGCTCACTTGTTTAACTTTTATGGCAGAGGTACCGATATAACTTAAATTTAATTTGGACAAGTGATATGACATGAAGAAGTAATTCAGATTTCATTGGAAGTTTCTCTCAAAAACAGCATACAAACAAAAATTTTTCAAATATTTTCTTACAAAACTTGTTAATGATGAACATTTTCTGTTCAGAAACTTAAGAAAAGTATAAGTTTTAATTTGAAATCTTCAAACATCATATAATAAGTAGTTACAGCAGCTCAACAAATTTTGTTCGACCAAACCATTTCGGGGGGCCCGGGCCCCCTGTGCCCCCCTGCGTACGTCCCTGACGGAAATGTACGGAACTCACTTTTGAAATATCCACGGAAAATAAAAAAAAAAACTTCAAAAAAGCACTTCATTCGTATTAAAATTGCATGAAAACAATAAGAGTTTTTTTGCATTTTTTTAAACAGTAAAATATCATAATTGTTTTGTAAAATATTAAGAAAAAATTATCATGTCATACTGACTTACCATTTGTCGCCGCCACGCTTTTTTTTAATGAATCCAAATTATATTTCTTAGAAAAAAAAAACAAAAGTGCAAAAGTAAATCGCCAAACTGAGTATGGATCATTTGCAGCGGAGTAATTAGGTAACGAATTCAATAAAAATTTATTTAATTTTATGTACTTCAAAATTCCTTAAAGTTCCACTAAACTTCCCATATTTCGCACTGTGCGTGGTCCTCAAGTATGAATCCAATATTCAATATTATAAAAGCACTGAAATCCCAACCCCATGTTGAAGGACTATTTGCTAAGCATTTTTTATGTGTGGAAGTGGAGTATGCACTTTGGCAAACAACTTGAGAGCTTTGAATATCAGACCGGTATCCTCAAGCATGAATCCAATATCCAATTTTAAAACGCTGTAAACAGGACTACAAGAAATACCTTCTGCAAAAATTTCCAAAAAATCCAAAAACATACCTAAAACTACACTTGAACAAAAACGATTGATTTTTGCGAGGAAGGTACCCTGTTATGACCCATTTTCAAACATTAACTACGTTTGTACAAAATTCAAAGTTTGGGCCAAATCGGTTACTTCGTTTAAGAGATATCGTGCGTTACGAATAGTTTTGAACTTTCGTCGGGAAGGTGCCAGGAGGAGTGGACAGATAAGCACCACCTTCGAACTTTATATAATTTTCGGCGAAATACTATGATATGTAAAGTTTGGAGCAACGCAGTATCGGATTCGAAAGTTGTCGTGCGACCTGCCACTATACAAGATGGATGTATGCGTGTTTTACAGATTTCTAACCATTTTTTCAGGAAGTATGGACTTGCACCTAAAAAAACTAGTACCGTGGTAATAGTGGCGCCGAGTACAATCTGTTGGAGAGAAAAATCGAAACAATTTGAGAGGAAGTCTTAAACAGCACTTTTCGGAAATTTTGTGTGGGAGGTAACAGAAAAGTGAACCGATAGAAATACTAAGATGTACAATGTATGGACCAAATCTGTCAGAGAAAAATGTTAAACTTTTGTTGGGGGAGGTACCCGAGGGAGTGGACGAACTGTATCTAAGTTTGGACAAAATAAGGTCAAATTTTTGACCTAATCGGTTGATCCGTTCGAGAGTTGTCGTGCGCTTCAGCCAGGAAGACGGACGGACATGACCAAATCGACTGCAAATTGTCGTCCAAACATACTCTAAAAATATTAATTATTTCAATGAGGCACATTTCGGCAGTATGAAAGAGAGAGAATTTTATGTTCAAACTGGAATGGCAAATTTTCTTCTCAATTTATTTTAAAATTTTCTTGCATTTTAGACACGCAAATAATGTTTGTTTATTTTATTTATATTTCATCGCAAAAGTTTTTAATTTAAATTTATGCGTTGTTGTTTATTTACCGGCGGAGAAAATAAAATCAAAAAATGCAAAAAAAAAATCTGCAAAGAATAAAGAAACAAAACAGAATTTGCGAATACAGGGGTATGTGCACCCGCTCCTATTCCCCTATACTCCCTCGCCCATCGACTTTAAGAAAACATCGACTTTAAGAAAAATTAAACAAATTAAAAATTGTCTTGGGCTCCGAATAACTTTTTAGTTATACGATGCCAACTAGAAAAGTTTCTCCAAAAAGCCTTAACATCATCTTCGTTTACCACGCCTTTTTTGATGTGCAGTAATAAACGGATTTTTATGAAAATCTGTGAAACTACTCAAGGGCCTAAGAAAATATCACATATAAAATTTGAAGGCTATTCAATTAAAATTGTCCGAGTTATAGCAAAATCGGGGAAAGATATATATGGGGGCTATATCCAAATCTGAACCGATTTTTGTAGAGCTACTCAGGAGCCTAAGAAAATATTACATACTAAATTTGAAGGCTATTCGATCAAAAATTACCGGGTTATAGCAAAATCGGGGAAAGATATATATAAGGGCTATATCCAAATCTGAACCGATATGGACCAAAGTTGAAATTTTTCATTCCCATGCCCTTATAAGTACTTGTGCAAAAATTCATCAACCTAGGTCAACTCCTTCTATTTTTGTACACATTTGTATGGAAGCGGCAAAAGCACCTTCTGGCGACGAAAATCGTTGACCACGCCTTTTTTTGATGTGCAGTAGTAAATTCCATGATTTGTTCGGGCAACAAGGCGCAAGTTTGAGTCGATGTGTGAGAGCTCACATAGCCATGGTGCACAATAATTCTTATCGTTTCTTGTTCAGACAAATTGTGGTGCATCACTCAGAATTAACCGTTCTACAATGCTTCAAACTTTTTTTCACCAACACATACGAGCCTTTTTTGAGCGATTGTCAAATTCTGCTTGATCCAAAGAGAACAAACGTTTTTTATGGACAGGTGTTCATGCAATCTGGAATGTATGCTGAGGAAGAAATGTCAAAGGATGCCTCTATGGCGATTTTGCATTATCAGTTTATCAACGAAAAACGAAGATTGTCCGTTTTTGAGTGAGCGTCGACCAAGATTGAATTCATTAAACCAGGGCCCTATTCCACGAAACAACTTATCAACTTTTCATTTTGCACTTATCAATATTTTTGACAATGCTCAAAGTTAAGTGTTCCACAGAACCATTATTTTTTGATAAGTGATAAGTTGCTAATTATAAAGTGAGTTTGCTTACTTTTCAAAATAATGTAGCTCTTTTTTTGATTTCTGTTCCACAAACGTTATTTCTGCTAAGTGAAAAGTTGTAACGGCAAAGCGTATTTTGCTAAGATTTTGCAAAAAAATTTGCTCTTTCGTTCCACAGAAAACTCTGCATTTTGATTTTGCAGATCAAATTTTGATAAGTTTGCCTTAAATTTGCGAGGTAAACGTTCTCTTTGCCAATGCACATTGTTAAAGCGAGATTTTGTTCGGAAATACTGAAAACACGGTTATGACAAGAAATTGTAAAGATTTTTCCGAACTTCTACCCCCTGAATCAACCATCCTACTTCGAACTCTCACTATCCGAAATTCCACCCTACGAAGAACCCCATTCCGAACTTCCACCCTGCGAACAACCTCACAAATCGATGTTTCTCGATTTTACATTTAGACTAAACTCTATTTGAGAGACTATTTTTATTTATTACTATACCCTCCACCATAATATTTCATTTGTAACTCATCGAAATAATCATTTGCGACCCTATATGGTATATACATATATTTTTGATCAGCGTAAAATTCTAAGTTGATTTAGCCACATCCGTCCGTCTGTTTTAATCACGCTATCTTCCGAACGAGTTGAGATAGGGGGATGAAATGCTGTTCACACGTGTCTTAAGTCAAGTTGGAAGTTGAGCTTTGTTATAGCCCCCATATAGCAGTGCCGTCGATTTCAGCTATTTTAAGGCTTTTAGCTACGTTTTCAGAACGAATTAGTTTTAATATGCTTCCAAAACTTACCGACTTAGGCCCATCTTTTGTTATAGCCCCCGCCTCCACAAAAAATTATGGATATAGGTCTACGTTTTTTTATAGCCTCCATATAGCAGTACCGTCCGATTTCAGCTATTTTAATTCAGTCAATCACCAAGAAACGTCTCCACAAAAAATTATGGATATAGGTCTACGTTTTTTTATAGCCTCCATTTAGCAGTACCGTCCGATTTCAGCAATTTTAAGGTTTTTAGATACATTTCTAGAACGAATTAGTTATAATTTGACAAGTAACTTCTCCACTTTGTGGAGAAAGAAAACTAATTACTCTATGCCGAACATAACGCTTTTTACTTGTTTGATTTCGCTTAATTTTGTTGTATTTTATTTTATTTGTATTTCCCTTAATTTTATTTTAGATTATTTTATTTCACTTAATTTTATTTCAATTTACTTTACTTTATTTCACTTAATTTTATTTTATTTCACTTCATTTTATATTGTTTTATTTTTTATTTTATTTCATTTCATTTTATTTTTTATTTTATTTTACTTCATTTGATTTATTTTGATCTTATTTTAATTTATTTCGTTTAATTATAATTTAATCTTTATTAAAATTATTTTATTTTATTTTTATTTCATATTAATTTATTTTGTTTTATTCTATTTTATTTAATTTTATTTTATTTTATTTTACTTTATTTCATTTTATTTTACTTTATTTCACGTAATTTTATTTTATATTATTTTATTTTAGTTTAGTTTATTCTATTTTATTTTATTTTAATTTATTTTATTTACTTTATTTTATTTTATATTATTTTATTTTATTTTATTTTATTTTATTTTATTTTATTTTATTTTATTTTATTTTATTTTATTTTATTTTGTTTCATTTTATTTCAGTTTAATTTAATTTATTTAATTTAATTTAATTTTATTTTATTTTATTTTATTTTATTTTATTTTATTTTATTTTATTTTATTTTATTTTATTTTATTTTATTTTATTTTATTTTATTTTATTTTATTTTATTTTATTTTATTTTATTTTATTTTATTTTATTTTATTTTATTTTATTTTATTTTATTTTATTTTATTTACTTTTAATAATATCAGTTTCATTTCATTTTTTCGCTCGTCTCAATTTTACATGTCGTATTTATTATTGCCAAGTAAAAAATAATGCAAAGATGATAAAACGTTCTGTGGAACAAATATCATTCACACTTTGCAAGAGAGCTGAGAGACTTACCAATATGGCGGCAAGTCTTGAGCAAGAGAGCACAACAACTGTGCTAAAAGACAAATTTGCTAAGTGCAAGGGAAATTGAAAAGTAAATTTGTGGAACAAAAAAAGGTTATCACTTTTCAAAATAACTACTTTTTGATAAATGCAAAATGAAAAGCGATAAGTTGTTTCGAGGAATAGGGCCCAGTTTTTCACAGTCCTATAGGATGGTGCTTCATCGCCACACAAAAATGCAATTTCCGCGTCGATAAATGTTCGCAAGTAAGTCGTTATTTACATTAGGCAATTTTCCTTGCGGCAATTGTCAGTTTGAAGGTGATATGGTAACCCTTTGCCTCTCAACACCCTCTCTCACCAACAAACTGACAATTGCCGCAATGAAAATTGCCTAATGTAAATATGAACTAAATTCCATTTTTTTTTGTTTTTGGGCAAATTGATTTTTTCAAGTCACCGTGAACAACTGAACACATGGTCGTACGTCAAACCGTGATGAGTACTTTTAGGCTAAAAACATCAAACTTTCCAAAGGAAATGTCAAGAAACTTATCTAATAGTCCTCGAGTTTAATAAAAAAAAAATTAAAAAAATTAAAATTGTCCTTTGACTCCGAATATTTTTTTAGTTGTGCTCTGTGGGAATATTTTGGCTGGATTATAGGTGGAGGTGGACCATTCGAGCTAACTCCCATAACTCCACCTCAAGAATTACACTAAGTCCCAATTTACATTGGGCGAGTTTACTTGCGGCAATTGTCATTTTGTAGGAGAGAGAGGTGAGGCATATGGTAACCCTTTGCCTCTCAGCACCCTCTCTCACCGACAAACTGACAATTGCCGCAAGTAAACTCGCCCAATGTAAATTGGGACTAACCCTTTCATTGGTTGGTTATACACAAATACAATTAACATACCTTATATTTCGACAAATGATAGGCGGCAGCATAATGTAATGTCAAGATTTGTTGTTCCTCAAAGTTATAACAAACACCAGCTAAATATTCATATGTGGTGTCCACAGGTCTGGCCAAGAGATATGATGCCATTGGCATGGGACACCAACGAAATTGTGTTAGAGATTCATACAGATTCCATTTTATTCTATCACACACAACCTGTATATCATAACTCATTTGATAGCCATTCACATAAATGTAGTTTCCGATACATTTTAAGTCAACACTACGTTTGCCTTCGACTTGAGATGGACTGAAAGTTAAAATTTTTTAATTTAACAGAATTCTGTATTACATTTAAATACAAAGGTTGCTTGAATACCTACCTTAGAATACGTGTTTCACAATCTGCGGTTATAACTTCATTTTCCTGAAGGCTATAAATAGTATCTTCTTCTGTACGAATAAAGCCTTTACGACTACCGATAAATTTATATAATTTCGGTCTTACTGACTCATCCTGAGATAAGATAATAGAGCAATAACCCGAGACATGTACTATCGCATAGCAACACCACAGGACGGTTATTAGTAAAACTACTTTGAAGTCCATTTATTTTTCAATCAAATTAACTACAACTTGTCAGCTCGAAAATGAATAAAGAAATGATTTGCTGTGGATGGTGTACACTATAATTTATTTGAAATTTCAAGAGTGAATGCACCAAGACATAACACAAAGGCATAAAGTAAATACATACATATGTTATCCCATTATGAGGCGGTAGAAAAAAATGAATGAAAAAATTGATGAAACTTGCTGAAACTCGTAGCAGTTGGGGCAAAAGAAAAAGAAAACAAACATTCCATAAGAAAAATAATTCATTTTACCAATGGATGGCTACATACAAAAAATGCATTCCATCATTATTTTGTGACTTTAAAAGGTTAAGGAATTCTTAAACAAAAAAAAAACTTATAAACATTAATTCATTCTTATATTTCAAAAGCGGTAAGCTGATCCATGCACAAATTTTGTTTTTTTCGTTGGCATTTTATTACCCTGAGTTCAATAATTTCTTCAGGGACGTAGAGATAGGAAAGAGAGTTTCTGCTCTGCATATCTAAAACGCAACAAGAGAACATCAAATATTAGCACGGTTGAAGATACTCCAGCTTCATTTCAATTTGAATATAAAGCCACCTAGGCAAAATGAGTTCACTAAAGAAACGAATTTGTTGACAGCCTGTGCTAATAAACTACGAGCCGAACTATTAAAAACCAGTGGCGATAAGGAGTGAGATAAGGATGAGCAGACAATTTTTATAGGTACTTAGATTAGGTTAAATTACGCATAGCTTTCATAATTGATACCTTGGACACTTAAAGAAAGAGTGTTGAAAAATACTGTATATCAAATAGATATTGTGAAAAGAGAGAAGATATTAGCAAGTAAAAACCAGCAAGAAAAGGATCAAAGTCGGGCGGGGCCGACTATAAAATACCCTACACCACTGTGAATATGTAAAATATATATGGGACCTAAATCCAAATCAGAACAGATTTCGATATAATTTTTCACATTTATTTGTAGACCAAATTCCGTCACAAATTTCCAAATTTCATCAAAATCGGGCATACATATATAGCGTGTTTCGTGCATCAAATACCACAAATCTGCCTAAAATATATATGAGAGTTATATCCAAATCTGAACCGATTTCGATATAATTTGGCACACTTATTTCTAGGCCAAATCCCGGCAAACATTCCAAATTTTATTGAAATCGGTCTTATATAACGGGTTTCGTGCATCAAATACCTAAAATCGGCCGAGAATATATATGGGAGCTATATCCAAATTTGAACCGATTTCTATTTAATACGGCACACTTATTTCTAAACTAAATACCATCGCAAATTCCAAATTTAATTGAAATCGGTCATTTATAGCGTGTTTCGTGCACCAAATGCCTTAAATCGGGCGAAAATATATATGGGGGCTATATCCAAATCTGAATCGTTTTCTATATAATTTGGCACACTTATTTCTAGACTAAATTCCTTCGCACATTCCAAATTTAATTGAAATCGGACATATATATAGCGTGTTTCGTGCACCAAATGCCTTAAATCGGGCGAAAATATATATGGGGGTTATATCCAAATCTGAACCGATTTCTATACAATTTGGCACATTTATTTCTAGACTAAATTCCGTCGCATATTCCAAATTTCATTGTAATCGGACATATATAGCGCGTTTCGTGCATCAAATACCTAAAATCGGCCGAGAATAGATAGCTCCTATATCTATAGCCAAATTTTAACCGATTTCTATATAATTTGGCGCACTTATTTCTAGACTAAATACCGTCGCACATTCTAAATTTAACTGAAATCGGACATATATAGCGTGTTTCGTGCACCGAATTCCTTAAATCGGGCGAAAATATATATGGGGGATATATCCAAATCTGAACCGATTTCTATATAATTGGGCACACTTATTTCTAGACTAAATTCCGTCTCACACTCCAAATTTCATTGAAATTGGACATACATAGCGTGTTTCGTGCAACAATTTCCTTAAATCGGGCGAAGTGTAAATAAGGGGGCTATATCCAAATCTGAACCGATTTTTACCAAAATAAATAGCGTTCGTCCTTTGGCCAAAAAAAACTATCTTCCCCTATTTTCACGCGAATCGGACAATAAATGCGACCTGTACTTTGTTTACAAAAATACATTGACAGACGGTCAGACGGACGGACATGCGTAAATCGACTCAGAAAGTGATTCTATGTACGAGGGCGGTTCGGAAACTTCTTAGCCTATCAATGCAAGAGAATAGTTAGTTTTTCAAAAATATTTTTATTTTTCAATATAATCTTCTGAAACTTCAATACACTTAGTCCAACGCTTTTCTAGCAATTCTATCCCTTGATTAAAATTGTTTTCCTCAAGGTCTTCAAAATAGTGGTTTACAGCTGTAATTGCATCTTCATTTGAGGTAAAACGCTTGCCAGCAAGGATTTTTTTTAGATTTGGGAACAAGTAAAAGTCACTGGGAGCTAAATCAGGAGAATAAGGTGGGTGGTCAAACAACTCGTACTTTAATTCGTTGATTTTAGCCATTGTTAAAACACTCTTGTGTTGTAAGCCAGGAATTTGTACATTTAATTGATCCAAAAGGTTGCAATAGTACTCTGAATTTATTGTTTTACCCTTTTGCAGATAGTCAATCAATAAAATACCTTTGAAGTCCCAAAAAACCGTTGCCATAACCTTACCAGCCGATTAAATTGTTTTTGCCTTCTTTGGGGCACTTCCTCCAGCTTCAGTCCATTGTTTGGATTGTTCTTTTGTCTCTGGAGTATAGTGGCGGATCCATTTCTCATCAACAATTATGAAACGATGCTTAAAATCCATTTTATTTCGGCTAAAACGATCCAAACAAGCTTGAGAAATGTTCGGCACCCATCTTGCAGAAAGCTTTTTCATCTGTAATTCTTCATGCAAAATTAAATGGACTCGATCATTTGAGATGCCCATGATATTAGCAATTTCACGCACTTTTATTCGTCGATCATTTAATACCATATCATGCACTTTGGCTACAATTTCTGTTGTTGTTGCTGTTTTTGGACGCCCACTACGTGGTTCATCTTCAATGCTTGTACGACCACGTTTAAATTCAGCAACCCAATTTAACACATTCACCATATCATTATGAATTTCTTGTCCCGATAAACCTTTTTTATGTAAATATTTAATGACAGCACGCATTTCTAATTTTTCCATTGCAAAAAAATTGCGGATGCGTCTTTTTTGAACACCTGTTTCTATATGAAGGAGTTTCCAGATCGAAACAAAATTTAACATGTGTTCATAACAGAGATAGAAGTTTCCAAAACACTTCACTGTTTTCTGTATATACCGCGCTTTTTGTGCTAGGCTAAGAAGTTTCCGAACTGCCCTCGTATATCCCTAAAAGAAACTATGGGTCTATCTCGTTTCCTTTTGCATGTTACAAACTAATTCACAAAGACATAATACACCACAAGGTGGTGTAGGGTATAAAAAGACGGCAATAAGTTCGGCCACGCCTAAATTAGTTTTCTTTAGTTTATTCTCTACATTAAGGCTTATTTTTATACCCTCAGCATTTATGCAAAAGAGGGTATATACACTTTCATACGGGCAAAATGTGCCTCATCGAAATAATGGTTTTAGACCCCAAGTATGTTTGGACGAAATCCGTTTCAGACAATTTGGAGTTGATTTAGCCATGTCCGTCGGTTTGTCTGGCTGGAGCGCACGATTCGGTCCAAAATGTGGCTTTCGTAATATTTTGCCCAAACTAAGTTTAAGTTCGAAGATGGGTTATATCGGACCACCCCTTCCGGTATCTCACCCACAAAAGTTCAAAAATGTTCGGAAAATTTGTGCGCACTTTGGAGATCGTAAAGTTTCTACCAGACATAGATAAGGTTTCAATACGGAATCAATAGGTCCACTCCTTCGGGTACCTCTCACACAAAATTGCTGAATAGTTCAGTTTAGGACCAGCTCTTACATCGCTTTAATTTTTGCTGTAACAACTTGTACTCACTGCCCTCCATACGACGGTAAAAGTTTCATCAGAGGCAAGTCCATTCTTCCTGAGAAAATAGCCCGAAAGGTGCAAAAAACTCCTATGACACCGTGTGTAGAGCGCCAGTTAACTCTCGAACGAATCTGCCGAAACTTACTTTAATTCCGAAAATGAAGAATATCGGTCCACTCCTTCTGGTACCTCCCCCACAAAAGTTCAAAAATGTTCGGAAAAATTGTGCGCACGATAACTCTTGAAGGGAGTGACCGATTTGGTTCACACTTTACACATCCTAATATATCTACCAGATATAGATCAGGCTCGAATATGGACTATATTTGTCCTCTCATTCGGGTACCTCCCATACAAAATTTCAGTTAGGTTCACTTAAAGGCCTGCTCAGGAATCACTTTGATTTTTGTTGATGCAACTTGCTGCCTCAATTACAACGGTAAAAGTTTTTTCAGGGGCAAGTCCATACTTTTTGAGAAAACAGCCTGAAAGATGCAAAAAACCCTATGGAACCATATGTAGTGGTTAGAGAGCACATGGCCTTTGTCATATTTTGTCCAAACTTAGTATCAGTTCGAAGATCAGCAATACCAGTCCACAACTTCCGGTACTTCACCCCAATATTTATAAATATGTCATAAAAATGGTATGCACAATATCTCTTGAATGGTATGCACAATTTGGTCCAAACTTTGGATCTCTTAATATTTTGTCCAAATTTAGTTTAACTAATAAAATGGCCCATATCGATCCTCTCCTTAGGGTACCTACCCCACAAAAATTCAAAGTTTCAATTAACTGAGGGCTGAGGGTATATTTCTGTCGGCAAAGCCGACTGATACTTTCTTACTTGTGCTACATAAGGCTTATTTACACATTTCTGAATTGAGCTTTTATTAAATTACAGCAATCTCGGTTAGAAATATAGACAAAAAAATTCGGAATACCTAAAATTGGCAATACCAGGATATACATATATAGACAGTTTCTTGCAAGTAAGTTTTATATGTTCAGGGAACACAATTCGGAACAAAAATTTGACTAAAATCTTCATCTAAATCGGGTGATATCCTTATATAGGCGCTATACCAAAACCTATACTATCTGATTTTTTGCAAGGGATGTTTTGAACCCCTAGGTAAGACTTACCATGTTCCACTGTTATTTCTATTAACACCTTTAACAAATTAAACTGCATCTATTTTTTTTTCAATAAAATGTTTATATTTAGTTGTTTAACTTTTCACTGTTAGATTAGGTATTAATTACAAAGTGAGCTCAAGATCTGGGGCATGTCAAATTCATTTTAGAGGTGAAAGACCTTGGTGGGTATATTAAGAAGCCCCAAGGTCAGATCCGCCGTGAGTTGAACTTTTAAGTTATGGCTGAAGCATTTTTGCTGGAGACCCTTTAAAGCATCACGTATTAGCGTTATATCTTTGTTCGTTGTTGCTTTAGCTTATTTATGAGATGACATGTCTTCAGTGAAATCAAATGAGGATTACTTTGGTAGAGCATTTTGAACTTCTAACTCGCTCCTTTCAGTATCCTTTTCCTTTGCAAAAAAGCAAAACAAGAAGACATTCAGCTTTGAAATGTTCAGCAAAAATGTAGCTAGGAAATCTTCTTAGGTACGGTTTTCAAAGACTTTAAATCAATATCATCTTGTTTTAGTGGTCCATTTTCACTTTAACCCGAAACATGATCAGTGAACCTTATATCTATTTATTTCAGTATATTAATTTCAATATTAACCATGATTAAACCTCATTTGCCCGAATACGTTAATATCATTGTTACACTGGAAAACCGATCCGAATGTCCAAATTCGTGTCCGGTTATTTAGTTATTAAAACGGAATTTTTAGCCGGTTTTTATGAACCGATTAACCTTATACATACAGTATACAAAATTCATATTCGTACACCACAAAAAATGAATAAATTCGTTATGAATTAAATATTTTATATGCAAATATGAAACAACTGATGAGAATTGCTATAACGAAGAAAGATTTAAAAATAACAAAACAAATGTTTAATTTATTCCGTCATTTAGGTAAAGATGGCACGTGTGTGGGTGGCAAAGTTCGTATTCGTACACCTAGAAGTACTATATATTTGTGGTATTTAAGTATTTTTTAAGCAAATAACATTAAATTCTGTTTTTTTATTTGGGAATGCCTGTGCTATAAAAGAAATTTAAAAATAACGATAATTTTATTAAAAAAACATTGCTTGAATAAAAAGTCGGACGAACATTCGAAATACTTAAGAAATCTATATATATATAAAAATGGTGTAAAAAATGTATAGTAATTCATAAAATGAGAACGGCTAGGCCGATTTCTGTAAAAATTTTGTCAGTTATTCGCATTTTCGAGGAGAAGGTCTTTACGGAAGAAAATTTTGGAAAATTCCTCTGGAAAAGTCGGAAAATTGGAAAAATCGAAAATTGAGTTTTTGTATGAAATTTTATTCCTCAATAGCGATACGAAGTTCGCCGGGTCCGCTAGTATGTTATAGATATGATTAACTATGGCAATTTATTCTCGAATTTTGGACAACAATAGCTAATAGCAGTCCTTCTGCAATAATGTTCGAGTTTACATATTCAAATAAATTTTAGCAGCGTTTGAAAGTGCAACGAATCCTAATCTGGGCTAAAGTAACGTAAAGACATATTTGGTTTCTACATCGGAGAAATCTCAAGTTTCGTTCCATATTTGCTATAAAACTTATTGTAGTTTTAGAATACAGTTTTGAAAATCATGTTATATCAAGACATATCGGAAATTACGAGGAATAATAGATTACACGGTACAACACAAAAAATAATTACAGGTAAAATCGGGCAGATTATAAAAGAGTACCGAAAAATGGAAGACACGTGTATCGGGATTTTGAAAGTTTACGTGGTGAGATAACCTAAACAGGGGGTCCAATATATAGCTTTGTGAACTGTTTTGGAAATATTCGGAATAAAATTCCTCGTAATCCTTGCAATTTAGGTATATAGTGTCTTTGAAAATATTACTGGAAATGCTCTGAGGAACATTTTTGTGGAATATGTGAATGCACTAACGTCTTGCTAAAGGCGTCATTTTGGTTACTTTTTTAATAAAGTTTTTAAATCTTCTTTAAAGTTACGTCGCAACGGGTTTATTTATTCCACAAAAATGTCCACCATAATATTTTACTATAGGTCTCAGAATACACCAAAACTGAAAAATCTAAACTAAGGGTAGAAAATGTGAAAAAAATAAAAACTCATTTTAGGGTTAAAGACATACTTTTTCCGAATTGGCTGCATATTGCCTAACAAAATATCATTTAAAAAAAAACTGCCAAAGACGAAAATATTCGTTATCAAATTTTAATATAAGTCGCCGAAGAAATGAAGTCTGTATATAATATTTACTTGTTAAATATAGGAATCAATTTTAGTAAAAAAAATTGGATTTTTTTTTTTGAATTTTTTGCCTGTAATTATTTTGCACTTTTTTTTTGAGTTGACACATGAAAGTACATATGGCGTCAAAGACTTAAATATTCTTCGTAAAATTTCACAATAAGTATTCGAATAAACTATATATATTTAGACGAAACGGATTATAAGAAAATGAAAGCAATATGTTGTGTATACCAACAAGAATTTTTATGTTGGCTTCATTTCTTGTTAATTTCGAACGTTTCAGATTTGGACCAAAATCTCAAATAAAACGTCATTTTTTGATATTAAGATAAAAGAAAAAATTGTTCCGCACTAAATTTTAATGTAAGTTTTTAAAGAAAAGTAATCTGTATATGCAATAAATATCATTAAAAAAAATTGCTCCAATTTGGGTATATACACAAAATCATTTATTAAGGGTGAATTTCGTATTTTTTCTGAATATATTGCATTTTCTCCCACACATATCCACTTTAGGAAAATAGTGTCAACGAAAAAATATGTAAAATTTAATTTCACAACCAAACTTCAAAACAAATAAGAGCTTATGCGGCTCAAACACTGTGGGCATGCAGGACAGCATTTGTAATGTTATTAGTAAATTTTGAAGTTTTTGTTAATGTATGTGTGAGTATTTTAAGCAGGATTGAAATCAAAATAATTTTTATTTTGTAAATGAACCCCTTTCAATCCGATGAATTTTGTTTATTTTCCAAGCAATCGACAGACAGTTTTTGAAAATAACAAATATTGCTTGTGAAGAAATTAAAAATTGTTGTAGAAAATTGTTTGGCGTTGTTGTAGCTTCGTTTTGAGGTGACATGTCTTCAGTCAAATCGATTGGCGAATCTTTTTTAGAACATTTCATTCTTCTAACTCAATGCCTTTCATGTCCTTTTCGTCCTTTATTTTTTGAACCGCAGTAAAAGTACCACAGCATGAGATTTTTCAACATCCAGATATTCTACAAAACTGTTGCTCAGTAGATTTTAGGTACGGTTTTCTTTGACAACTAATAAATGACAATGAAAACGGAACAAATTTGATTAGTTTTCAAAGAGAATGGTACCTAAAATCTTCAGAGCAACATTTTTGTAGAATATTTGGATGCTGAAAAATCTCATCTTGTGGTACTTACACTACGGTTCAAGAAATAAAGGACGAAAAGGACATGAAAGGCATTGAGTTAGAAGAATGAAATGTTCTACAAAAAGATTCGCCAATCGATTTGACTGAAGACATGTCACCACAAAACGGTTCAGATTTGGATATAGCCCCCATATATATCTTTCCCCGATTTTGCCATAACTCGGTCAATTTTGATCGAATGGCCCTCAAATTAAATATGTAATACTTTCCTAGGCCCCTGAGTAGCTCTACCGATTTTCATTGCATGTTGCAAAAAATTTCGACTGTAAGTGGGTTAAGGTCACCATTCATTAAAATATTGATATATCTCAGAAGGTTGCAGGGATGGGCAGAAAGTTTTTGGACATTTTTATTTGGAAGAGATGTCCAATTAACGGAAAACAAGAGCCGAGGTGGCAATAGGTGGCAATCAAAAGATCTGCTCTACTAATTAATAAGAATTTGATTTTTTTTTTATCAAATTTAAATTTTGATTTCTTGATAACGGTACATTGCCCATGTGCAGTTGATATCAACTTATTGTACTAAAAATAAACATATGTAAAAGTTGTTGTTGGTATACATAACTTTTTGCTTTCATTTTCTTAAAATCCGTCACGTCTAGAAATATAGTTTACTGGAATACTTATAGTGAAATTTTACGAAGAATATTTGATTCCTCGACACCATATGTCTAGCATAAAGTTTCATGTTACTTTCATGCGTCAACTCAAAAAAAAGTGGAAAATAATTGCTAGCAAAAAATTCAATAAAAATTTCGAGATTTTTTACTAAAATTGATGCCGATATTTAACAAGTAAATATTATATACACAGATTTCATTTCTTCGACGACTTATATTAAAATTTGATAAGGAATATTTTCGTCTTTGGCACTTTTTTTCTAAGGTGATGTTTTGTTAGGCAATCTGCAGCCAATGCGGAAAAAGTGCGTCTTTAACCCTAAAATGAGTTTTTATTTTTGTCACATTTTCTACCCTTAGTTTAGATTTGTTAGTTTTGGTGTATTTTGAGACCTTTAGTAACATATTATAGCGGATATTTTTGTCGAATATATGAACCTGCTGCGACCCACCCTTAAAGAAGATTTAAAAACGTTATTAAAAAAGGGACTAAAAGGAGCCCTATAGCGAGACGTTGGAGGGTTAACATATTGCACAAAAATGTTCCTCATATCATTCTTAGTAATATTGCCAAGGACACTATATATCTAGAATGCAAGGATTATGAGGAATTTTACTCCGAATATTTCCAAAACAGTTCACAAAGCGAAATTTTGTACCCTCTTATTTAGGTTACCTTGCGACGTAAACATTCAAAATCCCGAAACACGTTCTTCTATTTTTCGGTTCTCTTTCACAATATGCACAGGGTTTCTTGTAGTTTTAAAAAAAGTTTAATTTTTTTGTACAGTGTTATTAAGGAAGAAAATTTCACCGAACATAATACATTTCTTCAATAGGTTACCCCACGTCCTTTCCTTGCCTAATTACTTCATATAATTTTCTAGAAGTAAAAACCATTATTTTTGCATAACCCTCGTTTATTGGAAGCCTAGAATTTCAGTCGTACGCAGGCAGTATGAAGACTTGTATAGCATAATTTTTCGTCATAATTTCTCACAGTTTTCGACATAAAATTATTTTCAAAACCGCATTATAAACTTCAAAACATTTTAGGTCAAACATAAAAGGGAACTTGTGATGTTTACGAAGTACAAACTAAAAATTTCTTTACGTTACCTTAGCCATTATAAAACTGTGCGACAACAAAAAAAAATTACAAAGATTATGAAAGTAGAGGTAAAAATATGAGACACGTGTATCGGAGTTTTTCACGTTTACATCGAAAATAACCAAAGTAGGCGGGGCAAGTTCCGCCCATTTCTAGCTTTTTCGAAATATTCGAGTTAAGATATTTTGGAATCCTTGCATTTTAGATATATAGTGTCTTTGGCAACTTTACAGAGGAGCAATATTTTTGTTAGAAAATTTAACCCTCATGCGGTTTATCAAAAGGGTCTTGTTGGTATTTTTTTCGAAAATCTTTCAAAAATTCCTGTAAAATGTGATCATATCAAATCCAAATATTCAACAAAATTGTTTGCCATAAAAATTTACTATAGGTCTCAGAATACACTAAATCTGTACATATTATCTAATCGTCAGAAATCTGCAAAAATGAAAAACACGTTTTAGGGTTAAAGTCGGACTTCACCTGAGTTTATTCAAAATTGTCCAACAAAACATAATTTTAGAGGGATGACGTCAAAGACAAAAATATTCTCCGTCAAATTTTACTATGAGTCACCAAAGAAATGAAATGCCTATTTACATTAAATATCATAAAAATATCAGTATCAATTTTGCTGAAAAAACATGAAAATATTTCCCAATTTTTTTATGAAAAATTGTTCCTTCTTTTTTCGAGTTTATACATGAAAGTAATATGAAACTTGGTTATAGGTGAAAAGTGTCAAAAGATGAAAAATTCTACACAAAATTTCACTTTAAAATTCAGAACCACATATCTAGCTATACTATTTCCTTATATATATTTGGATGAAATAATATGTTTTAATTTTGGACTGTTAATTTTACATAATTCCATACTGGATCAAAATCTAGTAAAATCCTTTACTTTTTGGGAATATTGTTAAAGAAAGAAATATTCGTAATAAAATTTTATTATGAGTCTCTGAATAAAAGAAATCTGTAACCATAACGTATAAGATTCTTAGCAGCCCTTGTTTTTGATATAGGGTTTAGGGCCATATTTTACAATTTTTATCCAGATTGTCGTTGTGATTGAACAATATAAATATCTTATTGATGGTTTTTCGTTATACATATATTCATACAAAAAATGTTGTGCGTTCAATTTAAACAGCTTTTGAAACATTAGTGGTGTATATATATTAGAAAAATATGGAAAACCGAGATCGGACCTGTCAAAGTTGTGTATTTTTAGTACTTTTTACCTAAATTACGTATTTAGGATAAGCCATTGGTTGTTCATATTGTATGTGAAAATACGTGATGGGTTTGCGGCTATGGTCCAGTGAAAATATAGGTGTCATATGGTCTCTCACATGCACGATTTGGCGTGGTACAAGGGCTGCTACGTTATGGTTACAGATTTCTTTTATTCAGAGACTCATAATAAAATTTTATTAGGAACATTTTTTTCTTTAACAATATTCCCAAAAAGTAAAGGATTTTGCTAGATTTTGATCCAGTATGTAGTTATGTAAAATTAACAGTCCAAAATTAAAACATATTATTTCATCCAAATATATATAAACTTGTAATCTAATTTTTTAAGGAAATAGTATAGCTAGATATATGGTTTATTCTACAACTCATAGTGAAATGTTGTGTAGATTTTTTTATCTTTTGACACTTTTCACCTATAACCAAGTTTCATATTACTTTCCTGTATAAAGTCGAAAAAATAAGGAACATTTTTCATCAAAAAAATTGGGAAATATTTTCATGTTTTTTCATCAAAATTAAAATAGCAGAATTTTACGGAGAATATTTTTGTCTTTGACGTTATCCCTCTAAAATTATGTTTTGTTGGACAATTTTGAATAAACTCAGATGAAATCCGACTTTAACCCTAAAACGTGTTTTTCATTTTTGCAAATTTCTGGCGATTAGATAAGATTTACAGATTTAGAGTATTCTGAGACCTATAGTAAAATTTTATCACGAACAATTTTGTAGAATATTTGGATTTGATATGATCACATATTACAGGAATTTTTGAAAGATTTTTGAAAAAAGGACCAAAAAGACCCTTTTGATTAACCGCATGAGGGTTAAACTTTTTAACAAAAATATTACCCACGTCCTTCTCTGTAAATTTGCCAAAGACACTATATACCTAACATGCAAGGATTCCAAGATATCTTAACTCGAATATTTCGAAAAAGCTAGAAATGGGCGGAACTTGCCCCTCCTACTTTGGTTACTTTCCGATGTAAACGTGAAGAAAACGCCGATACACGTGTCTCATATTTTGAGCTCTACTTTCATCATCTAATCAGTTTTTCCCATCATTTTGAAAAAAAATTGAATTTTGTTGTTAACGTTTCGTTGCATTTCAAAACGCTGGCAACATTTATGTTCATATGTGAGCTGGAATATTGTTGAAAGAGGACTGATATTAGTTATTTTTGTCCAAAATTCGAGAATAAATTATCATAGTTTCTCATATCTATCATATTTTTCCTATTTCGAATGTTCATCCGACTTTTTATTCAAGCATATTTTTTAATAAAATTATCGTTATTTTTAATTTTTTTCTATAGCCCAGGCATTCCAAAAGAAGAAAATAACAAAATTTAATAGTATTTTGTTTTAAAAATCTTTAAATACCACAAATATATAATGCTTCTAGGTGAACGAATACGAACTTTGCCACCCACACAGGCGCCATCTATATCTAAACAACAGAATAAATTAAACATTTGTTTTGTTATTTTCAAATTTTTCTTTGTTATAGCAATTCCCATCAATTGTTTCATATTTGCATATAAGATATGAAATTAATAACGATTTTATGACTTTTTTGTGGTGTACGAATACGAACTTTGCATACTGTAGAAAGTAGAAAGTCATAAAAATTTTCAATCTGATAAAATTAATTGGCATTATTCATTTGAGGGGAGGATAAATTTCACTGCGTAAACAAATTATGATCAAAATTGTGGTCTTCTTTAGTATTTGCCATAACTTGAATTTCTGAGTTAGGGTTGTTGAGTTCATTTTTCGCGCAGTGAAATGTATCCTCCCCTCATAAGTATAATGCCATTTAATTTTATCCGATTGGCAATTTTTATAGATTTCTACTGATATACATAATATCTGAATAACCGGTTCCGAAATTTGGATATCCAGATCTGTTTTCCAAAAAACAATGATATTAACTTACTCGACCAAATGAGATTCAATTATGGTAAAAGTGCAAAACAAGATGAAATCGATTTCATGCCTTTAGGGACCGTTCCTAAAACTACACGCAGAGAAAAAATATTTTTCGCTTTTGTTGGAACAAAAATATCTGTTTTGATTCCAAAAATGTATTTGTTTTGTTCAAACATTGTAATCCAAATCCAAAAATACCATCTTTTGTTCCAAACATAGAAAACAAAAACAACTTTAGAATTTCCGCAATATTGTAAAAATCGTTAACAATAAAGATTGTAGGAACTATCATAATCTAATTTTGTTTACAAAAAGTATTGTCAATCAAGAAAACCAGCCCAGAAATTTTTGATTTGAGTGTATATACTTCTCATATACACGTTTCACATAACTTGGATATAAATGTCGCCTATAATATTGCAATCATTGATGAACACAATACATGGTTTGCTGCATTGGCCGACAACAAAGACAAACAAAAAGCCACAAGCACCCACCACAACATAAGGAATAATTAAACACCATAACAATCTCCGGTATAACACCAAACCTCAAAGCACAATGAAGATAGAAGAATGAAACAAAACAGAAACAAATAAAAACAAGAGTCTCATTGTTGGTATACATAAACACAAAAACAAAGATAAAGGCATCATGTCGACACCTCCAAATAATAGTATGCTAAGTCTAAAAAGTGAGTTTTGCAGGAGAAGCTCTCAAAGTTTGGAAATTTTTTTGAACTTCAGTACTATGCTAAGTCAATATTTGTTTATAACTTCTGTCCGGATTGACCGATCATTACCAAAATTAGACAGAATTTATGTTAAAGGACGTTCGACACCTCCAAATAATAATTTGCTAATTCTGAAAAGCGAGTTTTGCAGGACAAGCTCTAAAAGTTTGGAAATTTCTTTGACCTTCAGTACTATGCTAAGTAAATATTTGTTTATAACTTCTGTCCGGATTGCCGATCATTACCAAAATTTGACAGAATTTAAGTTAAAGGACGTTAAATATAAAAATGTAAAGAACTTGAAAACATGCTAAGTCGACTTAGCATACTATTGTTTGGAGGCGTCGATGTCATACAAACAAAACTCACCATAATCGTTTTTTTCAACACGGCATCGAATAGCGAGAGAAGAGAAAAAATTGTCGAAGAAAAGAGAGAACTATTGTCCAGTTGACAAAAACTATTTTTGGATTTAACAAAACCCAATTGTTGGAATCACAATACTACATTTGGAATTTAACAATATCTTTACAATACATATTTTGCTCTTCGAATATTGTTGGATCAATCATATTTTTTTCTCTGCATGTAGGAGCTACATTTTTGTAGAACATTTCGAAGCATAAAAATGCCACTTTGTACGGCTTTTTATGCTGTTCATAAAATAAAAAATGAAGTTGAAGGAGGCGATTTGGAAGGTCAAAATGCGAAACTAATCCTCATTTGATTTGACTGAAGACATATCATTACATAAATAGGATAAAACAAAAGTGAACAAAAATATTATGCTAATTCCTGATGTCTTTTAGGGTCTTCAGCAAAAAAATTCAACACGGCATCACTCAAAAGTTCTGATCTGCGCTTTGGAGTTATTTATTAACACAACAAGGGCTTTCAAACCTAAAAGGAATTTTCCACCCTTAGACGTTGCGTTCCATTTTGTTGGACAGTGATATTAACCAAATAACTTATAAATGATATTTAATTATATTTTCTTCCCAGAGTAAAAGTGACTGGAATTTCGTCAGGATTCGTTATTCTTTTCATTGGTAGTGGTTCATTGAAATCATCATATTGTTCATTGTTATGAACTCCTGACAGCAGAGGAAGTTTTGTTGGAACACTAATCGGTGTCGATGGTAAAGGGAATCCCTGCAAACGTTTTGAATTCTTGACTTCATTGACATCACAGCAGAATATCACACCCATTGTTTTATAGCGTAATGTGGATCTGACCTGTTTTAGCCAATCTATTTTATGGCAAATATCGGCGCAAAACACCAAATCCTTTTCAACGTAAAACTAAATTGGGTGGGATGAAATTTTACAAAATTAGTAAAATTTAGACAAACAGTAACATTTGTAACATTTGTCATCTAAATACTTACATCATTAAATGCTGAATTGATACCAATCACAACCAAATCACTGTCATTCTTTGTGTTCGATTTCAAATATTGCCATACATAAAGGGGGATTTTTTGACTATCCCTGTAGATTACATCGACCATTGTGTAATTTTCACGACAAGCATTTTCATATATTGGCACTGCCACTGACTGCGATACACCAGCCAAAACATCATAAACTTCATTATTTGACTCGATGTGTTCCCATAAAGCCTTCTCATAGAGACGCCAATTGCCTGAACGTAAATTTGGCCACCAATCAAATTCCAACAATCCACCAAATTTATCATAGGAATTTCTATATAAATTTGGATTTTGTATCAACGAATGATTTTCATATTTGGAAAATTTCATCCATTCCTTGATTTCGTCATTTTTGAAAAACGTGGCATTGATACTATTGAGAAAATAAATACATGATATTAGGACAAATTCTGAATTCTGTGTAATGTATACTTACCGGCGTGGCACAAAGCTAGAGAGTATATTTGGTATCTCTAATGCGGGGGTATAACTTTGAAGGCGAGATGGATACTAAACGAAAGAGAAACAACAAATAGGTAGTACTTTGTTATTTAGTTATGAATAAAATGTTATTCGCTGTTGTCAATATATAGCTCGTCACACAGCTCGTGGTTCATACGACTCGCAGTAATTTACAATCGGTTTCTAATGTCCAAAAGTTTGTAACTTTTGAACTGATAGAGATATTTTTATTTGTCATTCTGTTTGTAACACATCGAAATATTCATCGGAGACCCTATAAAGTATATATGTACATATATTCTAGAGCAGGGTAAAATTCTAAGTCGATATAACCATGTCCGTCCGTCCGTCTGTTGAAATCAAGATACAGCTCGAAATTTTTAAGATAGAGCTTTGTAATTTGGTATAGAATTTTCGATTACACTTAGGATGATTGGTATTGAAAATGGGCTATATCCGTCCACGTTTTGATATAGCCCCCATATAACGGCACCACCCGATTTGCGACATTTTTAAGGTTTTAGCTTCATTATCACACCAAAACGACTGAAATTTGGTACTTAGTCTTCGTTGGGGGTATACAACTTTCCCCCAGAGTTTTGTCGCTATAGGTCAACGCCTTCATATAACCCCCATAGAACGGTACCTCCTGATTTTCGCTATTTTAAAGGTTGTGGCCTCAATATTCCTCCGAAATGGCTAACAAATTGGTATTTAGTCTTCGCTGGGGGTACAAAACTTTCTCTTAGAATTTTGTCGGTATAGGTCCACGCCTTCATATAGCCCCCATAGAACGGTACTTCCCGATTTTCGGTATATTGAATGTTGTGACCTCAATATTCCACCGAAGTAGCTGAAATTTGGTATATAACCTTTGTTGTGGGTATAACATATCCCCCTTTAAATTTGTCGGTATAGGCCCACGCCTTCATGTAGCCCCATAGAACGGTACCTCCTGATTTTCGGTATTTTGAAGGTTATAGGCTAACTATCACTCCGAAATATCTGAAATTTGGTTTTTAGACTTCGTTGAAGGTACTCAAATTTCTTCTTTAAATTTTTGGGTATAGATCCAAGCCTTCATAAAGCCCCCATAGAACGGTACCTCCCGATTTTCGATGTTTTGAAGGTTGTGGCCTCAATATTCCTCCGAAGTGGCTGAAATTTGGTATTTAGTCTTTGTTGGGGGTATAAAACTTCCCTCTTTTTGTCGGTACAGCTCCACGCCTTCATATAGCCCCCATTGCACGGTACCTCCCGAATTTCGGTATTTTGAAGGTTGTGGCTTCAAAATTCCTCCGAAATGTCTGAAATTTGGTATTTTGACTTCGTTGGGGGTACTCAATCTTTCCCTTTAAATTGTTAGGTATAGGTCCACGCCTTCATATAGCCCCCATGGAAAGGTACCTCCCGATTTCCGGTATTTTGAAGGTTGTGACTTTAATATTCCTCCAAAATGGCTGCAATTTGGTATTAAGTCTTCGTTGGTGATATAAAAATGTTACCCAGAAATTTGTCTGTATAGGTCCAGACATTCATATTGCCCCCATTTCCGACTAAAATTCGCCGGTATAGGTCCAAGTTTCGATATAGCCCCCTTAGAATGGTACCTCCCGATTTTCGGAATACTGGAGCTTGTGACGTCAGTATCCCACCGAAATGACTGAAATTCGTTATTTAGTCTTCCAAGGGGTTATAAAATATTCCAGAAGAGTATTATCAGCATATATCCAGGTCTTCCTATATCCCCATAGAAGCGTACTTTTGATTTTTGATATTTTTTAAGTTTTAGCTACATTCTCTTACCGAAATATAGGCAATTTGGTATTTATTGTTCTTTGAATCTAAAAACTTCCCGCCAGAAATTTGTCGGTATAAATCGACATTTTGAATTAGCCCCCATAGAACGGTGCCTCACATTGTTTTACCGAAATTGCTGAAATTTAGTATTAAGTCTTCTTCATACACGAAAGGAAACTAATTATTCCATTTAACTTCAATACAACTCGTGGTGGAGGGTATAACAAGTTCGGCCCATCCGAACTTAACGCCGTTCTTACTTGTTATATAATATATTATTTATCCACAGTTAACACAATAAAATTATCTTCAATTCTAATTTCCAAAAAAAAAGATACAAGTAAAAAGTATCAGTCGGCTTTGCCGACAGAGATATACTCTCAGCCCATGTGAATTGAAACTTTCATCTGCGGTCAGATTGAATGCGGGTATTTTCAGTATTTAGTTGCCCTTTTTGGACATTTGAACTTGCCGACGAAAATGTGGATTAGGATTAAAGTTAGAAAGTGTTGCAGAGGAGGTACTTATAGGAATGGAACAACATAGTCCATTATGGAAGTGGATCTTCGGGAGTCATATCTTTTCGATAGATATCGCGCCAACTAGTCATTTCACTCAGTCATCGTATAATTTTTGGACCTGTATGCCAAGAAGCATAGACTTTACTACCGAAAATATCGTTGTAAACAGAACCACAACGAACAGCATCGGCATACATTTCCAAAGGATCTTCGAACTGACCTTAAACTGCACTTAGACACAAATGTTGAACTTTTGTGGCGGAGGTACCTTAAGGTACCTCCATTTTAGAAGTTAAACTAAATTTGGACAAAATATTAAGAGAGCCAAAGTTTTGAAATTTGGTTCAAAAGATATCGTGCATACTATTTAAGTAATATATTTTAAATATTCGGAGGAAGTACCGGAAGTTGTGGACCGGTATTGCCAATCTTCGAACTGAAACGATGACAAAATATGACGAAGGCCAAATTTTTTACCAAATTTGTGAATCAGTATCATCATAGGGGTTTTTTACATCTATCGGTCTGTTTTCTTAAGAAGTTTGGATTTGCCCCTGAAAACCGTTTGCCGTCGTAATTGAGGCAGCGAATGCAACTTGCTTCAACAGAAATCAAAGTGATTCGAGAGCAGGTCTTAAAATGAACTTATCCGAAATTTTGTGTCACAGGCACCCAAAGGAGTGGATAAATATATGTAGTCCATATTTGAACCTGATCTATATCTGGTAGAAATATTAGGATGTGTAAAGTATGGACCAAATCGGTCACACCCTTCAAGAGTTATCGTGCGAACAATTGTTCCTAACATTTTTGAACTTCTGTGGGGATGGTACCTAAAGGAGTGGACCGATATGGCTTATCTTCGAACTTAAACTATGTTTGGATATTTTGGACCAAATCGGTTGATCCGTTCGAGTGTTATCTTGCACTCCAACCGCAGCACACGGTTCCATAGGGTTTTTTTCACATTTCAGGATATTTCTCAGGAAGTAAGGACTTGACTTGTGTTGCAGTGAATACAAGTTGTTACAACAAAAATTAAAGCGATTCGAGATCAGGTCCTAAACTGAACTTTTCCGAAACTTTCTGTGGGAGGTACCCGATTGAGTCCATACTAGAACCTCATCTAAGTCTGGTAGAATTTTCAAGATGAGCAAAGTATGGACCAAATCGGTTACTCCCTTCTAGAGTTATCGTGCGCGCAAATTTTCCGAACATTTTCGAATTTTTGTTTGAGAGGTACCCGAAGGAGTGGACCGATATAACCCAACTTCAAGCTTAAACTAAGTTTGGACAAAAGATTACGAAAGCCAAATTTTGTACCAAATCGGTTCATCCGTTCAAGAGTTACAATTTTTAACCGAACTAGCTGTAGTTTGACATTTAAGGTTCTCAGTGGCCAAGAAACTTTTCCACCAAAATTTGTCATAATGGTACCTCTCGATTTTCGGAATTTTGAGGATTTTAGCTACGATTTTTAAACGAACTAGTTGGAATTTGACATTTGAGGTTCTTTGTGGTCACGAAACTTCTCCACCACAAATCGTCAATATAGGTCCATGTTTTGGTATAGCCCTCATATAACTGTACCTACCAACTTTCGGTATTTTGAGGGTCGTAGCTAGCTGTAATTTGACATTTAAGGTTCTCTGTTGTCACGAAACTTCACGACAAAAAATCGTCAATATAGGTCTATGTCTTGGTATAGCCCCCATATAACGGTACCTCACATTTTAATTTTTTTTTTTTTTTGAGGAATTTAGCTACAATTTTTAATCGAAAAAGCTGTAATTTGATATTTGAGGTTCTCTGTGGTCACGAAACTTATCCACTAGAAATGGAACTAGCTAACGGTACTATCCGATGTTCGGTATTTTGGGGCTTTTAGCTATACTTTTTCACCGAACAAGCTGTAATTTGACATTTGAGATTCTCTGTATTCACGAAACTTCTCCATCAAAAATCGAACTAGCTGCAATTTGACATTTAAAGTTTTCAGTGATCACGAAACTTCTTCACTCAAAATCGTCAACCGTACATCCAGATTTTCGGTATTTTGGGGGTTTGACGGAACTACCCATAATTTGATTTTTGAGTTTCCCTGCAGTTATAAAACTTTTCGACCAAAAATTGTAAAGATGGGTACACACTTTGATTTAGCCCCGTAGGTGGTACCTTGCACCTGGCTGAACATATCTTTTAAATTATATTAGATAATTTAGGCATTTAGGGTATCCATGTTCGAATTTTTTTCACATAAAATTGTGAAAGGAAACTAATTATTACATTTTAATTAAGACTATTTTATGGTAGAGGGTATAACAAGTTCAATCCGGCCGAACTTAACAACTTTTTACTTGTTCGGTATTTGGAAGGTTTCAGCGTAATTACCAAACAAAATGGCTGAAATTTAATATTTAGTCTTCGTTGGTATTCAATATAGTTTCACATTTTAATATAGCCCCCTTAGAAGAGTATCTCCCGGTTTCCCGTATTTTTAATGTTGTGTTCCCAATATCCCACCAAAGTGGCTTAAATTTAGTAGGTAGTATTCGATGGTATTCAATAAAGGTCCACGTTTTCATATAGCCCCCACAGAAGTGTACCTCACGATTTTCGGTATTTTGAAGGTTGGGTCCTTTAGGGGTACACAACTTTCCACCTAAAATTTGTCGGTATAGTCCACGTTTTCATATAGCCCCCCATTGAACGATACCTCCCAATGTTCGGTATTTTGAAGGTTGTGGCCTCAATATTCCACATAAACGCTTCTACAAGAAATTTGTTTGGGAGGTACCCGAAGGAGTGGACCGATATAATCCAACTTCAAGCTTAAACTAAGTTTGGACAAAAGATTACGAAAGCCAAATTTTGTACCAAATCGGTTCATCCGTTCGATTTTCCCGAATTTCTTTATTTTCAAAGTTGGGTCCTTTAGGGGTACACAACTTTCCACCAAAAATTTGTCGGTATAGTCCACGTTTTCATATAGCCCCCCATTGAACGATACCTCCCAATTTTCGGTATTTTGAAGGTTGTGGCCTCAATATTCCACATAAACGCTTCTACAAGAAATTTGTAGGTATAGGTTCACATCTTCATATACAGACTAGTGTTATGACTTTTTTACAACCTCATATCCCTGTATAATAGGGTGATGAGTTTCTATATATGATTACATAAAATCTTAATTATAAGGTGATTCGGTGAAAAAACCTCACGCACAAAATGATTTTAAAATTTTAATTTATCAGAATTATGGGCAATTTTTCGAAGTCACTGTAAGCTGATATATAATTGAAAACAAACTTTGGAGCCACATGAGATAACCAAACTTTCATGACATTTGTTTTTCACAAATTTTCTTTAATTCTAAGAATCATAAAAATGACGTTAATGCTTTTTTCAGAGATATAATTTTTAACAAAAAAAGTCAAATTTTTCTCCTAGTGGTTTGTGTATGATCTTTTTCAACATTTGAATGGAATACACGTTTATTTAGTTATTAGTAGTAGTAGGCTTAAATTTATTCATTGGTGCAACAGGAAATAATTTTTGAGAAAAAAATATAAGAAAAAGCTTTATTGAAAGCAAGACAGAGGATGTGTCTAATAGTTTGTTGTATAGCAAAATAAAATGTAATTATCACATAATATTTATATTTATACCCTATACCACAATGTGGAAAAGGGTATTATAAGTTTGTTTTGGTAAAAATTCATGTAACACCGCGAAATATTCGTCGGAGACCCCCAATGTGGTATACCAATCTTCATATCTCGACGAGATAAAGCGATTTTGAGATGTGTGTCTGTCCGTCCGTCCGTCCGTCCGTCTGTCCATTATAAATTGTAAACACGCTCCAGGCCGCAATTATGGACCGATCGTCACGAAATTTTGTATGGAGGTCGGGTTCAGATCAGAATAGATCCCTATTCTTATTGGTGATGATCGAGAAATATTAAGCGGGTGAAATGGACCAAAAACAAAATGTTTATCCGATTTTGTAGCGGCTCTGTATGTCGCAATTATAGTCCGATCGCCTCGAAATTTTAAATAATGTAAGATTTTATGAAAAAGAAGAAGCTTGCAATTCGAGATGGTGATCGGATGATGTTTAGAGGGTTAAATGGACCACAACTTTTGTGTGAAAATTGTGAAAATTTTTAATATACCGGTAATATCTTTATTCCTGGACCACATATTCCGCCCACATAAATAATATTTGGAAGGACTACTCTTGCCCTTTCAATTAATGCCAATTATGTTGATTTATGTGGTCAGATAACAGAGTTACAGCCTAATATATCGAGTGTTTTGCTTGTAATGTAATCAAAAGCATACTAGAGGTCGCAATTATAGATCAATAGTCACGAAATTTTGCACGAGGTAGGGGTTTAGGTCGAAGAAGATGCCTACAATTTTTGATGACGATCTGATATTATTTAGCGGGTGCAATGGACCATTACTTTTGTATGCTAAATAAAAACATTTTATTTTTGGTCCATATTTGAGTCCCTGGAGGCCACATACCGGCAAAGTCGCCTATATATGAAAAATTAACTACCGATCTTTCCTCTGATGAAAATTGCAATAATATGTGTGCTTGGTAACGGACCTACTACCTAAGATATAATGAGTTTTGTGAGGAGAACCACATCTTCCTCCCATGCTACAAATTTTCTCTATCATGACAGACAAATTCCCAGTTCTTACAAATTGCGTGGAACCCTATCATATCACCTGTCCAATTGTACAAAATTTAAAGATGTAGCAGAAATTGCTAAACAACGCCAATTTTCAAATTTAAGAATATTTCTTAAAATATACTGTATATAATTGTTCCACAAACATCCCAGTAGGGACAATGGAGCCTTCTCTCATATCAATGAGAGCACCCCGATTAATATCAGCTCAATGATATGTAGACAGCGGAATTTTATGCAACACCTATTTTTGTAAAATTTGCATATTTTTGGCTTCTAATTAAATTCCAGTCGAAATATATCACATATGCAAAAATAGGCGAAATGTATAAATTATGCATATGCAAATATTATTTTTGCATATGGAAAATTTCTGTATTTCACATATTTTCGTATGCTACATATATTTCAATAATATCTTCTAAAATGTTTATATGTACATTTTTATACCCTCCACCATAGTATGGAGGGTATATTAAGTTTGTTTTTCCGTTTGTAACGCATTGAAATACTCGTTTGCGACCCTATAAAGTATATATATTCTTGATCAGGGTAAAATTCTGAGTCGATCTGTGCACGTCCGTCCGTCCGTCCGTCCGTCTGTGGTAATCACTCTAGCATCCACAAAAATGGAGATAGGACGCTGAAATTTTGGGAAAATGCGTCTTTTGTTTGCAGGCAGGTCAAGTTCGATGATGGGCTATTTCGGTCCACGTTTTGGTATAGCCCCCATATAACGGTACCCCCCGATTTACGGTATTTTGACGTTTTTAGCTACATTTTCAGACCGATTTAGCTATAATCTGACATTTAGGGTGCTTAAGTGCCAATAAACTTATATAACAAAAGTTGTGGACATAGGTCCACGTTTTGGTATAGCCCCCATATAACGGTACCCCCCGATTTACGGTATTTTGACGTTTTTAGCTACATTTTCAGACCGATGTAGCTATAATTTGACACTTAGGGTTCTTAAGTGTCAATAAACTTATATAACAAAAGTTGTGGACATAGGTCCACGTTTTGGTATAGCCCCCATATAACGGTACCCCCGATTTACGGTATTTTGACGCTTTTAGCTATATTTTCAGACCGATGTAGCTATAATTTGACATTTAGGGTTCTTAAGTGTCAATAAACTTATATAACAAAAGTTGTTGACATAGGTCCACGTTTTGGTGTAGCCCCCATATAACGGTACCCCCCGATTTACGGTATTTTGCCGTTTTTAGCTACATTTTCGGATAGATTTAGCTATAATTTGACATTTAGGGTTATTAAGTGTCAATAAACTTATATAACAATAGTTGTGGACATAGGTCCACGTTTTGGTATAGCCCCCATATAACGGTACCCCCCGATTTACGGTATTTTGACGTTTTTAGCTACATTTTCAGACCGATTTAGTTCTAATTTGACATTTAGGGCTCTTAAGCGTCACTAAACTTATATAACAAAAGTTGTGGACATAGGTCCACGTTTTGGTGTAGCCCCCATATAACGGTACCCCCCGATTTACGGTATTTTGCCGTTTTTAGCTACATTTTCAGACCGATTTAGCTATAATTTGACATTTAGGGTTCTTAAGTGTCACTAAACTTATATAACAATAGTTGTGGACACAGGTCCACGTTTTGGTATAGACCCCATATAACGGTACCCCCCGATTTACGGTATTTTGACGTTTTTAGCTACATTTTCAGACCGATTTAGTTCTAATTTGACATTTAGGGCTCTTAAGCGTCACTAAACTTATATAACAAAACTTGTGGACATAGCCCCCATATAACAGTACCCCCGATTTACGGTATTTTGACGTTTTTAGCTACATTTTCAGACCGATTTATCTATAATGTGACATTTAGGGTTCTTGAATGTCAATAAACTTATATAACTAGTGGGCATATGTCCATGTTTTAGAATAGCCCCCATATAACGTTACCGCCCGATTTCAGGTATTTTGAAGTTTAAATTCACATTTCAAGACCGAATTAGCTATATATTGATATTTAGGGTTCCTAGTGACCAAAAAACTTATATTCGAAATAATTATGAACGTAGGTCCATGTTTTGGTATAGCCCCATATAACGGTACCTCGATAAAACGGATTTTCGGTATTTTGAGAATTTTACCTACAATTTTTAACCGAATTATCTGTAATTTGAACATTTGACATTTAAAATTTTTAGTGGTCACCACACCTCTCCACCAAAAATTGTCAAGAAAGGTCGATGTATTGATAAAGCTCCCATATAAAAGTACCTCCCGATTTTCAGTAATTTGATGATTTTAACTACAATATTAAACCGAACTAGCAGTAATTTGACATTTGAAGTTCTTGGTGGTCACAACACCTCTCCATAAAAAATTGTCAACATAGGTTCATGTTCGGATATAGCTCCCATATAACGGTTTCTCCCAATTTTCAGTAATTGGCAATTTTAGCTAAAATTTTTAACCGAACTAACTGTAATTTGACATTTGAAGGTTGTAGTGGTCACCACACATCTGCATCAACAATTTTCAACATAGCCCCAATAAAATGATACTTCCCGATTTTCGGTACTTTGGGGATTTTACTTAAAATGTTTAACCGAACGTAGGTCCATGTTTTGGTATAGCCCCAAAACAAACCTCCCGATTTACCGTACCTTAGCTTTATTTTTTGGACGAATTTTCTGTAATTTGAAATTTAAAAGCCAACAAAAATTGTTCATTTAAGTTCATATTTTCGTATAGCCCACATACCTCCGAACTAGCTGTTAATGACATTTGAAGTTCCCACGTTATGTATTTTCGGTATTTTGAGGATTCTAGCTACAATTTTTAACCGAATTAGGAGTTATTTGACATTAAAGGCTCCCATCAAAAACTGTCAACATAGGTCCATGTTTTATTATAACCCCTATATAACTGTACCTCCCAATTTCTAGCCCACCAAAAATTGTCAACATACATAGTTAGATATAGGCACCATAAAAAAGGGCCTACCGAATGAAACATTTTATGTACATTATCTGACATTTTAACGTACCTACTTAAAGTTGAGGACAGGAATGAAAACTAATTATTCCATTTTAGTTCAAAATATTTTATGGTGGAGGGTATGAAAAGTTCGGCCCGGCCGAACTTAACGCTTTTTTACTTGTTTCTGTTTGAAATTCACTTCAGACAAGTCAATAAAACAGAGAAATCTGTAACCAGAGCCAGAATCTTCAAAATGTCGAAAATGGGGAGCTATCGTTCTATGGGAGCTATATGAACGCCTAGACCTATACCGACAAATTTCAGATGGAAAGTTTAATACCCCCAATGAAGACTTATTACCGAATTTTAGCCAATTCGGAGAGATATTGAGACCATAACCTTCGAAGTACAGAAAATCGGTAGGTTCTGGTTATGGGAGTTATATGAAGACGACAAATTTCAAGTGGAAAGTTTTTTTACCTCCAACGAAGACTGAATACAAAATGTCAGCCACTTCAGTTTGATATTGAGGCCACAACCTTCAAAATACCGGGTATCGGGAGGTACGGTTCTATGGTAGCTATATGAAGACCTGGACCTATTCCGATAAATTTCAGGTCGAAAATTGTGATGAACGAATACTTAATACAAACTTTCAGCCAATTCGATGGGATATTTAGGGCACAAAGTCTGGTTTAGCAAATATGTCAAAATATGCAAAAAATTAGGTCCAGACTAAATGTCCGTTCTAAAATTACTTATTGGTGCCACCATAGTACAATTTTTTGCACACCCGCCTTGCACGTTGAAGGTCGGGCGTTCGATTCCCGGCCAGCAAACATCAAATTTCCAACGATGATTTGCTGAAAGCTAACTCGCAGGGTAGTGGTGTAGGGTATCGTATGGTCGGCCCTGTCCGACTATAGCCTTTGCTTACTTGTTTTTGTTTATATATTTATACAAAAAAATTTTATTTGTTTTTTTCTTTTTTAAAGTGAAAATCTCTGATGATGACTTTAGAAGAAAGTCGAAATATTGGAATAATAACAAGTAAAAAAGTGTTACGGTCTGAAGTAAAACGGAAAACACATTTGCATTTGAAAAAACGAAAAGTTCTAGGACAGAGAAGCCATTCGACAGTCGATACGTCTGAAGTGCTGCTGAACCAACAGCGAAACCAGGTAAAGTAATTTGGTGACTGTGTGGGTTCGAGTCCTTGGCTTTCGTTTTTCACTTGCAAAAAATTTCCGATCATCAAGCTTAACTCTAAACGAGAAAATTAATAACAAAACGGAATAATTTGTCCACAATTTCAGGAAGAGATATTCTGTGACCACTTATACCTAAATAAGGTAAAAAAAATCATAAAAAATGTATTCAATCGGTTGGGAACCTTATATGGGGCTAAATCAAAGTGTGGACCTATGTTTTTGGTGGAGAAGTTTTGTGATCACTGGGAAACTCAAATGTCAAATTGCAGATGCTTGGATCAAAAATTGTAGCTAAAATCCAAGAAAACCGAATTGCGGGAGATACCGTTATGTATCTACGTGGCCAGTTTTTCGAATTACAGATAGTTGGGTCAAAAATACCGAAAATTGGGAGGCACCGTTATATGGGGGCTACACCAAAACATGGACCTACGTTGACAGTTTTTAGTGAAGATGTTGTGTGACCTCAAATGTCGACTTACAAATAGTTTGGTCGAAATTTGTATCTAAAATCTTCAATATACCGAAAATCGGGAGGTACCGTTAAATAGGGGCTATACAAAAACATGGACCTATATTGACAATGTTCAAACGTCAAATTACAGGTAGTTCGGTCGCAAAGTGTAGCTACAATCCTCAAAATACCGAAAATCGGGAGGTAACGTTATATGAGGGCTGTTCCAAAACGTGGACCTCTGTTTACAATTTTTGAAGGTGATATTTTGTGACCACTAGGAACCTCTACAGGTAGTTCGGTCAAAAATTATAACTAAAATCCCCAAAATACCAAAAATCGGCAGATACCGTTATATGGGGGCTATACCAAAACATGGACCTATGTTGACAATTTTCAGTGGAGATATTTTGTGACCACTGGGAACCCCAAAAGTGGAATTACAGGTAGTTCGGTGAACATTTTTAACTAAAATCCTCAAAATACCAAAAATCGAGAGGTACCGTTATATGGGGCTACACCAAAACATGGGCCTATGTTGACATTTTTAGGTGGATATGTTTTGTGATTACTAGGAACCTCAACTGTCAAATTACAAGTAGTTTGGTAAAAAATTGTAGCCAAAATCTTCAAAATAACGAAAATCGGGAGGTGCTGTTATATGGGGGCTATACCAAACAAGTAAAAAAGTATCAGTCGGCTTTGCCGACAGAGATATACCCTCATCCTGTGTATATTGAAACAATTTTTTTGCCAAAATAGGTATGCATTTAGGGGGTTTTAAAAATTTTGGGCTCTTGAACCGACAAAATGTTGATTAGGATTAAAGATCAAAAGTATTGCGGAGGAGATACTAAAAGGAATGGATCGACATTGACCGTTATGGAAGTGGATCTCCAGCCACAACATATGGTGCCATAGGGGGTTTTTACACTCTTCGGGCTGTTTGCTGAAGAAGTATGGACTTGCCCCTAAAAAAACTTTTACCATCGTAATTGAGGCAGAGAATGCAAGTTGCTTCAACAAAAATCAAAGTGATTCCATATCAGGACTTAAAGTGAACTTATCCCAAATTATGTGTGGAAGGTACCCGATGGAGTGGACACTCGGCCACTCCCTTCAGGAGTTACCGTACGAAAAATCGTTCCGAACATTTTTGAACTTTTGTGGGTGAGGTACCTGAAGGAGTGTATCGATATGGCTAATCTTCAAACTTAAACTATGTTTGGACAAAATATTACTAAGGCCAAATTTTGGACCGAATCGGCAGATCCGTTCGAGAGTTATCTTGCGCTCCAACCACCTCACACGGTGTCATGGGGATTTTTTCAACTTTCAGGCTATTTTCTCAGGAAGTGCGGACTTGCCCCTTATGAAACTTGTACCGTCGTATGGGGGGCAGTGAATACAAGTTGCTGAAACAAAAACCAAAGCGATTCGTGAGCAGGTCCTAAACTGAACTTATCCCAAATTTTGTGTGGGAGGTACCCGCAGGAGTGGACCGACTGAGTCCATATTGGAACCTCATCTAAGTCTGGTAGACATTTCACGATTTGCAAAGTATGACCAAATCCATTACTCCCTTCAAGAGTTATCGTACGTACACAATTTCCGAACATTTTCGAACTTTTGTGGGGAGATACCGGAAGGAGTGGACCGATATAACCCATCTTCGAACTTAAACTAAGTTTGGACAAAATATTACGAAAGCCAAATTTTGGATCGAATCGGTTGATCCCTTCGAGAGTTATCGTGCGCTCCAGCCAGCCAGACAGACAGACAGACAGACGGACGGACATTGATGAATCGACTCTACATTGTCTGAAACACATTTCGTCCAAACATACTTGGGGTCTAAAACCATTATTTCGATGAGGCACATTTTGCCCGTATGAAAGTTAGCATAAATGCTGAAAGTATAAAAACAAAACCAAACTTGTTTTTAATTATTCTGACCTAAAGCCAAACAAAAACCATAAGTGTAAACAGTCCAAAGGTCAACTATAAAAACATCAAGAACAAATATTTGTTTTCATTTCATAAATTTTTTTTCAAGCAAAAACCTTTTTTTAAATCTTTTTGTGCGTTTATTTCAATGGAAAAAACGTTATTTTAGTGATTAATAGTAAATCGTTCACTCATCCTTTCTACAGGAAATCATTTTTGAGAAAAAATTTCGAAAAGTCATAACCATAATATTGACCTATAGAACGGAACGGTTATCGGTAATTTGGTATTTTTTAAATTTTGTAATTAATCTTCGTTGTAGTTACAAAACTTTCCTCCAGAAATTTTTCGGTACAGCTAGACGTTTTGATACAGCCTCCATAGAACGGTACATCCGATTTTCTGTATTTTGAAAGTTTTTGTTTCGTTCTTACTTGTTAAATTTAGGGTCTTTTCTGTAGCTCTTGTTATTCGTTTTCTTTACAGTCAGACAGTTGGTATTTAGTAGCCCTCTACTTACTTTTTAGTTGATTTTTTATTAATTCGAATAATTCCAACACTTACCTTATATTTCGACAATTGATAGGCGGCAGCATAATGCAGTGACAAAATTTGTTGATCCTCAGAATTGTAACAAACTCCAGCCAGGTACTCATAGGAATTATCCGAAGGTCTTGCCAGTAGGTATGAGGCCATTGGTGCTGGACACCAACGGAATTGTGTTGATGACTCATACAGATTCCATTTGACTGTGTCGCATATAACCTGTAGACCATTGTTTAGATTATAACCATCTACTTGAATGTAACTTCCAGTGCATTTTAAATTGATGCTACGCTTTCCTTTGCCTTGATTGGGACTGAAAGAATGAAATAAATGTTTTATGTTTAGCGTTGTAGAAAAAAAACACATTGTCCATTCTGTGAACCTACCTTAGAATACGTGTCTCACAATCCGCAGTTAGAACTTCTTTTTCTTGAAAGTTATATGTACTGCCTTCCGTATGGATCAAGGCTTTGCGACTACCGACATATTCATACAATTTCGGTCTCACACTTGTATCTTGGGATAATGTAATATAGCAATAACCGGAGACCTGAGCTATCGTGTAAGAGCAACAGATGGCGGTTATTAGCGAAAATATTTTAAAATCCATTTAACCTCCAATCCAAGTGACTTGTCAGCCCGAAAATAAATGAAGAACTGAATGGCTTTTGAGGTGCAACAGCAAAATATATTGACAAATTTAAAAAAGATAACATATTAAAAATACATGAATGAAATAAATAAGTAAATATTTATATTATACCATTATGAGGCGGAAAAGTAATGAAAATACAAGATAGTAAAGAAGTTGTGTTGTGTCCAATAAGAAAGATAAAATAGTTTGGGATACAGCCATAACCAGAAAACAGTGGCTCGACAAGAGTTAATAAATAAATTATTATCATTTTAAAACCAGTAATGAAAGGATCATAGTCGGGCGAGGCCGACTATATGATACCTTACACCACTGTGAATATTTAAAACATATATAGGAGATATATGTATATCAACTTGAACTGATGTCTATATAATATGGTACCCTTATTACTAGACAAAATTCCGTCTCACATTCCAAATTTCATAAAAATTAAACAGATATAGGGTATTTGGTGCAGCAAGTACGTGAAATCGGTGGAAAATATATATGGGAGCTATATCCAAATCTGAAGCGATTTCGACATAGTTTGGCACACTTATTTCTAGACCGAATTCAGTCAAACATTCCATTAATTTTTAGACCGAATTCAGTGACACACTCCATATTTCATTGAAATCAAACATATTTAGCGTGTTTGGTGCAGCAAATACGTGAAATCGGGCATAAATATATATGAGAGCTTTATCCAAATATCAAATATCAAATTACTTAGCCGGTCCATTACAGAACATTTGTTCCATAGGCCGAACTAAGAAAAGATCTCCATTTCTCTCTATTTGTTGCTTCGCGCTCTGGAATACCGCGTCTTTTCATCTCTTCATCCTTCATTCTTATTATACGGCCTAGTCAACGCAATCGCTGCATCTCGATACGTTTAACTACATACAGTGCTGCTCAAAACATTTGCAACTGGAATGACTAGTTCATATTTTATATAGTTCTGAGGTAGTTTGTGGATTTGAAATGCCAATATTTTTGTAGATTGATTGTTTATTGAATCCTTTTTAAGATTTAAAAATTAATTTGCAAAAATTTCACTTATTTTACAAAAATATTCAAAACAAAGGTCGAACTCACTTTTGGTTCTGCTCAAAACATTTGCAACTGAGAAAATTTGATTCAAAATTTGAAGAAATTATTTTTGTTTTGATATTATATTGTGAATTAAACATTTTATTTATTATCTGGAGACATCGTAAAGGAAGCCAGTTAACTAAATAAATTAATATATCCTTTGGAATCCTGTGCTCTAAGGATAATTGTAAAATACCAAGGTTTTATTCGATATTTAATAGTCTAGGATCCAGATTTGAGTCCTGGAACCTCCTATATGAATTTAGATTACTATAGCTGATTGGGTTCGATAAGAACTTAAGCATATTTTCAAAAAATTGCTAGTTTTACGTGTTTATATATGCGTTTAAATGCGGTATTATGCCAAAATATTCTGTTATACGACAATTCTGGCGTGTAAATGGTGAGATTTTGACATGCTACCTGTCCGGATAGTTCTTGGATCTGATAAATATCTTGACCTCATGTATCCTGTACCATTTCTGTCCATCAAAATACCTCCAGTGCAATATAAAACACCTACTACATTTTGGGTCAACTTTTTCGTGTAAGGGGACAAATTCTATTATCTTTCGTTCTGGTGAACAATCAACTTTTTTCAAGTCATGTAACTTAAATATTGATTTATATCGAGGAGAAGTACTAGGTTTTAGTACTCCAAAAACATAACCACACATTGTTTGCATAATTTCTATGAAAAATTCCACTTTTGTTGGAAATTATTGTTTTCCCAACATTTGCCTATTTTGGTATACCGGTGTGCATGGTATGTATCGGAGGTGTTTGTATCGATTTATCGGTGTCAAGCCTTTTTTTAACATCTCTTGATGACCTCTGAGGGATCTGCTTAATAATTCGTATAATTATTTAATCATCCCCTGCAGTAGATGTTGTTGTCCTTGCATCTCCTTCCCATCTTATGGCGATTTTAGTTCTTTTTACACGGTATACAGCTCTGTTTAAGATATTGTGATGTTCCTATGTTTCATTTTGGACCTCGTGGGATCCATCATTTTCAAAAATCACCATTTTAGCAAAGCGTTGATAAAAATTTCTGGTCATAATTTAAGTTTTTCTTAAAAATGTAGACATGTCTTGTTTTCGACATACTTGTCTATCAAAAGTCAACATATGTGCGATAAAATTTACTCCTCATGAAAACTTGTTGTCCCCTTCTTCTGATTAAAAACAATTTGATGCCAATCAATACAAAAAACTCGTAAAAAATTAACTAATAGATATTCGTACCACGGAGTTGCAAATGTTTTGAGCAGGCTAAAACATGTATTCCTCGGATATTTCACACATTTTTTAAACATAAGTGTTTATAACTGAATAATCCTTTTTAAATCTTGAAAATATGGTCAATAAATAATCAAATAACAAAAACAAACATATTTCAAAACTCAAAATGTCCCTATAAATACACTGAATGTGATATAGGCATCCGAGTTGCAAATGTTTTGAGCAGCACTGTATATTGATGTCGTTGTATAGCAGATACAGCTCGTGGTTCATACGACGTCGATATTCACCGAAAACGCAGATCGGTCCGTAGATTTTTCGAAGAATTTTTCTCTCAAACACGCCAAGCACTGCCTTATCTGCTTGTGCAAGTACCCAGGCTTCGGAACCATACATCAGCACGGGTAGTATCAGTGTTTTGTAGAGCGTTATTTTTGTTCGACGAGATGTGGCTTTGTTTTTAAACTGCTTACTTGAACCAAAGTAGCATCTGTTGGCCAACACAATTCTTCTTTTTATCTCATAACTGATGTCATTTGTTGTGTTTACGGAGGTGACGAGGTAGACAAAGTCTTTTACTACCTCAAAATTATAGGAGCCAACTTCCACAGTTGGTCCAAGCTCAATGGACGCATTGCGCGTCGACACCATCAACTTGGTCTTCTCACCGTTTACCGCCAGACCCACTTTAGCAGATTCTCCTTCGACCTTCATAAAGGTATCAGTTACTTCTTTTACTGATCGGCCCATGATGTCTATATCATCAGCATAAGCAAGTAACATGCGGCTATTGGTGTAGATTGTGTCATTTTTTTTGACGTTTGCCTCTCGTATAACCTTTTCTAGCAGAATTTTTAAAAGATCACACGAAAGGCTGTCTCCTTGCCTGAAATCTATTTTGGTGCAAAATTCTTCGGAGAGGTTCTTTCCTATTTTAACCGAGGACCTCGTGTCAGTTAAAGTCATTTTACAAAGCCGGATGAGCTTTGCGGAGATACCAAATTCAGACATGGCTTGGAATACCTTTGAACGCAGCGGGCTGTCGAAGGCTGCTTTATAATCGACAAAAATGTGGTAGGTGTCGATCTGCATCTCTTGGGTCTTCTCCAGGATTTGCCGCAGGGTAAATATCTGGTCAATGGTGGACTTGCCAGGTCTAAAGCCGCATTGCTATGGTTCAATTATCTCGTTGACCATAGGCTTTAGTCGTTCGCACAATATCCCTGACACGATCTTGTAGGCAATAGGGAGTAGACTTATGCCCCTGTAGTTAGAGCATACTGTCTTATCTCCCTTCTTGTGGACGGGGCACAGGATACTCAGGTTCTAATCTTCGGGTATTCGCTCTTCCTGCCAGATGGTGCTAACTAGCTGATGAATACACCTTATTTTACCTTATCTTGGCTGGGCGGTATACATTCAATACCATCTTCTGGGATTGGGTCTGTGGTATCTTCGTCGTCTTCGCTGCTATTGGATACCAACAGTTTTGAAAAATGTTCTTTCCATATCCTGAGCACACTATCTGTATCAGTTACCAAATTACCTTGTTGGTCTCTACAGGAGGATGTGCCTGTACCAAAGCCATCAGTTTGATGCTTGACTCTTTGGTAGAATTTTCGGACTTCATTCTGGTTCCTGTACATGTCGATTTTTTCACACTTCCGCTTTTCCATCTCTCTCTTTTTCCTGCGGAAAAGACGTTTCTGCTCTCTCCTTTTCTCCCGATATCTCTCTCGTGCGCTACGCGTTGCTACAGATTGTAAAGTAGCCCTATATGCCGCATTTTTCTCTTCGGTAGCAGCATGACACTCCTGATCATACTATGGATTCCTTGGTGGAGGTCTCTGGTATCCAAGTATGGATTTTGCAGCTGTTTGCATGGAGTGGGCAATACTTTTCCATTCCATATGTTATCTGGATGAGGAGTGCTTTGATTAAGCAATTGGGCTAGTTGAGTGGAATATGCTGTGGCTATCTGTTCTGATTGCAGTTTACCGATGTCTAACTTCCGTGTTGTGTCTGTGCGTACTATGTTTGCTACGTTTAACCGGGTGCGTACCTTTGTTGCAACAAGGTAGTGGTCCGAGTCTATGCTTGATGAATGTCTTCCATCTATCACAACGTGATCATTTTGATTTCTTGTTTTCTGATCTGGAGACAGCCAGGTGCCCTTATGGATGTCGAGATGTTGAAATCTGATGCTGCTAACTACCATGTTTTTTGCCGCTTCGAGGTCAATCAGCCTCATACCATTGTCAGATGTTTCACTGTGGAGACTGAATTTACCAACTGTTGGGCCAAAGATATTTGCCTTTCCAATTTTGGCATTAAAATCGCCTAGAATAATTTCAATGTCATGGGCAGGACAAGGGTCATATGTTTCTCTAAGCGCTCATAAAATATATTTTTGGTCAGTTCGTCCTTGTCTTCAGTGGGAGCATGAGCGCAAATAAAGCTGATGTTGAAGAATTTAGCTTTTATTCGAATTGCAGCAAGTCTTTCATTCACTGGAGTGAAGCTGGAGACCAGGTGTTTTAACCTCCGACCAACTACAAATCCGCAACCAAACTCATGCTTTATGTCATGGCAGCTATAATACAGAGCGTCACCTTTAGGTGTTGTTGTGACGACTTTCCAATTCCATCGTATTTCCTGTATGGCAGTAATGTCGGCCTTGTACTTTTCAAATACATCTGCCATTGCGTAAACTGCACCTTCTCTATAAAGAGTGCCAACATTCCAGGTGCAGATTCGCAGATCATGGTCCTTAAAACGTTTGCGGGGGTCGTCGACTTTAGAGGGATTTGTTAGGCTGCTTTTTCTAGGGGAGGGTTACTAGCCCTGCGCCCAAACCCATGTTTTTAACGTTCTTATGTGTGAACGCGCGGCACATTTTAGCTCACTACCTTTAACGGGTGTTAAAGACAGCTATCAAATTACAGGTAGATCACTAAAAAAAGAAATAAATAAATCAAAAACCTTCGAAGTACCTAAAATCCAAAGGTAAAGTTATATGTGGGCTATAACAAATCGTGGGCCGATATAGCCCATTTTTGGCCTGCGATCTAGCTAGAGTGATTACAAGGGACGGACATGGGTATATCGACTCAGCGTTTTACTTTGATGAAGAATCTATACATTGGGTCGCAAATGATAAATAACTTCGACGAGTTACAGACAGAAAAACAAAATTTGGCGCGGGAAAGATACTAAATATTGAAACATTTTGAAGGGTCCATATCTCCGAAGGTATTCGATTCTCCTAGAAAAATACTGATATTGTTATTGTGATTACACGGATCACTAGGCATAAAAATATTAAACTTTTGTGTGGGAGGTACCTGACGGAAGGACAGAGGAAGTCTATCTTGATTCTTGATCCTAGTTTGTCAGTCACAGTCATTTTATTTGATCACCGTAGGATTATTAGGCACCTTCTAGTCATCATGCCCGAATGTTTAGTATGTGAGCAGTAGCACAAGTACTACCTTCGGTGAAGATATCGAACAGCCCTTAAACTGCACTTAAGCGAAAATTTGTAACATGATTAAGATTTTTCAGAATAGAACGTGAAAAAGTGGTTCCAATGACAGCAACTCGTTTCGATAGTTGTCATGCCCACTAACCTTTATATAGTCACTACCATAGGTTGGAAGATAATTAAGTTGGTTTTTATAACCTCAGCATTTATGCTAACGAGGGTATATACACTCTCATACCCGCAAAATTTACACCCCAAATATGTTTGGACGAAATCCGTTTCAGACAATTTGGAGTTGATTTAGCCATGTCCGTCCGTCTGTCTATCTGTCCGGCTGGACCGCACGATAACTCTCGAATGGATGAGCCGATTGGTTCCAAAATTCGACTCTTGTAATATTTTGTCCAAACTTAAGTTTAAGTTCGAAGATGGGTTATATCGGTCCACTCCTTCCGTTATCTCCCCCACAAAAGTTCGAAAATGTTCGGAAAATTTCTGCTCGCGATAACACATGGAAGGAGTAACCGATTTGGTCCATATTTGCACATCGTGAAACTTCTAACAGGGGTGACGTAGGGGATGGAAGATACCAAGGAACGGTCCTGACCGGCTTTAACATGGCAAAGCCCAGGATTTATCTGCATCTGGAATGTTCGCACTCTTTATAGAGAAGGTGCAGTCTTCGCATTGGCTGAAGTACTTGAAAAGTACAAGTACAAGTACGATATTACTGCCATACAGGAAATACGATGGATTGGGAAAGGCGTCACAACAACATCTAAAGGTGACGCACTGTATTATAGCTGCCATGACGTAAAGCATGAGTTTGGTTGCGGATTTGTAGTTAGTCGGAGACTAAAACATCTGGTATCCAGCTTCACTCCAGTGAATGAAAGACTTGCTGCAATTCGAATAAAAGCTAAATTCTTCAACATCAGCTTTATTTGCGCTCATGCTCCCACTGAAGAAAAGGACGAACAGAGCAAAGATATATTTTACGAGCGCTTAGAAGAAACATATGACCGTTGCCCTGCCCATGACATTAAAATCATTCTAGGCGATTGTAATGTCAAAATTGGAAAGGAGAATATCTTTGGCACAACAGTCGGGAAATTCAGTCTCCACGGTGAAACATCTGACAACGGTATGAGGCTGATAGACTTTGCAGCTGCAAAAAACATGGTAGTTATCAGTACCAGACTTAATCGTCTCGATATTCATAAGGGCACCTGGCTGTCTCCAGATCAAAGAACAAGTAATCAAATTGATCGTGTTGTGATAGATGGAAGACATTCATCCAGCGTGTTGGCGCAAACATTGATTCGGACCACTACTTTGTTGCAGCACCTTTTTGTCGATTATAAAGCAGCATTCGACAGTCCACTCCGATCAAAGGTATTCCATGCAATGTCTGAATTTGGTATCCCCGCAAAGCTCATCTGGCTTTGTAAGATGACTTTAACTGATACTAGGTACTCAGTTAAAATTGGAAAGAACCTCTCGAAGAATTTTGTACCAAAAGAGGTTTCAGACAAGGAGACAGCCTTTCGTGTGACTTATTCAACATTTTGCTGAAAAAGGTAATACGAGATGCAAATGTCAAAAGAAATGGCACAATTTACACCAACAGCAGCATGTTACCTCCTTATGCTGATGACATAGACATCATGGGACGATCAGTAAAGGAAGTAACTGATACATTTAGGAAGGTCGAAGAAGAATCTGCGAAAGTGGGTCTGGCGGTAAACGCCGAAAAGACCAAATTGATGGTGTCGACGCGCAATGCGTCCATTGAGATCGGACCTGTTGAAGTTAATTCCTATAATTTTGAGTTAGTAAAAGACTTTGTATACATCGGCACCGCCGTAAACACAACAAACGACATCACTTGTGAAATAAAAGGCAGAATTGAATTGACCAACAGATGCTACTTTGGCTTAATTAAGCACTTTAAAAACAAAGCCACAACTCGTCAAACAAAAATAACGCTTTACAAAACACTGATACTAGCCGTGCTGATGTATGGTTCCGACGCCTGGGTACTTGCGCAAGCAGATACGGCAATGCTTGGCGTGTTTAAGAGAAAAATTCTTCGAAAGATCTTCGGACCTATCTGCGTTGACGGTGAATATCGACGTCGTACGAACCACGAGCTGTATCAGCTATACAAGGACATCAATATAGTTAAACGTATCGGGATGCAGCGATTGCGTTGGCTAGGCCATATAATAAGAATGCGATGATGAACCCGCTAAAAAGGCGTATAAATTCGCAGAATTGGCAGGCCAAAGAATATATGGCGCAAACAAGTGGATGATGAGATGACAAGGCGCGGTATTCCAAAAAGCGAAGCACGAAACAGAGAGAATTGGAGATCTTTCCTTTGATCGGTCTATGGAACAAATGTTCTGTTGTGGGCCAGCTAAGTAAGTAAGAAACTTCTAACAGACTTAGATGAGGTTTCAATATGGACTCAATTGGTCCACTCCTTCGGGTACCTCCCACACAAAACTTCAGATAAGTTCAATTTAAGGCCTGCTCTGGAATCACTTTCATTTTTGTTAAAGCAACTTGCATTCGCTGCCTAAATTGCGACTGTTAAAGGTTTTTCAGGGGCAAGTATATACTTCTTCACAAGACAACCCGACAGGTGTAAAAAACCCCTATTTCACCATATGTAGTGGCTGGAGAGCACGATAACTCTCGATCTGGTCAACGGATTTGGTCCAAAATTGGGCCTTTGTGATATTTTGTCCAAACATAGTTTCAGTTGGAAGATGGGCAATACTGGTCCACAACTTCTGGTACTTTCCCCCAATATTTAAAACAAAATTCAACTAAAATGGTATGTATGATATCTTTTGAACGGGGTAACCAATTTGGTCCAAACTTTGGAGCTCCTAATATTTTGTCAAAATTTAATTTCACTTCTAAAATGGCTCATATCGGTCCCCTCCTTAGGGTACCTCCTCGACAAAAGTTCAAAAGTGCACTTTAGAGTCGGTTCGAAGATCCTTCGAAAATGAATACTGTTAGTTGTGGTCCTGTTTTTTATTATCTTTTCCGTAAACAAGTCCATGCTTCCTCACATACTGGTCTAAATGTTATGCACTGACCCACTGAAATTGCTAGTGGGCGCGATATCTATCGAAAAGATATGACTCTCAAAATAAGATCCACTTCCATAGTAGACTATGTCAATCCATTCCTTTTAGTACCTCCTCTGCAACACTTATGAACTTTAATCCTAATCTACATTTTTGTCGGCAAGTTCAAATGTCAAAAAGGGACCACAAAATTCTGAAAAGCCCCTAAACACATTCTATCTATCCGTGGATGAAAGTTTCAATTCACATAGGCTGAGGGTATATCTCTGTCGGCAAAGCCGACTGATATTTTTTTTCACTTGTTCTGTTTCCAACTCATCGAAATAATCATTTGCGACCCCAAAAAATATATACTCTTGACCTAAAGGAAAGTTTGATAATGACCTACATATCGGTCCATGTTTTGAAGTAGTCATCTTATAAGGGTACCTCCAGATTTTACGCAATTCGACATTTGAGGTTTCAAGTTGCCACAGAATTTCTCCAATAAAATTTTTCAACATACATCCACGTTTTGGTAAGGCCCCATAAAACGGTACCATCCGATTTCAGGTATTTTCACGTTGTTAGGTGATCGAATTAGCTAAAATTAGGTATTTGGGGGTTCGCAGTATTTAAAAAACTTCTCCACCTAACATTGTGTGCAATGCAGAAAATTAATTTTTCCATACATGTTCAGAATATTTCCCAATGGAGGGTGTAACAAGATAGGCCTGGTCGAGTTTAACGATTTTTATACCCTCAACCATAGTATGAAGGTTATTTAAGTTTGTTTTTCTGTTTGCAACATATCGAACTAATCATTTGCGACCATATAAAGTATATATATTCTTGATCAGTATAAAATTCTAAGACGATCTAGTCATGTCCGTCTGTTGTAATCACTCTTGCGTTTGCAATAATCGAGCTATTTTTGGCACCCGAGTGTCTTTTTTCCATAGACAGGTCAAGTTCGAAGATGGGCTAAATCGGACCACTTTTTGGTATAGCCCCCATATAACGGTACCTCCCGATTTTCGGTATTTTGGGGATTTTAGCTACATTTTGTGACCGAACTACCTGTAATTTCACGTTTGGGGTTCCCAGTGGTCACAAAATATCTCCACTAAAAGTCGTCAGCATAGGTCCATGTTTTGGTATAGCCCCCATATAACGGTGCCTCCCGATATTCGGTATTTTGCGGATTTTGGCTAAAATTTTTGACCGAACTACCTGTAATTTCACGTTTGGGGTTCCCAGTGGTCACAAAATATCGCCACTAAAAACCGTCAACATATGTCTCCCTTGTCCCTTATGGGATGTTTGTGGAACAATTATATATAGGTCCATGTTTTGGTATAGCCCCCATATAACGGTACCTTCCGATTTTCGGTATTTTGAGGATTTTGGCTACAATTTTTGACCGAACTACCTGTAATTTCACAGTTGAGGTTCCTAGCATTCACAAAACATCTCCACCTACAACTATCAAATTAGGTCCATGTTTTGTTATAGCCCCCATATAATGGTACCTCCCGATTTTTGGTATTTTGAAGATTTTAGCTAAAATTTTTCACCGAACTACCTGTCATTTGACGTTGGAGGTTCCCAGTGGTCACAAAATATCTCAACCAAAAACTGTCAATATAGGTCCATGTTTTGGTATAGCCATCATGTAACGGTACCTCCCGATTTTCGGAATTTTGAAGATTTTAGCTACAAATTTCGGCCGAACTATTTGTAAGTCGACATTTGAGATTCCCAGTGGTCACAAAACATCTCAACCAATAACTGTCAAAATAGGTCCATGTTTTGGTATAGCCCCCATGTAACAGTACCTCCAGATTTTCGATATTTTAAAGATTTTAGCTACAAATTTCTACCGAACTATTTGTAAGTCGACATTTGAGGTTCCTAGTGGTCACACAACATCTCCACCAAAAACTGACAGCATAGGTCCATGTTTTTATATAGCTCCCCTATATAAATTGTCAACGTAGATCCATGTTTGGTATATCCGCCAAATAACGATGCCTCCCCATTTTCGGCATTTTTGACCCAACTATCTGTAATTCGAAAAACTGTCCACATAGATACATGTGTTGGTGAAGCCCCCATATAACGGTATCTCACGATTTTCCGTTTTTTATATTTGAGCTAAATTTTTTATGATTTTTTACCTTTTAGGTATAAGTGGTCACAGAATAATAACAGAAAATAATTATTCCCTTTTAATTCGGAATATTTTATAGTAGAGGGTATAATTTTTTCGGCCCGGCCGAACGTACATAGCACTTTTTTACTTGTTTGTTGTCAGTTGGTCATTATGTCAGGAAATATGGAATTGAACCCTTAGCCGAAATTGTTTTAACGATGCTCAAACAGGCCATAAGCTGCACTGAAGCGGAAAATCTGAAATTTCATAAGTCTCTTTTAGTATTGACCGCAATTATTTTTAGATTTTTTTCATGGTAGAATGAAGTATGGAGTTACTATCTAATTGGAATCATGATCACAAAAACTACCCGCGGTAAAAATTTCAAACTGATCGTTGAAAAGCCCTTAAACTGCACTTTTAACAAATTTTCAAACTTTTGTTATCTTCCATTACCGAAGAGTTAGTTATGTTGCACATCTCCGTACTTGATATAAGTTTCGTTGGAAATACTACTTTATTTACCAACGTTTTAAAATATTCGTATTGAAGTTTGGAATCAAGCGGTTTTGGAATCAAATGGAAATTTGATGAATAAACCTATTCGTAGAAAAATTTATTTTTTTTTGAACATCCTAATTTTAGTTTCCAGCTATAGGATTTGTGTTTCTCTTGCTAAGCTATCCACAGACGAACATGGTGAACTAGCTTCTTTAATTTTCCTGGCTGGATTATTAACCGCCCATTATACATACATCTGTTTGGTATTTTGAACAAGTGTCAGGTATCACACAGTCGACTACATTCATTGTATACATATAAGCTTAATCTTTTTTGTATTTATTTTTTATTATTATTTTGTGTTTGTCCGGCATACAATGATGTGCTCATAAGGGCAGTGATTGCTATTATCGCCCCCAAACAAATCACATAATAAATATAAATTCTTTATGTACACACTTTTAGATTGGCATAATACAAGAAATATGAAATGGGTGATTCCCCTCAATAAAAAAATATTTTGCACTGAGATTATTAAATTGTTTATACCCCCAGCATTTATGCTAATGAGGGTATACATATCAGCAAAAATTTCTAAAATCGTCTTTTCCATTTCAAAAAAATCAAAAAAAAAAAACATTGGTACTACATCTATGATTTTTGGTACATAGATTAAGAAAAAAATCGTCATTGCAAATCTGTTTTCGTTACCAACTTTGATCGTTGCGCGCAAAAGATATGACCGTTTTAATTATGCTAATTAGAAAAAATTCTAAAAAAAATCGCGGCTTAATATAGTTAGCTATTATATCCTATTATCGTTAACTGAATTCGCAACCTTTGCGATGATGCAAAAAAAATCGAAAAGTTTCAATGGATTAGCGAAAAATTAAATTTGTTAAAAAAAAAATCATGTATTTACAAACATGTTTTTCAAACAATAGCGCTTACACTTACAAACAAATATATAAAAAAACAAGTAAGAACGGCGTTAAGTTCGGCGGGGCCGAACTTGTTATACCCTCCACCACAAGTTGTATTGAAATAAAATGGAATAATTAGTTTTCTTTCGTGTATGAAGAATACTTAATACTAAATTTCAGCAATTTCGGTAAAACAATGTGAGGCACCATTCTATGGGGGCTATTTCAAAACGTCGATCAATACCGACAAATTTCTGACGGAAAGTTTTAAGGCTCAAAGAAGACTAAGTACCAAATTTCCTATATTACGGTAAGAGAATGTGGCTAAAACTTAAAAAATACCGAAAATCAAGAAGTTAGCTTCTATGCGGATATAGGAAGACGTGGACCTATACTGATAATACTCTTCTGGAATATTTTATAACTCTTGGAAGACGAAATAACGAATTTCAGCCATTTCGGTTGGATATTGACGTCACAATCTTCAGTATTACGAAAATCGGGAGGTACCGTTCTATGGGGGCTATATCGAAACGTGGACCTATACCGACGAATTTTAGTCAGAAATGGGGCAATATGAAAGCGTGGACCTGTACAGACATATTTCTGGCGAACAGTTTTATATCACATTGAAGACTAAATACCAAATTTCAGCCATTTTGGTGGAATATTGAAGACACAACCTTCAAAATACGAAAAATTGGGAGGTACCTTTCCATGGGGGCTATATGAAGGCGTGGACCTATACCGACAAATTTAAAGGGGAAGCTTGAGTACCCCCAACGAAGTCTAAATACCAAATTTCAGCCATTTCGGTGGAATATTGAGGCCACAACGTTCAAAATACCGAAAATCGGGAGGTTCCGTTCTATGGGGGCTATATGAAGGCATGGACCGATACCGACAAAGTTCTGGGAGAAAGTTTTATACCACCAACGTTGACTAAGTACCAAATTTCAGCCATTTCGGTGTGATAATGAAGCTAAAACCTTCAAAATACCGAAAATCGGGAGGTACCGTTCTATGGGGGCTATATGAAGGTGTAGACCGATAACGACGAAATTCGAGGGAAAAGTTTTATACCCCTAAAGAAGGCTACGTACCGAATTGCAGCCATTTTGGTAGGATAATGAAGCTAAAACCTTAAAAATACCGAAAATCGGGAGGTACCGTTCTATGGGGGCTATATGAAGGTGTGGACCGATAACGACGAAATTCGAGGGAAAAGTTTTATACCCCTAAAGAAGACTACGTACCGAATTGCAGCCATTTTGGTAGGATAATGAAGCTAAAACCTTAAAAATACCGAAAATCGGGAGGTACCGTTCTATGGGGGCTATATGAAGGTGTGGACCGATAACGACGAAATTCGAGGGAAAAGTTTTATACCCCTAAAGAAGACTACGTACCGAATTGCAGCCATTTTGGTAGGATAATGAAGCTAAAACCTTAAAAATACCGAAAATCGGGAGGTACCGTTCTATGGGGGCTATATGAAGGTGTGGACCGATAACGACGAAATTCGAGGGAAAAGTTTTATACCCCTAAAGAAGACTACGTACCAAATTTCAGCCATTTTGGTAGGATAATGAAACTAAAACCTTAAAAATACCGAAAATCGGGAGGTACCGTTCTATGGGGGCTATATGAAGGTGTGGACCGATAACGACGAAATTCGAGGGAAAAGTATTATACCCCTAAAGAAGACTACGTACCGAATTGCAGCCATTTTGGTAGGATAATGAAGCTAAAACCTTAAAAATACCGAAAATCGGGAGGTACCGTTCTATGGGGGCTATATCAAAACGTGGACCGATATATCCCATTTTCAATACCAACCATCCTGCAAGTAATAAAAACTTCTGTACCAAATTTGGACTTTCTATCTTTAAAAATGCGAGCTGTATCTTGATTTCAACAGACAGACAGACGGACGGACGGACGGACGGACAGACGGACATGGTCAAATCGACATAAAATTTTATGCTGATCAATAATATATATACTTTATAGGGTCTCCGACGAATATTTCGATGTGTTACAAACGGAATGACAAATTTAATTATACCCTCCATATGGTGGAGGGTATAATTATAGCAGCATCCAGACATTGTGAGGAATAAAATGAAACCTAAGTCGTGAAGTTTGGAGCTATAGTATTCATGTTATTTGCAAAAATACAAAAAAATATGACGAAAAAATTAAAAATCATGTTATTCTAGTTTTATTTTTTTATGGTTTTATAGGAAAGGTTGAAGAGAAAATGTTTGAGTTCTTCGTCATTTTCGTCCAAATTTCACGCAATAATGAAGATATTTCGTTGCAACAAATTTTTCGCTTATAGTTTTCCTATTGGCGAATATTTTTAGAACATTATATTAAATCACAAGGAATTCCAATTGTGGCATAACATTAAAATAATGTTATATTGAATATTACAACATTTGAAACGCATATAAACCGCGTAATAGTGAAAATGACATGATGCGCATCCGATTTTCCAACACAGCGAATCAATCCCTTTTATTTGGTGTAAAGTTTGTGAAATTCTATTTAGCGTCTGTTGCATATAAGGGCGCAAAATACAGTTGGATGGTCATAATTTCTACGAAGTTCATTTAAATTTTATGCTTATCCGATTTCGATGATAACCTTTAAAAAATACATCATTTGATGTCGTTTTATTGCGATCCATCAACCGTGGATGTAGCATCGCACTTAATTTTTAGAAAAAATCAATTGTATCTCCGGATTAGCGATAGTTTTGAAATATATGTTTTCGCACATTTTAAACAGGCATATAGCTCTATTTATTTCAGTAAAAATTACACTTCCAAAACGCAGATTTTCGAAATTTGAGGGGTATCATATCCGCCGATCTAGTGGACGGATTTGGACGCGACATGGCTTACTAGATTCAGAACGTAAAAAAACTTAGTCCACGCGGGTTTCACCGACAATTTAATGACAGTTGCAAATTTTGAATAAAACAAGTAAAAAAGTATTAGTCGGCTTTGCCGACAGAGATATACCCTCAGCCTGTGCAAATTGAAACACTTTTTTTTCACAAAAATCTTATGTATTTAGAGGGTTTCAAAATTTTGGTCGTATGAACCGACAAAAATGTTGATTAGGATTAAAGTTCAAAAATTTTGCGGAAAAGGTACTTAAAGGAATGGACCGACATATACCATGGGGGTGCCATAGGGGGTTTTTACACCCTTCGGGCTGTTTTCTCAAGAAGTATGGACTTGCCCCTAAAACAACCTTTACCATCGTAATTAAGGCAGCGAATGTAAGTTGCTTCAACAAAAATCAAAGTCATTCAATAGCAGATCTTAAAGTGAACTTATCCAAAATTTTGTGTGGGAGGTACGGGATGGATTGGACAAATATAGTCCATATTCGAACCTGATCTATATTTGGTAGATATTATGAGAATACGTAAAGTATAGACCAAATCGGTCACTCCCATCAAGAGTTATAGTGCGAAAAATGTTTCCGAACATTTTTGAACTTTTGTGGGGGAGGTGCCTGAAGGAGTGGACCGGTATGGCTTATTTTCAAACTTAAACTAAGTTTGCACAAAATATTACGAAGGTCACATTTTGGACTGAATCGGCAGATTCGGTCGAGAGTTATCTTGCGCTCCAACCACTACACACGGTGTCATAGGGTTTTTTGTGACTTTCAGGCTATTTTCTCAGGAAGTATGGACTTGCCCCTGAGGAAACTTGTACCTTCGTATAGGGGACAGTGAATACAAGATGTTACAATAAAAACCAAGGCGATTCGAGAGCAGGTCCTAAACTGAACTTTTCCGAAATTTTGTGTGGGAGGTACCCGAAGGAGTACACCGATTGAGTCCATATTGGAACCTCATCTAAGTTTGGTAGAAATTACACGATGTGCAAAGTATGGACCAAATCGGTTATTCCCTTCGAGAGTTATCGTGCGCAAAAGTTTTGCGACAATTTTTGAACATTTGTGGGGGAGGTACCTGAAGGAGTGGACCTATATGGCCCATCTTCGAATTTAAATCGAATCTGGACAAAATATTTCGATACCCAAAATTTGAACCGAATCGATTAATCCGTTCGAGAGTTATCGTGCGCACCAGCCTGCCAGACAGACAGACAGGCGGACGGACATTGCTACATCTACTCAAAATTGTCTGAAACGGATATCGTACAAACATACTTGGGGTCTAAAACCATTATTTCGATGAGGCACATTTTTGGTCGTATCAAAGTGTAAATACCCTCTTTAGCCTAAAGGCTGAGGGTATAAAAACAGGTTTTTTATAAAAATTTACGCACAAAAATTTCTACTTTAAGCTGAGATTGTTGTGAACCTTTGAAGGCTACACGCCCGAGTTATACATCAAAAAATGCATAATCGCGAGTACTACAATCTCATAATCAGTTTTTAAACGAGTACAGTTGCGCGTCCCGATTAGAGCAAAAATTCAAAAAAACCAATTTTTCAGTCTTCAAAATGTCAGCATCCGTTTGAGATTGATGCAGTGGTTATATTAAAAAATCATACATTAGAAACTTTATCTCTGAAGAGTATTCTTTAATTTCTTCTTTGCACATTATACTCTACATTGTATTGTAAAGCCACTAATTGAAAATTGACTTAAAAAAACTCGTTTCCTTCAACGATTTTCTCTTATTTTTTTTTACATTAATATGACCACAGCTTCCGCTCAAATTGTAATTTTAAGAAATCCATCGGTGAATCGTGCTAAAACAGTTTCTTTTACCTAAATGCGTTCAAAAGTTATGGTATATTACAACAATTCGCGAGTTACAATACCCCATACCCCAGTTTCAACATAAGTAAATTTTCTACAAAAAGGCCGATATACACTTTCATACGGGCAAAATGTGCCTCATCGAAATAACGGTTTTAGACCCCAAGTATGTCTGGAAGAAGATGGCTGGCTCGCTGGAGCGCACGATAACTCTCGAACGGATTGGGTCCAAAAAATTGATTAAGTTCGAATACTTAATCTAAATACTTTCTATCTACTAAATACTTTCTATCTGTCCATGAATGAATGTTTCAATTCACATAGGTTGAGGGTATATCTCTGTCGGCAAAGGCGACAGATACTTTTTTACTTGTTATGTTGGAAATTAATTCGGTGTAAAATCTGACACTTCGGAGAAAAGTAGTTTTTGACTTCCTATATGTTGTTGTAACAGTTTTTTGTATTATATGTTATTATATTCGTTCTTGGAACGTGGCTGCTTCGATGGGATGTAACCACAGATCCACTGGAGTTATAGTGCGTTTATATAAAACCGGATTTAACAAATTCACTGGATTTCAAATGTCCATTGAAAAAAGCTCTAATGTAAACGTGGCCTAGGTTGAGTAGGTTTGCCGTGGCAGTTAAAAGGTGCCGTGTGTTATTCGGCCTGTGCCACATGCAGGGCAGATGTTTTGCCCAGTGCCATCGATCCTTACCCAATAGGTATTTACACGGCTGCACTTTCCCGAGCGTAGCCAAAACTACTGTGGTTTGTCCTCAGCTGCGATAGATGGGGGGGTATACTCCTAACTATAGCTGCTTATAGCATCTGCAACTACGACCGTATGAATGCTTTTCAAACCCGCTTGATATGCTTGTTGATCTAGAGGTTATCTCTTGTAACGCTGGACCCCTTGAATAAGCGGGGTCACCATATGGTGATTGGGATGGATCTGACGATAACACCCGGGCGGGTACTGCAACGAAAGCACGTGATTGTTTTGCTGTACTGAAAGAATCGTCATCTCCTCACCTGTTGCAGTTCTCAGGGCGGCATTTTAACAGATTTGAATATCTTTCCATCGCGTTTCATGTATATTCGCAAAGCATACTGGCGCCGCATAGCTTTCCGCAGACCGACCTATGGCGTTATATGTGGTCAACAAAGTTTTTTCTGCACCCTAAGTGCGGCCGGCTGCGGACTTGAGGACCATGTTCTTACATCTGAGCTAATTGCAGATCAATGTGTCATGTGCGGACAACAAGAACATGCTATCGAATGTGCACCTAGAATTTTGGGGTAGTTTGTGAACGGAATTCTGCTACCATCGATCGTGACATTCAACTCTGTTCTCATCTGTGATATATTTGCATATTCCTCGCGTAGAAAATTATGGTAAGATCAGTCAAATAATAGTTCAGCCTGTCATTAATGACATCTGGAAGGTGCCTGACGCCAAGATCGTACAATCATCCACATACGTTACTATATCAGTGCCGTCTGGAGGGGCGGAATATAGCAGAGGTAGAGGTTCCGACAGTTCCGAAGATATCACCCACATTGGGGAACTTCCTGTCCCACTCTACGGGTCTTGGACTTGTTGTTCCTGAATTCCACATACGGCTGGCTGGCCTCCACACATATAATTGATTATTCAACGTTACAAACATGGCCGGAGGGTTGTCTGTTCAATATCCTCAAACAATGTGGATAATATCAACGGCTTTTGATAAGTCAAGTGCCACCATGACTGTTCTAGCGCACGGCTTGCTCTGGTTGAGTCCTCGACTTATATAGGTGGATATGGGGTGCTGCACTGTTGTTGTGCGATGCTGCTTACGGAACCCATACTAATGATCAGCTACTGGGTAGCTTTTTCTGCCGCAGGGCAGGACTAAAGCCTCAAGGGTTTTTGCTACGGACGACAAAACCGAAATCTGTCTGTACAATTCTCCTTTGCTGGCATCCTTGCCTGGCTTCAGTAGCGGGATCACCCTGCCCATTTTCTAGAATTCGGAAACGATGTGTGTGGCTAGCGACATGTTGAGAACTTAAGTGTGCTACTCTACTCCCGGCACATCCAGCGGTTTCAGCATTACCATGGAGATTCCATCAGGGTCCAAAGCTTTGGATAACTTAGCGTTCCTGATGACATTCGCAACATCATCCAAACTGTAAATTGTGGTAGTTCATCCTCGGCGCGAAGAGATCTAATTCACTACGCCGTGTCTCTCCCAGGGCGCACGATAAAGTGTCGATTGAAATAACTTGTACACTTCTTCGGATCAGTCAGCGTAACGTCGCCAAACGTGACTGAGGTCTTATCTTTCCAGGGTTTGAGAGTGACTTGACTGTTGCCCACAATGCACTTGTTCCAGCTCCAATATTGTTCCACTTATACTCACCGACCAACCTCTTAACTTCCAGTGCCAGCTGTCTGACCCTGGGGTTTGCGCGGCGGACCTCATCGCGCTCATTTGCTATTCCCTTCGCCTCTGCTGGAAAGTTTGGTCTCACTTCGGCTATTCGACCAGCATGTATGTATATGCGGCTACAGCAGTGATGATGTCGCGGAACGTCCTTTCTGCTACCCGGACATCAGTAGGGTGGGGCAGATCACTGAAGCGGTGATGAGTGAACTTTCTGAAACTAGACCAATTACCATTCCCATGATTGACGAAAGTCCGTAAAATCTGGAGGTACAATTATAAGATGACTACATCAAAACATGGACCGTCTATGAAAAAAGACACTAGGGTATATATGTACTTTATGGAAGTGGAAGTGTACTTTATTGCGTCCAAATTTGTCGGGATTTTACGCATTTTGGCATTTGAAGTTTCCTTACGGACAGCAAAGCAGCCATTAAAACTTTAACGATCAATACAGTGAAATTTAAATCTGTCTTGGAATGCATAATATATATAAACAACTACTCCCAACATGGTACGGAAAACATTATATGGGTACAAGGGCATACAGGTTTTAGGGGTCCTTGGCAAAACAAGCCAGGCAGCAACATACAGTGAGTCTAGATAACGTCAAGCCCTTAAAAACGACACGTCTACAGCTAAATGCATGGGCCACAAAACTTCTCCAATAAAAATTGTCAACATATATAGGTCCAGGTTTTGATAAGGCCCCATAAAACTGTACCACCCTATTTCAGTTATTTTTATGTTGTTAGGTGATCGAATTAGCTAAAACTAGGCATTTCGGGGTTCCCAGTTGTCAAAAAACATCTCCACCTAACATTGTGTGCATTGGTACTTTGGTAATAGGAAGAAAATTAATTGATATGTTCAGAACATTTCCCGATGAAGGGTGTAAAATGTTAGGTCCGGCCGAATTTAACGCTTTTTTCTTGTCAGTTGGTCATTATGTCAAGAATTATCGAATTGAACCCTTAGTTGAACATTTTAAAAGGATGCTCAAACAGGCCTTTAGCTGCACTGAAGCGGAAAATCTGAACTTTAATAAGTCTCTTTTGGTGTTGGCAGTGCTTTTTAGATCTTTTTTCATCACATAATGAAGTATGGAATTATTATGTAATTGGAATCATGAGCACAAAAACTACCTGCGGCAAAAACTCCAAACCTATCACAAAAGAACCATTAAACTGCACTTTTAAAATTGTTTTCAAACTTTTGTTATTTTCCCTTTCCGAAGAGTTTAATTATATAGCCCATCTCCGTACTTGATATATGTAGGTTTCGTTGAAAATACTTAGTTCATGAGCGGTTATGAAGTTTGGATTCAAATGAATTTGGAATCAAATGAAATATATATTTGTAAATATTTCCTTTTTTGGAACACCCTAATTTTAGTTTTCGGTTATAGGATTTGCGTTAATCTTGCTAAGCTATCTAGCAGTTTCTCAACGTGCCGCCTCTGGTCATAAATCAGCGCCAGGCGATTAGGCGCCCGTGTGCGCTCATTTAACGTTGCTCTCTCCACACACACAATTCAACCCATTGAAAAAGCATGCACTCACACAATGACACCCCGTAAAGTATGCAATAGAAAAGTGTGGTGCCAGACGCTGTCTTAAATCACAGACGAACACGGTGAGCGAGTGCCTTTAATTCACATTTCAACTCAACCCAGCAAACCAATCGTACCGACATCGTAACGAAATCGGAACAAAATTCGGACGATACGTCCGATATCTGATCCGAAATCGTAACGATATCTTAACGAAAGTTGTATGAAGTGGTTGACATAATTTCGGAACGAAATGTCGGAGCGACATCGGATCGATTTCGGTCCGATTTCGTAACGAAATCTGAAGAAAATCCTTGGGAAATTCGGAAAGGAAATTTCTTTCCGACATTCGTTCCGAAATCGAAACGAAATCGGTACAAAATCTGAACTATTTCCTCTCCTAAAAATCGTTTAGAAATCGGAACGAAATCTGAACGTCTTTGCTTCCGAAATTGTTCAGACTTGTTGGACATCAGACATTTGGTTTGCTGGGAACATACAAACGCTCTCTCCGTATTGATGGCTGTCTTAAACATTTCGGGAATATTATATAAGTGTGAGTTATTAATCCCCCATACACACAGTTAAGTATATTTATACTTTGAACAAGTGTCGGTGCAGTCGACTACATTCATTGAATATAATTTCAATCTCTTTTGTATTTTTTATTATTATATTAATTATTTTATGTTTGCCGGACATACAATGTTGTGTTGATAAGACCAGTGAATTCTGTTATCGCTCCTAAAAAATCGCGCTTAAAAATATAACACAAGAAATATGAATTGGGTGATTCCCCACAATAAAAAAATATTTTGCATTGAAATTTTAAAATATTATATGTATTAAGGTGGTTTTAACTCAAAGGGAAAATCTATGTCGATTTTATTAAAATAGATCCCACAGAACTGTGCTTACCGATTTTTGGTATTTTGAAGGTTTTAGACTCATTTTCTATTTATTCTTCCATGTGGATACTAAACTTTACCCAGAAGTACAAGTCCACATTTTGGTATAGACTTCATAGAACAGTACCTCCCCATATTCAGTATTCCAAAGATTTTAGCCTCATTTTCACATCGAAATTGCTGAAATTTGGGACAAAACAAAACATTCTCCCAGAAATGTTCATTTTTTGATATAGTCCCCATAGAACGATACCTCAAAATTTTCGATATTTTCAAGGTTTTGGATTTGGTAAAATTTCGGTAAATATTCTTCTATGGGAATATAAAATATTTCTGCAGGGGATTGTGATTATATGTCCACGTATTGATATATAACCGAAATAGAATTTAGTATTTTTTGGGGATATACAACATTCCGGCAGAGAATTGTTGCTATAGGTCCACGTTTTGATGTAGCACCTATAGAAGGTACCACCCGATTTTTTGGTATTTTAAAGGTTTTGGACAACATTATCAAACTGGTATGGCTAAAATGTGGTATTTAGTCTTCGTCGACCATCTGAGAATGGTCAATGCAGATCCACTTTGTTATATAGCCCCATAGAACATACTTTCCGATTTTCGGTATTCTGATGATCTTAGCCATATATCTTACAAAGATAACTGAATTTTTGAACCATTCGACGATATGGATGTAAAAGATGCTTCCATAGAATCGTGGGTATATATGCACGCTTTAATGTATCCCCCATACAAGCGGTGCGCCCCATTTTCGCCAGTTTGAAGCTTTTAGCCACATTATTCATTTTTATACTCTTCAACTTAAGTTGTGAGGTATATAAAATTTGTTACTCCGTTCATTGCAACGCCACTAAATACTTGGCCAGCAATTACAATTCTAAGTCGATTACACTATGTCCGTCCGCCTGTCTGTTGAAGTCATGATTTTAGCTAATTTTGCACACAATAATAGTTGAATATTTGTCTACTTTAGTGGCTGCAACTTAATATTTCGGATTCTCAATCGGTAGAAAACCACCACGTAGAAAATAATCAATATAGGTTTAAAATTTGGTATACACCCAATAGGAAGGGGTTCACGTCCATAGGGAATGGTCTATAACGTGGTATTTCGGATTCTGGATGTGTAAAAAACATCGATGTCACATTGGTATTAAACCTTGTTTACAGGAGTTAGCATATTCCACTTCTACTAGGGTGCCGCCGTGGTACAATGGTATGCACGCCCGCCTTGCACGCTGAAGGTCGTTGGTTCGATTCCCCGACCAGGCAACATCAAACATTCTTCAGTGGTGGCAAAATCCCTTCAGTAATGTTGGCGAGATTTCCTGAGTATTTCAGCAATGTAAAACTTCTCTACAAAGTGGTGTCTTAAGACACGACGTTCGGACTCGGCGATAAACAGTAGGTCCCATATCATTGAGCTATTATGAATCGGGGTGCACTCATTCATATGAGAGAAGCCTCCCTTGTCCTTTCAGGGATGTTTGTGGAACAATTATTACAAGGAATAAGACTTGACTTTGTGGAAGAGCTTTGTACTTTCATTAACAAATATATATAACACGTGATGGAAGGCATAAGAAGTTCGGCCCGGTCGAACTAAACGCCATTTTTATACAATCCAACATAGTGTAGAGGGTATATTAAGTTTGTTTTTCCGTTTGTAACGCATTGAAATAATTATTTGCGACCATATAAAGAATATATATTTTTGATGAGAATAAAATTCTGAGTCGATATTCCCATGTCCGTCTGTCCGTTGTTGTAATCACTCTAATGTCGTCAATAATTGAGGAAGAACAATATATTTTTGCATCCGAGTGTCGTTTTTCCCATAGGCAGGTCAAGTTCGAATATGATTGTTGCCTCAGTTCCTTAGAAGGGTGTCTCACGATTTTCGGTATTTTGATAATTTTAGCGTCATAATTAAACCAAAGAGTGAAATTTTGTATTTAGCATTCGATGTGGGTATAACATATTCCAGAAGAGAATTATGAGTATAGGTTCATGTATTCATATAGCCCCCATAGAAAGTATCTAACGATTTTTGATATTTTGAAGGATGTGGCCTTAATACCGCATCGAAACGGCCGAAAATGAACATTCAGTCTCCGTTGGGAGTACAAAGCGTTCACGTGAAATTTGTCGGTATAGGTCCATCTCTTCGTGTAGCCCCCATAAAACGGACCCTCCCAATTTGCGGTATTTTTAAGGTTTCAGCGTCATTATCAAACCTAAATGGTTGAATTTTTATACCCTCAGCATTTATGCTAACGAGTGTGTATACACTTTCATACGGGCAAAATGTGCCTCATCGAAATAATGGTTTTTAACCCCAAGTATGTTTGGACGAAATGTGTTTTAGACAATTTGGAGTCGATTGAGCAATGTCCGTCCGTCTGTCTGTCTGGCTGGTGCGCACGATAACTCTTGAATGGATCAACCGATTCGGTCCAAAATTTGGCTTTCGTATTTTGCCCAAACTTAGTTTAAGTTCGAAGATGGGCTATATCGGTCCACTCCTTCCGGTACCTCCCCCACAAAGGTTCGAAAATGTTCGAAAAATTTGTGCGCACGATAACTCTTCAAGGAAATAATTCATTTGGTCCATACTTTGCACATCGTGCAATTTCTATCAGACTTAGATGAGGTTCCAATATGGACTCAATCAGTCCACTCCTTCGGGTACCTCCCACATAAAATTTCGGATACGTTCAGATTAGGATCTGCTCTCGAATCGCTTTGATTTTTATCGCAGCAACTTGCATTCACTGCCCCCAATACGACGGTACAAGTTTCATCAGGGGCAAGTCAATGCTTCCTGAGAAAATAACCTGAAAGATGCAAAAAGTCCCTATGACACCGTGTGTAGTGATTGGAGCACAAGATAACTCTCGAACGAATCTGCCGATTCGGTCCAAAATTTGGCCTTGGTAATATTTTGTCCAAACATAGTTTAAGTTCCTTCAGGTACCTCCCCCACAAAAGTTCAAAAATGTTCGTAAAAATTGTGCGGACGATAACTCTTGAAGGAAGTGACCGATGTAATCCATACTTTGCACATCCTAATATATCTACCAGATATAGATTAGGTTCGAATATGGACTATATTTGTCCACTCCTTCGGGTACCTTCCACACAAAATGTCGGTTAAGTTCTTTTTAAGTCCTGCTCTCGAATCACTTTGATTTTTGTTGAAGCGATTTGCATTCGCTACCTCCACTACGATGGTAAAACTTTTTTCAGGGGCAAGTCCATATTTCTTGGGAAAAGAGCCCAAAATGTGTAAAAAAACCCCTATGGCACCATATGTGGCGGTCGGAGAGCACGATAACCTCGAACTGTTCAACCGATTTGGTCTTCGTCATATTATATCCAAACATAGATTCATGGGGCAATACCGGTCCACAACTTCCTGTACTTCTCCCCAATATTTAAAAATGACACTAAAATGCTAGGACGATATCACTTGAATGGGGCAACCAATTTGGTGCAAACTTTAGATCTCTTATTATTTTGTTAAAATTTAGTTTAACTTCTAAAATGGCCCATATCGGTCCTCCCTTATGGTACCTCCCCCACAAAAGTTCAACATTTGTGTTTTAGTGCAGTTAATTCTTAATCCACATTTTTTCGGCAAATGTCCAAAAAGGGCCACAAAATTCTGAAGAGACCTTAAATACATTCGATCTGTCCGAAGCTGAAAGTTTCACTTCACATTGGCTGAGGGTATATATCTGTCGGCAAAGCCGACTGACACTTTTTTACTTGTTTTATTTAGTATTCGATGTGGGTATAAAACATTCCAGAAGATAATTATGAGTAAAGGACCACCTCTTCATATAGCCCCCCACCCACCACAGAAAGGTATTCCCCGATTTTCGGTATTTTAAATGTTGCGGCTTCTCAATCGCATTGAAATGGACGAAATATGGTATTTAGTCTTTGTTGGAGGTAAAAACACTTTCCACCAGAAAATTTTCGATGTAGGTCTACGTCTATTTTCTGTATTTTGAAAGTATTAGTCCACGTAAAATTTGTCGGTATAGGTCCATCTCTTCATATAGGCCCCTTAAAACGGTCCCTCCCTTTTTGCGGTATTTTGAAGGATTCAGCGTTATTATCAAACCGAAATGGGTGAAATTTGGTATTTAGTCTTCGATGTGGGTATAGTCCAAAGGGCACCATCCGATTTAAGCCTTTTTTATACCCTCTACCATAGTATGGAGGGTATATAAAGTTAGTTTTTCCTCAAAATACCCAAAATCTGTCGGTACAGTTATATGGGGGCTATATCAAAATGTAGACCTATGTTCACAATTTTTGCTGGAAAATATGTATAAGCAACGAGAACCTCCTATGCCAAAATTCAGCTTAGTTGGTCTGAAAATGTAGACAAAACCCTAACAATACCGAATATTGGGAGGTACCGTTATATGGGTACAATATCAAAACCTATGTCCACAATTTTTGGTTGAATGTTTGTATCCACCGGGACCCAAATACTAAATTACACCTAATTTGGCCGGAAAATGTAGCTTTAAACCCCCAAAATACTGAAAATCGGGAGGTACCTTAAAAGGGGTCTATACACAATCGTGGATCTATGTCCACAATTTTTGGTGGAAAGAGTTAGTGGTCACTAGAAACCCTAAGTACCAAATTACAACTAATTTGGAAGGAAAGGGTGGCTTAAATCCTCAAAATACCGAATATAAAGAGATACCGTTATATGAGTGCTATACCAAAATATTAGCCGATGTTGTTTATATTTAGTCTATTATTACCCACGGACACAGACTGAGTTTGTGCAAAATTTCAGAAAGATATCTCCATTCGTTTTCAAGTTATTAATTTCGCGCCGCTAGATCAGTGATTTCGACCACAGTGCAGCGGTCACAAAACTTATCCACCAAACATGGTCAACATATGTAGGACAACGTTTTGGCATAGCCACCATATAACGGTGCCTCCCTATTAACTACATTTTGGCCAAACCACCTGTTATTTGACAGTTAAAGTTTCCACTATAACGATGTTCGTTATTTTGAGGATTTTAAATAACATGCCGTAATTTGCCATTTGATATTCCTTACAGTCACAACACCTCTCCACTGATATTTGTCAATATAGGTCCATGTTTTGGTATAGCCCCCATAACACGGTACCTCCTGATTTTAGGTATTTTGAAAATTTTAACTACTATTTGACCAAACACCTATTATTTGACATTTGAGGTTCACAGTGGTCACAAATCTTCTCCACCAAAAATTGCCAAATGTCAGGAGTTTTCCTACATGTGTTCACCGAACTATCTGTAATTTGACATTTAATGTTCCCAGTGGTCACAAAACGTCTCCACCAAAAATTGTCAACATAGATCCACACTTTGATATAGCGCCCATATGTATATAGGTGGCGCAAGATTAAAGAACTTTTTTTTATACATTTTCTGACTTTATTTAGACGCATGTGTTTCCGTGGTCACAAAATATTTCCACTTAAAATTGTGGACAGGAAAGAAAACTAACTAATATGTAATTTATGGTGGAGGGTATAACAAGTTCGGCCCGGCCGAACTTATCGCTTTTTTAATTATTGTTTCTAATTGAGTAGAGTGCTGATTGCCCCTGAAAAATGTGAACAAAAATCGGATGTCACACAATCGACTACATTGCTAATCTTATATATTTTTTGTCCGTCCGGCATACGATGATATGCTCATAAATCCAATGAATGGCTTTTATCGCCCCCAGCAAAACACACAATAAATTCTTTATGTGCAAACTCAGTGATTGATTGACAGGCTAAATACTACAAGAAATATGAATTGGGTGATTCCCCACAATAAGCAATACTTTGCTCTGACAATTTAAAAGGTATGTATGTTTGTTTATTTGTCACGGTGCGCCTTACACCGTGGGAGTTTTTGCGGATTTTGAAACTACAATGTGTATAGATGTGTATAGATGAGAAAAACCAAAAAACAAAAAATTCGCCGGAGGGATTTTCAAATAAATCGTGGTCAAAGTTCACATTTTTAGGGTTTTTTGTTTTCACAGGTGTTGTAGCAGTTAAAATTCTCTACAACATTAACATTAACGGTATTTTCGTAGGTCTTACCATTTTTGAGATATAGAAGTTTAAATTGGGACAATGCACTGACGATATCGCCTCCTTATAAAACAATATCAAGTACGGTGCCCCTTAACTAACTTTGAATGAAAACCGCTTACAACTGGGAAGTTTTTGCAAAAATGGTAAAACTTACGAAAATACTATTAAGGCTAATCTTGTAGAGAATTTTCATTGCTACAACACTTTCTTTTGTCTGATCACGATAGGTCTTGCGGTTTCCAAGAAAACCTGTGATAACCTAAAAACTCTAAAAATACAATATACACCTATTTCAAATTGATTCTTCAAGAACCGCGGATGTGCCTCCACATTCTATTTTGAGTAAAAGACCCATATTACTCGCGTATCTCTATAATTTATGACACGCGTTTTCGCAAATATTATAATCGCGTATAAAGGATTCCATATATGTAATTTTTTTAAAGAAAACCGCGGTTTACTACGCGGATTTGTCAAAATATATTTTTGCCGATTTTCCTATTTCCATGGTATCTATATTCGCGGGTTTAGTGAATGAATTCGAACGCGGAAGGGCTCATTCTTCTTCTTCTTCTTTATTTGCCAATCCGTGTTCGGATGTTAGCGATCATACAATTATAATGCAGTGTTACATAACTTAACTTAACTAATTGTTAATATTATAGTACAATTAAATATGTTCTATTCAATTATCGAAAGACTTCGGTTTCTGGCGGCATTTAAAAGAATTCGTTCGTTTTGCACACTCGTCCATTCTTTAATGTTACTTATCCATGTTGTTTCTTTTCTTCCTCTGGGTCTTTTTCCTTCGATATTGGTCTGTATAATGGCTTGGAGCAGCTTATATTTTTCATTCCTCATTAAATTGCCCAAATAGGCAGTGTTTCTGGTTTTTATCATACTCGTAATTTGAAGTTCGGTATTCATGCGTCTAAGCACTTCTTCATTTGAGATACGTTCAGTCCAACGAATTTTTAAAATGCGGCGATATATCCACATTTCAAACGAATTTAATCTTTTTATTTATTTATTTTTATTTATTTATATGTAACATTTAACAAAGCGCGTTTTTGTTGTTAGGCTTATATCATGACTGTTAAGCGTTTTTATACCCTATACCACAATGTGGAAAAGGGTATAATAAGTTTGTTTTCCCAAAAATTCATGTAACGCCGCGAAATATTCGTCGTAGACCCCTCATGTGGTATACCAAACTTCATATCTCGACGAGATAAAGCGATTTAGCGATGTGTGTCCGTCCGTCCGTCCGTCCGTCTGTCCGTCCATTAAAAATTGTAATCAAGCTAGAGGCCGCAATTATGGACCGATTGTCACGAAATTTAGTATGGAGGTCGGGTTTGGACCAGAATAGAACTGATTAGTTTTTGGCGATGATCGTGAAATGTTAAAGGGATGAAATGGACCAAAAACAAAATTTTTGCTCGATTTTGTAGCCGCTCTGTAGGTCGCAATAATAGTCCGATCGGCGCGAAATTTTAAACGTAGTTTTGGTTTGAGATGAAGAAGTAGCGTGCAAGTCAACGGTATGATCGGATAATATTTAGCGGGTTAAATTGATCAAAACTTTTGTGTGAAAATTGGTAAAATTTCTAATGCACATCTTATAACAGCTAGCCCGGAAAGCTAGTGCACAGGGATAGTGGTATAGGGTATCACATGGTCGGCCCCGTCCGACTATAGTCTGTTCTTACTTGTTTATATTTAAACAAGTAAGAACAGACTATAGTCGGACGGGGCCGACCATGTGATACCCTATACCACTATCCCTGTGCACTAGCTTTCCGGGCTAGCTGTTATAAGATGTGCATTAGAAATTTTACCAATTTTCACACAAAAGTTTTGATCAATTTAACCCGCTAAATATTATCCGATCATACCGTTGACTTGCACGCTACTTCTTCATCTCAAACCAAAACTACGTTTAAAATTTCGCGCCGATCGGACTATTATTGCGACCTACAGAGCGGCTACAAAATCGAGCAAAAATTTTGTTTTTGGTCCATTTCATCCCTTTAACATTTCACGATCATCGCCAAAAACTAATCAGTTCTATTCTGGTCCAAACCCGACCTCCATACTAAATTTCGTGACAATCGGTCCATAATTGCGGCCTCTAGCTTGATTACAATTTTTAATGGACGGACAGACGGACGGACGGACGGACGGACACACATCGCTAAATCGCTTTATCTCGTCGAGATATGAAGTTTGGTATACCACATGAGGGGTCTACGACGAATATTTCGCGGCGTTACATGAATTTTTGGGAAAACAAACTTATTATACCCTTTTCCACATTGTGGTATAGGGTATAAAAATGAATTTCGTGCCATTTCAATTCTGCACTTGATTTCTTTCGACATATCCCACTGATCATTAATCTGGACTCCCAGGTATTTAAACGTTTTAACTCTTTCTATTTCGGTATTGCTTATTAACATAGGTGTAGTTGTTTCCACAGACTTTCGGCTGACAATCATATATTTGGTCTTTTTTATGTTAATACGTAATCCATATGTTGGCGTGATACCACTGACCGTCGATAGCTCAGAGATGAAAAGAGAAGAAATAAAAGACAAACACGAGTGTATAAGTTTCAAATATATTTTCGGTTTATTGGTGGTAAAAGTGAGTTTCTTGGTACAAGAAACAGTAACCTTTGGTATGTGAAGCTACGAACGAAAGCAATAGGAGTGTGACTCCTTCGAAAGTTAAATAGCAAGTGTAGTTGCAGGTGGGCAGAATAACGTTCACAAGGCCGTGACATCAACTACGACCGCAGCATTGGAAAGCGCCCCTCTGCACCCGAACTAAGCGAATACGGATTTCAGGAGAGTGAGTAGAAAAGAGCAAATTCTCTTCTACAATCCGAACTAGGCGAATACGGCTCCTGGAAGAAGTGCAGAGAAGATATCCCCATAGGGCTCATAAGAGCGGCCAATTAGCGTGGGTAATTGGAATGCTCGAAAGGGGAAACAAAGTATCGAACATATACATTGGCGTAACCAATGTATCGAACTTATACACCATATATTTCGCTTGTTTTCACAAGTAAATCTAATAATCGTTGTAGCCCCGCAAAACTGCTTGCCAGTAACGTAGTATCGTCGGCGTAACGGATGTTATTAATTAGCGTATTGTTTATAGCAATACCAATGTTCTTTCTAGCAATGGATTCTACGAATATGTTGAATAGAAGGGGAGACAAAACACATCCTTGTCTTACACCCTTTGAAATTTGAACATTGTCTGTTAATTCACCATCTACATTAATATTTGCTACTTGATTCCAGTATAAATTTTTAATGCATCTTATATCCCATTCGTCTAGCCCAATAGAAGTCAAGATATTCATCAGTTTATCATGTTTCACCCTATCAAATGCTTTCTCATAATCCACGAAGCAAATAAATACGTCTTTTTGAACTTCTCGACATTTTTGTATTAATACGTTAAGTCCAAGTAGTGCTTCTCGCGTTCCCATACCTTCATTGAATCCAAATTGCATCTGCCCATGTGTGCCTCACATAGTGGGTATATTCTTCTGTGTATTATTTTTAGAAATATTTTCAGGGCATGGCTCATTAAACTAATTAACCTGAAGTCACCACACGTATTCGCATTATTTTTCTTGGGTATAGGTATAAATGTTGATTGGAGCCAATCTTGCGGATATTCCCCGGTAATATAAATTTGGTTAAACAACCCCAATAATAGTTGTTTATTGTCTCCTTCTATTAATTTGAGTACTTCGACAGGTATATCATCTGACCCCGGTGCCTTTTTGTCTTTCATTGATTTTATTGTCGATTCCAATTCTTCCTCATTGATTAGTCTTCCTGGAATACCGATTTGGTGTGTAGTTTACTCTTTACTCTTATCCTCACGTTCGTAGTGAGCTACATTATGATCGTCACAAATAAACGCGGACGTTCTTTTTGCATATATACCGGATGCCTCTTTCATTTTTTTGTGGAGATTAAAATCGTCATGGAGAAGTTGTAATCTTTCAATTTCCTGGCATTCTTTGTTTATTTGTGCATTTTTTGCGGCACGAATTGCGGTTTTATTTTCTTGATTCAATTCCCAATATTTTTCATAGTTATTATTTCTGTATTTGCTCCGTTCTTCTCGAAATGCACGTATTTCTTCTGTTATCCAGTTGTTCTTCTTCCGTCTAGTTGTAGTTGTACCTAATACATCTTTCGACACGTTGTTGATGGATTCTTTTAAACTGTTCCATTGCTGTTCATTGTTGTCCCCAACGAAGGATAGTTTGGCGTTTATTTGATCTTTCATTGTTTGTTTCGTAAAGGGGTCGCTAAGCTTTTCGAAATCTATTTGCTGCCGGGGATTTCTCCTGCGGGTGGTAGCCAATTTTATACCAATTTTACAAAGTAGGAGGGTGTGATCTGATGGAACGTCAGCACCGGGATATGTGGAGCATCTACTCACGCAGGAAGAATATCGCTTATTTATAATTATGTAGTCGATTTGGTTTCTGACTATATTATTATTGCTGTCTTGTGGCGACTTCGAAGTATATAATCGTCTCGGATGGAGATTGAACATAGTGTTACTAATTTTAAAATTGTGTTCTTGGCAAAATTAAATTAGCCTTTCTCCTCTTTCGTTACGTTGGCGCAACCCAAATTTACCTGTAACATCAGTTGTTTCTTCCTTTCCAACTTTCGCATTAAAATCCCCCTGTATAATTGTGATATCATGGGGTTTCGTCATTATCAACACTTTTTCCACATCACTGTAAATTTGATCTACCTCGAGATTGTCGCCATCACATGTGGGTGCATACACTTGTATTACGTTCAAGTTAACCGGTTTTCCGGATATTTTGATCATCATCACCCTATCCGAAATCGGGAAGCATCCTGTCACACTGGGTGCAATGTTACGTTTAACTAATATAGCAACGCCCTTTCTGTGGATTCCGTCAACATTGCCTGAGTGAAGGGCTCATTAGATAAAAAAAATAAATTCACTCGGGGTTCAAAAGAAATTGAATGACACTTGTAAATTTTAAACGAAAAAAAGAAATTATTAAGAAAATTCACGCATAAAGTTTTGGCCTTTAGACTCCAATTACCAGGATACTGTAAGGAGCACACTCATGATATATACATTAAACGGCGTATATCACGAGTTCTATAATCCTATTATGAGTTTTGCATATAATCTTGTTGCGCGTCCGGATTATTAAAAAAATTCAAAAAAAACATAGAAATTCCGGCTTCAAAATGTCAGCATCAATTTTAGTTGGATGCAGTGGATTTATCGAAAAATCATACAATAGTATCATGTTGGCCATGGAGTATTCTGTACTTCCTTCTTTGGGCATAAGTCTATAGAATGTAAGGTTAAGCCAGAAATCGGAAGGGAACTTAAAAAAACTTGTTGGCTTCAACCCATTTTAACCAATTTTTCTACATTGATGCCAACACAGCTTCCACGAATATTAGTTTAATAGTCAACATTATGGGATCCATCCTAAAATCCTTCATTTTAAAGAATTTCAGTCATAATATATAGAATATGTTAGCAGATTAATCGATTGTAAAACGTTATTGGTTTTTACCAAATATCTGCAAGACAAAATGCCACATAAAAATACAAATTTGTGCAGTATGTTTCGATAGAAATTGGCAAAAAACTCTTCCCTTTTTTATGAAATGTTAGAATACACAGTTTAACTCGATCTTACTCACAACTATTTTCATAAATTATTGTGAAAATTGACTTTGAAAAAAATCAACAAGTACGGACGTCAATTATTAAAAAACGAGCACTTCATTGGCGACACTGAACATTTTATATATGTTTCACATAACTTTCATTACAATTACAAAAAAAAAAAAAACAACTTAAATTTTGAGACAAAAAAAAATTCAAATAGGGTCACTTTGACCTGCTTTTATGAACACTAGTAAACAAGAAACGCATATATCATAACTACACGCAGTGGGATCCTTTAAGCAATATTTTACACTATTTTGTGTAAATTGATACAATTTTTTCGATTTTTGGCCAGGTTTTTCGGAAAATTGGCCACTCTAATTTGATCAGATCGATTCTCATTCAGAGTTTATTTGCTATTCTTTTTTTGTTTTGGTACAAATTCAGTTTGACTTTTGTTTATGTTCAAGATCGCTTTTTATCGATGATAATTTTTATTTTGTTGACCATAAATGTTTATGGTTAAAAATAGTTAAAAAAAGCAAAACAAAAATTACAACTTTTCAATTTAACCTCATTTATTAACTGCGTTAAGTTGCCATTGTTTGCTTTGGTTCGCACATACTAGAATCAAGTCATGAACTTATTATTCGCATTGTATAAATGTTATTGGACAAGACAATTGCTAGGTATTTTTTTTTTCTAAAAATGAACATAGATTCTGGTACAATTAACATTATGCGATAATTTGCGTACATTACAGAGACTTGCATTTATTGTTTTTTTTTTTTTTTTTGTGTTAAGCCACCATTATAAAAACTTGAGGTTAGTCGTAAGCAGCAGTATTGATTGGCTTAGACATGAAAAAGAGCAGGATTAATTTCGGTCTCCGTTTCGTCTCAAATGAATGGGTGGTTGTGGTTTTTAGATTCGTTAAATGTAATGAATAATGGAAAACCATGGTTGAGGCGCCATATGAGTATCCGAAATTTAAAAAAAAATCCTTCTAATATTCATGTAATATTAAATATTAGTTGGTGGAAGAAATACCCAAGGATGCCTCTCCGTTCATGCACGGCTTAATTTTTTTTGGCACAACGGATGTTTTTGGACGATATAAGATTTAATTTGATCGATGCACTTTTGTCCTGATTATCTACGCCGAAATTCGTGAAAAATTATCGGACGAACATGTTCACAAGTAAATTCCTTTTCATACCCTCAGCATTTATGCTAACGAGGGTATATGAGGAAAACACAAAATTTTTAGTTTTCCATCGAAATAAAATTTAAAATTTTTTTTAAGCTACACGAAAGATTTTTGGTACATGGATTGAGAAAAATTCCCATTCTCAAATCTGTTCGAGATACTAATTTCGGTTATTGCGCGTAAAAGTTATAGCGGTTTCAATTCTGATAATAAGAACAAATCTTAAAAAAGCGCTACTCATTATATTGAGAAACATTGTAAATTAATGGCTTCCTACATATTATATGATTACTGAGGTCCCATAACTTTAGTCAAACATATATAAATTTAGGCGGAAAATAAGGAAGAATTAAAAAAAATTGAAAGATTGCATCATGTTGTAATAAAATTCAAGCTGTTTATGCATCTAAAGATTCAAATAAAACCAAAACTATACAAATCTGTTTAGCGGTTTGCAATTTTTTTTAGAGAAAATGTTTGTAAGAAAAAATTTTTTATATAAATCTAATTTATTCTGTAAGTTAGTTGAAGAAATTGTAGAAAAAATATGTCGGAGTTGCCCTCAGTTTTTGTATCTAATTTTTGTTCGTTCGTCTATATTCGTAATAATTAAGGCACCCATAGCTCTGCCCTAGATGTATCACTCAGAATTAACCGTCCTACGTTCCCCAAGCCATTCCCCATGGCCAGTTTTGCCAAACATACAGGCAACCATTGGCTTCGAAGTGCTTCTTCCATTTGGCACGCCTTCGAAGACCCACACGGTCGATTGCTGTTTTGTTTCAGGCTCATTCGTCATCTGCGACGATCTTATAAACGTAGTTTGAAGCACCTCGATCGTATTTATTCATGATTTCTTTACACCAATCGAAACTTTCCAAAAATGTGTCAAATGGCGCGTGGCATCACGCAGCGTTGTCTAGGCCAGAAAGTTATCTAGAAGCCTTTGTATAAAATATCAAACGAGCTTCTTATGGAGACCAAAAGGTCTTCTTACAGAACATTAAATAATTTTTTATAGAAGACACAATAGGTCTTCTTATAAAATGTCAAAAGATGTTCTTAAAAATGACCAACAGTTCTTCTTGAGAAGATCTTCTTACAACGACCAAAAAATTTCTTTAGAAGACTAAAAGGTATTTTATAGAGACACAAGGGCCTTCCCAGCAAAATGTTCGATGCCAAAGATGACATTCAATCATGGGTGCAAGTGATCTAGCATGTCATCTTTTTAGCATCTTCATCGATGAATTTTATATGAGCGTGGACCCCAAAAGATGACGTTCTTTCCTGGATCCTAAGCATGTCATTTTAACCAATGCGTTGACATGTCATTTTCACCAATGCTTTGGCATGTCATTTCCACCAATGATTTGACATGTCATTTTCACCAATGCTTTGACACGTAATTTTCACCCATGCTTTGACATGTCATTTTAACCAATGCTTTGGCATGTCATTTTCACCAACCCCTTGGCATGAAATTTTCATGTCTTGTTTGGAAAATGGAAATGCTGTATTGAAATATGGTTTTCATGAAAAACAAAACTCTTTATTAATTCAAACGAATTCATGAAATAGCTACAATTAATTTATCAGTTTAGTTTTTCAAAAGTTTACATCCAAAATTGCAATGTAATCACCACCGATGCAACGCAAAAGATTACTTCCTCCGTTCTCCGCAACTGATATTCTTTCATCTCACAAAAGGTTTTTTCAATTATCTTCCCATCACCAGTTCAGATTTCAACATGGACTCCAAATGCACTCCTTTAAGTATTTTTATTTCGTAAATTACTTTTATTTTATAATTTTGTTATTTTATAACAACATTTTGGTAATTTATACTCTTTTGTTTAGTGACGGAAATATGTAGGGATCTACAACCCGGCTTGCTTTAGGGATCTCTAAGAACAAAATGTAACGAACGGGGAGGAGAGACTTTTTATGGAAAATACCATTTATGTTTAATTAATTTATTTTTAATTGTTTCTTTCCAAAAGTAGTTTCTTCTTTATTTTCAGATTCTTGTTCCTTTTCGTTTCGGACTTTTTTTCAAATTCCAAGAAGCGAGATTTGATTGATTTCATTCTATGTCAGATTTAAAACAGACAAGGGAACTTTTAAGATAGCAATGTGTGCAGTCCGATTCTATTTTTAGCTCGATGGTTGGGACTTCATATAATACCAATTGTTTAGAAGTTTTAGTTGTTTGATATGCAGGAAATGTGAGACAACATCACGACGACAGTTCTAACAACTTTGGTCTGTTCCAGAAACTGCAAGAATCTACTTATTTTTACTACGATAACAATGTTTCCTTTATGTTATCGGAAAAAATAGTAAAAATTAGTAGATTTTTGCAGTACTGGAACATACCAAAATGAAAATAAACAGGTGCGTAAATAAAAACACAAACATCATCTCTATTGGATCGATGGAATGGGTACAAATGCTGATGAACAGATCGGATCTTTCACGACTTCCTTTGAACCAATGCAAAAGATGACATGAAATCACGTCATCGCAAAGAACCCCTTCCGTCAAATTTTGCTGGGTTCTTATAGAGACCAAAAAGTCTTCTTTAGAAAATCAAAAGGTCTTCTTTAGAAGACCAAAATGTCTTCTTACAGGCCAAAAAAGTCCTTTAGGAAAAACAACATCTAAAAGTTCTTCTTATAGAAGGCCAAAAGTTTTTCGTCTAGAAGACCAAAGGTCTTCTTATAGCTATCAAAAGGTATTCGTGGAAGACCAAGAAGCATAAAGGCAAAAATGTCTTCTTTAGAAGGTCATGAAGTATTTTTATAGAAGACCTAAAGGTCTTCTTTTTAACGACAAAAAGGTATTTTATAGACACCAAAGGGTCTTTTTCAAAAGATCAAAAGTCTTCTTAGAAGATCAAGAGGTTTTCTTATAGAAGATCAAAAAGTTTTCCTATAGACGACCATAAAGCACTTTTATTGAAAACAAAATTCTTCTTAAAAAAGACCCTAAAGCCTTCTTATAGAAGATCTGAAAGTATTATTAAAGGAGATCAAAAGGTATTCTTATTAAAGGCCGAAATGTCTTATTGAGAAGATCGAAAGGTCTTCTTAAAGGAGATCAACATGTTTTCTTCAAGAAGTCAAAATATTCTTCTTATAGATACAAAGCGGGCTTCTTTAGAAGACCAAAAGGAATTCTTTTACAAGCACATAAGGTATTCTAAAATAAGACCACAAGATCTTCTTTTGGATACCAAAATGTTTCCTTCAGAAGACCAACAAGTATTTTTACAGAAAACCAAAAGGTTTTTACAGTAGACCAAAACGAGTTTTTTTTAAATTAATTTTCAATTAGTGGCATTACAGCACAATGTAGAGCTCAATGCTCAAAGAAGAAGTTGAGGAAAACACTTCAAAGGTAAGGTTTCTAATGTATGATTTTTAATACATATATCCACTGTATCTACCTCAGCTGACATTTTGAAGACTGAAAAAATGTGTTTCTATACCCTCAGCATTTATGCTAACGAGGGTATATACACTTTCATACGGGCAAAATGTGCCTCATCGAAATAATGGTTTTAGACCCCAATCATGTTTGGACGAAATCCGTTTTAGACATCGTGAAATTTCTACCAGACTTACAAGAGGTTCCATTATGGACTTAATCGGTCCACTCCTTCGGGTACCTCCCACACGGTGCCCGGACATAACTCCCAAAATGATTTTGGACGTTATGTCCGCTGCGCTTTGCTGACATAACTCCAAAAATTCGTTGGGAGTTATGTCCGTGAAGCAAAGCGGACATAACACCCAAAAAAATCGCGGACATAACTCCCAACGATTTTTTCTTAATTTATAAATTACTAGCAAAGTGCCCGCTACTTCGTATGCGGAAAAGATATAAAAAACAAATAAACAATAATATAGTGGAAATGGCGAACACTGAAAATTTGATTGTACTTATTCCAATTTTAATCAATATTTATTATTTAATATTTTAGTACTGTTCGTACCGCTTTAGTTCAATTTTCAAAAAGATCAGCCATATCTCACCCTTACATGTTAACAGCGAGACCAACATTGCACACCAATACTCACACTAAAATTTAGTGACTAAATCCAAAAAAAAAAAAAAAAACAGATTCCAGAACTGTCCCTACACCCAACAACAAATTGAGTGCCATTAAGTACTCTTCGTACCCATAAGAACGATTTTCCAAAACGACCTTAATCCTTCACTTCACCAGTAAACTTAATTTCAAAGAACAGGATTCCAGCGCTATCAGTGCACTCAAATTCAAGTTGTACCATTTGGTGTATTTCGTGCCCATAAGTACGAACTTCAAAAACTACCTGCATGTCTCAATCTTACACTCCAACCGTAGTCTTACCAAATTTCAGGATTCCAGCTCTATCCGTTCCCCCAAATACCTACTGTATCAAATTTAGTACCATTTAGTACTTTTCGTATCCATAAGTACGAATTTTCAAAACTACCTTAATCCTATACTCCAACAGTAATCTCAATTCCAAATTTAAGGATTCCAGGTGTATTCGTTCACTCAAATCCAATTTGTACCAAATTTAGTAACATTTAGTACTTTCCGTACCCATAAGTACGAATTTCCAAAACTACCTCAATCCTAAACTTCAACTATAATCTCAATTCCAAATTTCAGGATTCCAGATTCCAAATCCCAATTGTACCAAATTTATTTCTTTTCGTTCCCATAAGTACGAATTTCCAAAACTACCACAATCCTACACTCCAACAGAAATCTCAATTCCACATTTCAGGATTCTAGGTCTATCCGTTGACCCAAATTATACCAAATTTAGTGATTTTCGTATTCATAAGTACGAATTTCCAAAACTACCTCAATTCTGCACTTCAACATTAATCTCAATTACGAATTTAAGGTTTCCAGCTCTATTCGTTCACCCAAATCCAAACTGTACCAAATTTAGTATTTTTTTACCCGTTAGTAAGAATTTGCAAAACTAACTCCATCTTACACCCCAACAGCAAGTTTAATTCTAAATTTCATTATTCCATCTCTGTTCGTTCACCCAAATCCAAATTTGGTACTTTTTGTACGAATTTTCAAAACTACCTCCATTTTACACTCCAAATGTAGCCTACGAAGTACTAATTTCCCAATTATCTCAATCCCATACTCTAACATCAACTGTAATTCGAAATTTTAAGGCTACAGCTCTATCCGTTCACCCTAAATTCAAATTGTACCTAATTTAGTACCACTTAGTACTTTTCGTAACCTTAAGTACGAATTTTCAAAACAACTCCATTCTACAATCCAACAGAAGCCATTCTTATAATCCAGCAGCAAGTTTTATTCCCAATTTCAGAAATTCAGCTCTATCCGATGACCCCAATCTTAATTGTACCAAATTTATTACTCTTCGTAACCCATAAGTACGAATTTCCAAATTATCTCCATCCCATACTACAACATCAATTTTAATTTAAAATTTCAGGATTCCAGGTCTATCCGTTCAACCTAAATCCAAATTGTACAAAATTTAGTACCATATAGTACTTGTCGTATCCATATGTACGAATTTTGAAAACTACTTCTAGTCTACTCTCTAACAGTAGCCTTAATTCAAAATTTCAGGATTCCAGCTCTATCCGTTCGCCTAAGTCATAATTGTACCAAATTTAGTATCATTTAGTACATTTCGTACCCATAAGTACGAATTTTCATAACTACTTCCATTCTTCTCTCCAACAGTAGCCTTAGTACAAAATTTCAGGATTCCAGCTCTATCCGTTCGCCCAAATCGTAATTGTACCAAATTTTGTACTATTTAGTACTATTCGTACCCAAAAGTACGAATTTTCAAATCTGCTTCCATAGCATGCTCCAACTGCAGCCTTAATTCAAAAATTTCAGGATTCCAGCTCTATCCGCTCAAACTAAATCCAAATTGTACAAAATTTAGTACCATTTAGTACTTGTTGTACCCATAAGTACGAATTTTCAAAACTGCTTCCATTCTACTCTCTAACGGCAGCCTTAATTCAAAATTTCAATCTTTAATCTTTATTCGTTCACAAAATACGAATTGGTACCAAATTTAGTACACTTTAGTACTTTTCGTACACTTATAGTTCGAATTTCCAAAAACCCAGCCTTAACTGACCCCTTCGGACCAAGAGTGATCCACACCCAAAATTTCAGTAATCTAGCTTCAGCCGTTTCGTCTGGGCGTTGATGAATCAATCAGTCAGTCAGTGAGTCAGTGAGTCAATCACTTCACTCTTTTATTAATATAGACTTCTTAGCTTAATTTTGAAATTTATAGTTATAATTTTTTTTTTAAATTTTAGAGTAGAAGTTAGAATATAAGCGGAATTATATATTTGAGAAGGGATAAGTGCCAACCAATGCCGAAGTAACCACAAAATCCTCCTGATTTCATAAAATTATATAAAAAAGAAATTATGCCCGAAATTATGTAAGTAGCAGTTAGGAGAAGTTATACATATATTGTAAAAATATTTGTTAAGAAAATCGCGCGATTTTTTTCAAAAATATTTTCGCCTTTCAGGAAGTATTTGAATACTTTTACAAACACTTTTATCTTTTTAAATTGTGAAAATATTTTTGCAAAAAATCACGAATATTTTTACAAAAAAAATTTATCTTCTTAAATTGTGAAAATATTTTTAAAAAAATCTTCTTAAATTGTGAAAATATTTTTGTAAAAAATCACGAATACTTTTACAAAAACTTTTTATCTTCTTAATTTTTTGAAAAAGTCGCGCGATTCTTTATACCCTCAGCCTTTAGGCTAAAGAGGGTATTTACACTTTGATACGGCCAAAAATGTGCCTCATCGAAATAATGGTTTTAGACCCCAAGTATGTTTGTACGATATCCGTTTTAGACAATTTTGGGTCGATCTAGCAATGTCCGTCCGTCTGTCTGTCTGCCTGTCCGTCTGTCTGTCTGGCTGGCTGGTGCGCACGATAACTCTCGAACGGATCATTCGATTCGGTTCAAATTTTGGGTATCGAAATATTTTGTCAAGATTTGATTTAAGTTCGAAGATGGGCCATATCGGTCCACTCCTTCAGGTACCTCCCCCCCAAAAGTTCAAAAATGTTCGGAAACATTGTCCGCACGATAACTCTTGAAGGGAGTAACCGAATTAGTCCATACTTTGCACATCGTGACATTTCTACCAGACATAGATGAGGTTCCAATATGGACCCTATTGGTTCGCTCTTTCGGGTACCTCCCACACAAAATTTTGCTTAAGTGCAGTTTAAGGCCTGCTCTCGAATCGCTTTGATTTTTGTTGCAGCCACTTGTATTCACTACCCCCATTACGACGATATAATTTTTTTCAGGAGCAAGTCCTGAAGATATCAGCACGAAAACTGCAAACAACCCATATAATACCATGTGTCGTAGTTGGAGTGCACGATAACTCTCGAACGGATCAACATATTTGGTTAAAATTTTTATTCTTTCAATATTTTGTCCAAACTTAGTTTAAATTCGAAGATAGACCATATCGGTCCACTCCTTCCGGTACCTCCCCCACAAAGGTTCAAAATTTTTCGCCAAGATTGTGGGCATGATAACTCTAGGAGGGAATAACCGAATTGAGCCAAACTTTGCTATTGGTAATATTACTTTCAGGCATAGATCGAGTTCTAATATGGACTATATCGGTCCACTCATTTGAGTACCTCCCACACAAAATTTGGAAAAAGTATAGTTTAACAACTCCTATCCGATCTTATTAATTTGTGACGCAGCAGATGCACTTGCGGCCCCTGTTACGACGTTGTATTTCTTTTCGTGGGAAAGTCCATACTTCCTGAGATAATAACCCAAAAAGGTCCAGAAAATCCTACCGGCACCACCTAAACTGGCTAATGTGTAAAATAATACTTTAAGAGAGAAATCGATTTAGCTCAAACTTTGTAAATTGAAAAGTAAAATTGTAATATATTTAAATTCAGAAAATTAAGTACAACATATTTAATTATATAGTCTGTAAGGAAAATATCCATAGACTAATAAAGAAAAAAAATATTTCCTACAGATTTGTATTAGGTCCGAATATGTACTACATCGGATCCTATGGGTACACCCTACCCAAAGTTTGGAAAAAAATGCACTCGTCTTGGATCATTCTGAATTTTGTTGCAACATGTAGTTTTTTGCGGCCCTTTCCATCCTGGAAAATTTTCCCAACAGCTAAAAAACCTACAGAACTATTGTGTTAACTTTTTTTCTTCGGGTACGTGGCTGAGGGTATATCTCTGTCGGCTCAGCTGACTGATACTTTCTTAATGGTTTTTTTTTTCAAAAACATTTTCGACTTTTTATCTTCTTAAATTGTGAAAATATTTTTGTAAAAATCTTCAGACATATTTTCGCCTGCGGCGCTTTCGTTTTTTCAGAATTTATTTGAATATTTTTACAAAAACTTTTTATTTTCTTAAATTGTGAAAATATTTTTGTAAAAAATTGCGAATATTTTTACAAAAACTTGTTATCTTCTTAAATATTTTTGCCTGTGGTGCATTTATTTCGTTTTTCAGAAAGTATTTGAATATTTTTACAAAAACCTTTTAATGTCGCGATTTGTTTACAAAATATTTTCGCCTTTTCGTTTTTTTTACTTTTTATTTTCCTGTAGGCAGAACTTTTCGTTTAAAAGCTATTCGATCAAAATTGAACGAGTTACAGCAAAATCGGGAAAAGATATATATGGGGGCTATATCCAAATCTGAACCCATATGGACCAAAGTTAATATTTTTATACCCTACACCACTATGTGGGGAGGGTATTATAAGTTGGTTTTGGCCAAAAAGTTTGTAACGCATCAAAATAATGGTCGTAGACCCATACTTATATATACCAAAATGATGGTCTCGACGAGCTGAGGCTATGGCTATGGGTGTCCGTCCGTCTGTCCATCTAAACCTTGTAATCACGCTACAGGTCGATCGTCATCAATTTTTGAGTGTTGATGAAGGTCCCGGAGGGGAAGAAGCCTATTGATTTTGGTGATGGTCGGATAATATTCAGGGGTCGGAATGGGCAAAAAACTTATTTGGAGAAAAAGTCAACATTTTATTTCAAAGCGAATATCTCCGCTTCTGTGTGGGGTATATCAAAAGCAAAACCTGCTAAAGAAAGTATAAGATATCACCTTTGCAACGATGTAACGTAGGTGGTCAAACAAGGAAGATATCGCAATAGCCGCTAATAGAACCCAACTTTTCATTTTTGCGATTTTAATAATAATGACGGACATCACAGATTTGGTTGGGGACCTTCCAAAAACAAAATCTGACTATGAAAGCAGAAAATCCCATCTTTACAATGATGCAAAGTAGGTTGGCGTAGGTGGCCAAATAACGGAGATATCGCAATAGTCGGTAATACATCCCATTTTTCCATTTTTGAGTAATCACGCTACATGTCGCAATTTTGATCGGATCGTTACGAAATTTTGGACGTTAATGGGGGTCCTACAGAGGAAGAAGCCTATTGATTTTTGCGATGGTCGAATATTATTCAGGGATCGGAATTTGAAAAAATCTTATTTGGAGAAAACGTTTTATTTCAAAGCGAATATCTCTCTTCTGTAAGAGGTATGTCGAAACCAAAACCTGGCAGGTGAAGTAGAAAATATCATCTTTACAACAATGTGAAGAAGGTTGGCGACATTTCCTGAGTATTTCAGTCTAGTAAAACTTCTCTATAAGTGGTATCTTACGACACGCCGTTCGTACTCGGCAATAAACAGTAGGTCCCATATCATTGAGCTAATATGAATCGGGGTGCACCCATTGGTATGAGAGAAGTCTCCCTTGTCCCATCTGGGATGTTTGTGGAACAATTATTATTATTAAATTATTATAATAATTCGTACTCGTTCGTACTCGGCAATAAACAGTAGGTCCCATATCATTGAGCTAATATGAATCGGGGTGCACTCATTGGTATGAGAGAAGTCTCCCTTGTCCCATCTGGGATGTTTGTGGAACAATTATTATTATTAAATTATTATAATAATAATAATTGTTCCACAAACATCCCAGATGGGGCAAGGGAGACTTCTCTCATACCAATGAGTGCACCCCGATTTATATTAGCTCAATGATATGGGACCTACTGTTTATTGCCGAGTACGAACGGCGTGTCGTAAGATACCACTTATAGAGAAGTTTTACTAGACTGAAATACTCAGGAAATGTCGCCAACATCACTGAATCCACGACCTTTAGCGTGCAAGGCGGGTGTGCATACCATTGCACCACGGTGGCACCCGTTTTGTCATAGGTGGTCAAACATCGGAGATATCGCAATAGTCGGTAACGCATCCATTTTTCCATTTTTCACACTACAGGTCGGAATTTTTGATCGGATCCTCACGAAATTTTGGGGGTTGATGGGGATCTCACAGAGAAAGAAGAATGGTTGGCGTACATCCCACTTTTCCATTTTTTATTTGAGTTGTACTGACGATGTACTTAAATGCGTATCAACAAAATTGGCCTGTATTAATGAAGACATTCAGAGCAAAGGCGCTAAGCTATCCGAATTTTAATATTTTGGATTTTACCAGTCAAAAGCTTATGCACAGTGGTAGTGGTGTAGGGTATCACGGCCCCGACCCGACTATAGCCTTGGCTCATTCCTGTGCCCTCACAAGTACTTGTGCAAAAATTCATCAACCTAGTTCAACGCCTTCTATTTTTGTCCACTTTTGTATGGAAGCGGCGACACTGTGCGGCTATTCAGATGAGGAGAACATCTTTCGTGGGATCTTTTCAACATCTTTCCAGAGAAGATTATAGAAGATAAAATTTAAATAAAGGTCACTCGATTCTTATTTTTAATGACAAATAAGTCACACTAATTCATAATTTATTGCACAGATAAACATTTATTTTAAGCAGAAATGTTTTTTAGGTTATCCTATAGTTTAATGCAAGGCCTACAGAAGATCGGCCATTCAGAATATATGTGACAAAAAATATAATAGATTTTACATTATTATTTCTATGTATTTTAAATTTCAATAATGTTTTTCGCAACAAACATAACTATCAGATGGGCTTAGTATCCGACGTTGTAGACTGTGGTTTAATGTGTAGCCTCCCCCTTTTATTATTAGGGTACTGTATAAAGATATTCCAGATATTTCAATTGTGCGAAGCAGCGTTGTAAATAACTGTTACGATCTCCTCCGGGTTGTTGTTGATATTGTACTTGCTGTTGTGGCTGGCCTAATGTCATTACAGGTTGGCCTGAATTAACTGTCATTGGAAGTGTAGGAATGGGATTTGTAGATGGGACTGTTAATGGAATTGTTGACGGAATTTGCATGAACTGCCGTTGATTATTCTGTTGTGCTTGTTGTTGCTGCTGTTGATGATGCCAATACGATTGTTGTTGTTCTTCATAACGATTCATATGTTGTTGTCCCCAATAATCGGCTTCTAGTCCCCGTTTTTCCAGTTCAGCATAAAGTGTTTGTTCAATTTGATTTTCGGAAAATTCATGTTCTGGATGATCAAATTTGTAATGATGCTTTAATGCCATGCTATGCAAAAATATTTGCTTGCATATTTGACATATTTTATGAGTTTCTAAATGTTTCTTAAAGTTACTGGGAGTGCTTAAAATTTTAGAACAGAATTTACACACAAAAGGTGGCGTTATTAAGAATTTGGACATTTTTACGATACTTCCAAAGAAAAGTAAATCGATATTTTTTGTGGTACACCACACTCTTTATCGTTGAAAGGTTCGAACAAAACTAAACATTTTTGAGATTTGTTAAATATTTATTAAAGGACCTTTTTAATATTTGGTGTCAATTTTGACACCAAGATACCGAAACATAAACAACACATGCTGGCTGGCCTTGTTGAGACTCTCAGCAGGCAATTCAAGCATTAAACTCTCAAGTGCCATAAAAAGAAATTCCTATGAAGTGGTATTCGCTGTGCAAGCGATCTTTACACTATTTTTTGTTGCACACAGGCAGTAGCAGATATCGACACACAAATACATACTAATATAGAATAAACATGCATATGAATCCGGACACATTAAGGATTCTGTTATACGAGTGGTGTTTTAATGGCAAATAAGAAAACAACTGGGTGCACCACAAGCTACAATTCAATTTTCATTGTCGAGAACAAAACTGTTTTCACGGTGCGTGTTTTACGAACGAATTGAAAATTTCCTGTAAAAGGTCGCTCGTTATAAAATAACGCAGAATACATTTCCGAGCACTTCAGCGACTGTAGGTCTTTAGTGCTTCTTTCCATTGACATTTTCAGTATTTTCGTTGTGTAGCGTCAACGAGTTCGTATTTGATAATTTTCTACGTGGAGGGTGGGTAGAAACCCTTAAGATTCCAAAATACCAAGAAGAAAAATTTGGCAAAAGACTTTAAATGATTTCACATCGTTGTTCTTTCCATAAAATGGACCAATATTTACAATGTTCAAATTTGAGCCCTTGTATCCTCTGACTACACGCAATACAAAATTACAGAAATTTCGGTTCAAAAATTTGACAAACAAATTTGGCAATACCGGTTCCTGGAGCTAGGCTAAGGGTAAGCTTTCTATCTTTTGGGACCACAAAATTCCAATTAACAACAAGTAAAAAAGTGTTAAGCTCGGCCTGGCCGAACTTTTTACATCCTACACCATGAAACATATTAGGTAATTTAAATTCCTGTCCACAATTTTAAATAGAGATATTTTTTTACCACGGAAACCCAGATGCCTTTATAAGGTCAGATACTGCATCGAAAAATTTCTTCAATCGGGCGCCACCTTGTAAAGTGGTTTTCTCGTCGGCTGGGGTAACTTCATTCCCGTCTAGGGTCTCCATAAGGACCCACTAAACCTTACGAAATGAAAAGACTAGTATTATCCCCTTCCTGGGGGCTAAATCGGGGATTTATTGATTAAATACTAAGTTACAATCCACTTGTGTTTAAATGCGATAAGAATGAATCCAATGGGTACATATTTGGATTAGTATTTGGCGTAAGTATTAGCAGACTCGCTTGGGCTCGGCAGCTGAGAAGCTCGTGTTGAATTAGCGGGTTATTCTTCGGGGGAAACGGTATTGTTTGTGTTCGGGAGTGAATGATCGGGAACACGATGTGTTAAGTGTTCGGCTGCAGATGATCGGGAAGTCGATGAATTCGGTCTTCGGCTGCAGCTGATCGGGAAGACGATTAATTCAATGTTCCGCTGCAGATGATCGGGAAGACGATGTATTTGGTGTTCGGCTGTAGATGATCGGGAAGACGATCTATGCGATGTTCGGCTGCAAATGATCAGGAAGAAGAAATGTTCGGCTGTTGATGTTCGGGAACACGATGGGTTCGGCGTTCGGCTGCTGATGTTCGAAAACACGGCTTCGGGTGTTAATGCTCGGGTATGGTTGTTCGGGAAGACGATATGTACGGCGTTTGGATATTGACGCGATAAAATCGTCGCTCGGGTGTTAATCTAGGACTACGGTCTAGTTTCTACAGTATACTACTATTACTTAAACAGTGGAACAGATGACCCGAAGGCCCTGTAGAACTGAAAAACCCGAAGTTCCAGTGCCGAATGGAACAGATGACCCGAAGACCCTGTAGAACTAAAAACCCCGAAGGTCCAGTGCCGAATGAAACAGGTGACTCGAAGGCCCTGTTGAACTGAAAACCGCGAAGGTCCAGTGCCGAACGGAACAGATGACCCGAAGGTCCAGTGCAATTTATTAGCCACCACAATTAAGTGGGTAGCTTCCAAAAGTATTCCCAACTCGGTAACACCAAGGCGCACAATGTCGCGACTTCATATTAACTGTGGCCAAAAATAGAAGGAGTTGTCGTAGGTGCATCAATTTTGCTACACGTACCAATTATTGACTTACAATCTTCAGGACAAAAAATTGGGTTGGTCGGTCCACGTTTTGATATAGCCCCCATAGAACCGTACCTCTCGATTTTCGGTATTTTGAATGTTTTAGACACAATGACCAACCGAAAGTATTCAAATTTTGTGGTTAGTCTCCGGCAGAGGTATCAAACATTCCAACAGAGAATTGTGGGCTTAGGTCCATGTTTTGTTATAGCCCCCATACAATGGTACCTCCCGATTATATGTATTTTGAAGATTTTAGCCTCATTATTACACCGAAATTGCTGAAATTTGGTAGTTAGTCTTCGTAGGGGGCATTATACCTTCACCTTGAAATTTGTCTGCATAGGTCCACGCCTTCATATAGCCCCCATAGGACGGTACCTCCCGATTTTCGGTATTTTGGAGATTTTAGCCTGATTATCACACCGAAATGGATGAAAATTGGTATTTAGTCTCCGTTGGGCGACTTATAACCTTCCACCAGAAATATGTCGGTATAGGTCTTCGTCTTCCTATAGCCCCCATTATATTTTGAGTGTTGTGGCCTCGATATACACCCGATATGACTAAAATTTGGTGTTTAGTCTTCATATTGCTTGTGAGCATATTGAATATATCAAACTCTTGTCTTTATATATGAGAAATTTCCTTTAAAAATTTTTTTTGACCGATTAGTGGTCAAAAACGTCAGTTTTTTGTAAAAAATCTAATTTTGATTTTCGCTTTCGATTTTTCGCTATAGCCAACACCCCAAAACGATTTGTTAAAAAATGGGGTATCCTCTCAGTGAGGTGGTCGCTGAAAAAGCGAGATGACACATTCGTCTGCAAACCTCTGCAGCTGGTACCTTTATATATTTGAAGTACTCACTTTTTACTACTCATACAGCCAAAACTATCGACATACACTTTTATACCATTTTTTCCCACTCCACTCAATTTAAAATTTGTTTCAGAAAATTAATAAACTTAGTAATACATGTTTGGGTAAATGTAAACACCATATGATTAATATTTACATACAAACAAAAGTGTAGCCAAGTTTATTACATCCGAAGAGAACTTAGGAACCATTCTGGCAGCGACCGTCACTTTTAAATTTTAAATATTAACGCATAATTCTAAAAAAAACACAAAAATACGTATTAACTAAAATTGTCGGATTTTAATCCTCCTATAGCAAAAACTAATTCACGTATCAGTACCAAACTTCAGATTCATCTTAATTAATATGTTTTCTATCACTCCCCATCAATAAATTTGTTCAACGAAGTATTTAGTTTTTACCATTTTTGGCCACGGCCGTGACACTGTGAGGCGTACGTTGGCGGATTTAGAACAGTCTTTAGTTTCAACCCGTGTAGCTAACTCCCTGTAGTAGCCAGTTCGCCATCAGCAACCAACTTTGAAATATACATATGAGTGACTCGAGGCATGAAGTGAATGCGAATTATTTACCAGTGTGTGGCCTGTTATGCCACTAGTGTCAGGTAGAAACAATGTATGGTGTAGTGTTGTCAAAGTACTGTTTACCCATGACTGTAATTGGTTTCTTGATAGTAGTTGTTGTGTTATGTACGCGATCATATTGTCACGTTACAACTTTTATATGGGAGCTATAACAAAGTGTTTGTGGCAACTGGCAACCGCAAATCTTAAATTGCCGTTTGTTCGGTCAACACATGTAGATAAACTCCAGACAATCAGAGCTCCGATTTACTCGAGAGTGAAAATTGTTGGTTGACTTGGGACAACTTTATTTGAGGGTGGGGTAAGTTTTTGTTTGGCACTAGGGAGGGGCTAGTTGCCCCCCTCAACTTGCTCAAATTCGAGAATAGTTTCACTCGCGAGTGGAATTCGAGCGAGTATTCGGTGCTCTGCTGACAATTGTTGTTATGAGAAGTTTTGTGACCACTTTGAACGTCAAATAACAGGTAGTGCGGTCAAAAATTAGTTAACATTCTTAAAGTACATAAAATCGGGACGTACCGTTACATGGGGGCTATACCAAAACATGGACCTATATTGAAAATTTTCAGTGGAGAGGTGTTGTGACCGCTAGGAACCTCAAATGGCAAATTACGGCAAGTTTGGTTCAAATCCTTACGAGTAAAATACCGAAAATCAGCAGATACCGTTATATGGGGGCTATACAAAAACATGGACCCATGTTAAACAAATATTGATGGAGATGTTTTGTGACAACTGGGAACCTCAAACATCAAATTACAGGCATTTCCGTCAAAAAATTTAGCTTGCAAAGCACCGAAAATCAGGAGGCACCGTTATATGGGGGCTGTAACTAAACATGGACCTATGTTGAAAATGTTTGCTGAAGATATTTTGTGACCTTTGGGAACCTCAAACGTTTAACTACAAGAAGTTCGGTCAAAAACTGTTGCCAAACCCCTCGAAAATCGCGAGGTACAGTTATATTTGTGCTATACCGAGACATGGAACTATGTTCACAACTTTTGGTGGAGATATTTTGTGTCCACTGGGAACCTCAAACGTCAAATTACAGGTAGTTCTGCCAAAAAATGTGGCTAAAACACTCAAAATACCGAACATCGGGAGGTACCGTTATATGGGGCTATGCCGAAACGTGAACATTTTTGGTAGAGTAGTTTTGTGACATCTGGGAACCTCAAACGTCAAATTACAGGTAGTTTGGTCACAATATTTGACAAAACCCTCAAAATACCGAAAATCGGGAGGCACCGTAATATTGGGGCTATAACTAAAGATGGACCTATGTTGACAATTGTTACTGGAGATATTTTGTGACCTTTGAGAACATCAAACGTTTAATTACAAGTAGTTCGGTCAAAAACTGTTGCCAAAACCCTCAATATATCGAAAATCGGAAGGTACCGTTATATGGGGGCCATACCGAAATATAGACCTATGTTGACAATTTTTGGTGGATATATTCTGTGACCAATGGGAACCTCAAACGTCAAATAAGAGGTAGTTCTGTTAAAAATGTGGCTATAATCCTCAAAATATCTACAAGCGGAAGGCGCCCATTACCCATCTTCGAACTGAAACTACGTTTGGACACAATATGACCAAGGCCAAATTTTTGGACCTAATCCGTTTATCAGTTCGAGAGTTTTTGTGCTCTCCAGCCACTACATATGATGACATATGGGGTATCAACACCTTATGGGCTGTTTTCTCAAAGAGTATGGACTTGCCCCTAAAAAAAACTTTTACCGTCGCATTTGAAGCAGCGAATGCAAGTTGCTTCAACAAAAATCAAAGGGATCCGAGAGCAGGTCTTAAAGTAAACTTATCCGAAATTTTGTGTGGGAGTTACCCGAAGGAGTGGACCAATATAGTCCATATTCGAACCTCATCTATATCAGGTAGATATATTTGGATGTGTAAAGTATGGACCACATCGGTCACTCCCTTCCGAACATTTCTGAACCTTTGTGGGGGAGGTACCGAAGGAGTGGACCAATATGGCTTATCTTCTAACTTAAACTAAATTTGCACAAAATATTACGAAGTCCACATTTTGCACCGAATCATCAGATCCGTTCGAGAGTTGTCTTGCGCTCCAACCACTACCCAGCAAAATAAATTCGAAGTAGTGCAATGTAGACTAGTTCTTTCACGGCATGCTTTTATGCAGTTCAAACGGAGTCGTGAAAAAGGCACTCCATTCCTTACATGTTAGCCGCATTTGGATGCAAATCAAAGAATCACATCCATTTGTCACATTTTAACAACATCCGGAGGCAGTTCAACGGAGTCGTGAAAAAGGCACTCCAATTCCTCACAATTTAACAGCATCCGGATGCAGTGCAAACGGAGTCGTGAAAAAGGCACTCCGTTCACTACATTTTATTAGCAGTTGGTAGAGATCCCTACATGTACATAAATCAGTTTGTACATCTCTACAGGCAGTGGAATACATTTCCAAAAAGAGATAATCGTGTTAGCATTTCCAAACATTTGTTAATACAAACTAAATAATATTTAATTTGTGAACATTTTTCCGGTAACTCACGGGAAGAAAATTTCCCAATGGAGTGCTGTTGGAGTACATGTCGAAATCTTAAATGGTGATGGGAAGACAATATGAAACCCATTTAGCAGATGAAGCAAAAGCACTTAAGCTTGGATTAAATGAAGAGCGGAGGAAACACACATATTTGCGATTGAATTCAATAGAGAATTTTCATAATTTGTGTTAATTTAATAAAGTTATTAATATTTTTGTTTTACACAAATAATAAATGCATTTTATTTTGTTATTCAAAACACGTGCTCTGGACTACCTCCTATTCTACCCCAAAGGGTCAGTTAAAATGCAATGCCAGAGGGTCAGTTAAAATGCAGTGCCAAAGGTTCAGTTAAAATGCAATGCCAAAGGGTCAGTTAAAATGCGGTGCAATGGAGAGCCTCATTCCAGGGTCACTCCCTTGTAAAAATCATGAGTGAAAATGCATAATTTGATGCACTTCCAAATCACTTGTACATATCATTTAACTGCATCTTTGGAGGCAAACTTTTCGCTGGGTACTCACGGTGTCATATGGGTTTTTTGTACCTTTCAGACTATTTTCTCAGGAAGTATGGATGAAACTTATACCGTCGCATTGGGGGCCGTGAATACAAGTTGTTACAACAAAAGTCAAAACGATGCGAGAGCTGGTCCCAAACTGAACTTTTCCGAAATGTTGTGTGAGAGGTACCCGAAGGCGTAGACCGATTGAGTCCATATTGGAACCTCATCTAAAATTTCACGATGTGCAAAGTATGGGCCAAATCGGTTACTTCCTTTAAGAATATCTTTGGCCCAACAGTCGGGAAATTCAGTCTCCACAGTGAAACATCTGACAATGGTATGAGGCTGATAGACTTTGCAGCTGCAAGAAACATGGTAGTTAACAGTACCAGATTTAAGCATCTCGATATTCATAAGTGCACCTGGCTGTCGCCAGATCAAAGAACAAGAAATCAAATTGATCACGTTGTGATAGATGGAAGACATGCATCAAGTGTGTTGGATGTACGATCGTTCCGAGGTGCAAACATAGACTCGGACCACTACCTTGTTGCGGCAAAGGTACGTACCAGATTAAACGTAGCAAACAAAGTGCAAAATCAAAGCACTCCTCGTCCCGATAACATATCAGGACAATCGCAAAACATTGCCCACTCCACGCAAACAGCCGCAAAATCAGTACTTGGATACCAGAGACCTTCACCAAGGAATCCATGGTATGACCAGGAGTATCGTGCTGCTTCCGAAGAGAAAAATGCGGCATATAGGGCTACTTTACAATCAGTAGCAACGCGTAGCGCACGAGAGAGGTATCGGGAGAAAAGGAGAGAGGAGAAACGTCTTTTCCGCAGGAAAAAGAGAGAGATGGAAAAGCGGGAGTGTGAACAAATCGAGATGTACAGGAGACAGAATGAAGTCCGAAAATTCTACCAAAGAGTGAAACATCAAACTGATGGCTTTGGAACTGGCACATACTCCTGTAGAGACCAGCAAAGTAATCTGGTAACTGATACAGATAGTGTGCTAAGGATTTGGAAAGAGCATTTTTCCAAACTGTTGGTATCCAATAGTAGCGGAGTCGACGAAGATACCACAGATCCAATCCAAGAAGACGGTATTGAATGTATACCACCCGGCCAAGATGAGGTAAAGACAGCAATAAACCGGCTGAAGAATAATAAGGCAGCAGGAGCTGATGGCCTACCAGCCGAGCTGTTTAAAACCGGAGGCAACACGCTGATAAGGGGTATGCATCAGCTAGTTAGCTCCATCTGGCAGGAAGAGCGCGTACCCGATGATTGGAACCTGAGCATCCTGTGTCCCGTCCATAAGAAAGGAGATAAGACTTTATGCTCCAACTACAGGTGCATAAGTCTTCTCCCTATCGCATACAAGATAGTGTCAGGGATATTGTGCGAACGACTAAAGCCCATGGTCAACAAAATAATTGGACCATACCAATGCGGCTTTAGACCTGGCAAGTCCACCATTGACCAGATATTTACCCTGCGCCAAATCCTGGAGAAGACCCAAGAGATGCAGATCGACACCTACCACCTTTTTGTCGACTATAAAGCAGCCTTCGACAGCCCGCTACGTTCAAAGGTATTCCAAGCATTGTCTGAATTTGGTATCCCAGCAAAGCTCATTCGGCTTTGTAAAATGACTCTAACTGACACAAGATCTTCAGTTAAAATAAGAAAGAACCTCTCCGAGGAGTTTTGTACCAAAAGAGGTTTCAGGCAAGGAGACAGCCTTTCCTGTGACCTTTTCAACATCCTGCTAGAAAAGGTTATACGAGAGGCAAACGTCAAAAGAAGTGGCACAATCTACACCAATAGCCACATGTTACTTGCTTATGCTGATGATATAGACATCATGGGACGATCAGTAAAAGAAGTAACCGATACCTTTATGAAGGTCGAAGAAGAATCTGCTAAAGTGGGTCTGGCGGTAAACGACGAGAAGACCAAGCTGATGGTGTCGACGCGCAATGCGTCCGTTGAGATCGGACCAACTGTTGGAGTTTGTTCCTATAATTTTGAGGTAGTAAAAGACTTTGTATACCTCGGCACCGCCATAAACACAACAAACGACATCAATTGTGAAATAAAAAGAAGAATTGTATTGGCCAACAGATGCTACTATGGCTTAAGTAAGCGATTTAAAAACAAAGCCACAACTCGTCAAACAAAAATAACGCTTTACAAAACACTGATACTACCCGTGCTAATGTATCGTTCCGAAGCCTGGGTACTTGCGCAAGCAGATAAGGCAGTGCTTGGCGTGTTTGAGAGAAAAATTCTTCGAAAGATCTACGGACCGATCTGCGTTGACGGTGAATATCGACGTCGTATGAACCACGAGCTGTATCTGCTATACAAGGACATCAATATAGTTAAACGTATCGAGATGCAGCGATTGCGTTGGCTAGGCCATATAATAAGAATGAGCGATGATGAACCCGCTAAAAAGGCGTATAAATTCGAGCCACATGGCGGTGCACGCAGAATTGGCAGGCCAAAGAATAGATGGCGCAAACAAGTGGATGATGAGATGACAAGGCGCGGTATTCCAGAGTGCGAAGCAACAACTAGAGAGAATTGGAGATCTTTTCTTAGTTCGGTCTATGGAACAAATGTTCTGTAATGGGCCAACTAAGTAAGTAAGGGTTGGCCGTTTTGGCACCTCGTATAAAAAAACGCAAATTTTTTTATATTCAATACAAATTTATTTATGAACATAAAAAAAAAAACTTAGAACGAATATACACAATCTGGAGAATTCATCCACCATAATTACGAGTACTATCACGATCATCTATGTATGTATGTGTCGAAGTCAAGGTTTGAAGTAGCACATTGACGTTTGTTTTCTATAAGAAGAAACACTTGCCTTAGCCACTGGTAGAATAAAATAATTTTCACCACATCAGAATGACTTCCACATTGTACCCGAAATTTGGTTCGTTTACTTTTAATGGCATCACTCGCTATCATCACTCAAAGCAGGAGAATGACGATCTAACTAAGTCCATTAGGAAATAACAAAAATGATTCCAGATAATTCAATTGTGATAGGCAGTGTTGCACATATTGTTGTTTCTGCATGTTTTCGAATTGTAGTTGATGTTGTTGCACTTGGTGTTGTTGTTGCTGCTGCTGCCCTAATGTTGTTACAGATTGACCAACAGTTCCGACACTTGGATGTGTTGGATTCTGGTAGTTGTGGTTTATAGATCCGTCTGTCCGAAGAATTTGCATGGACTGATACTGTTGTTGCCGTTGTTGATAATACAAATGTTGTTGTTGCTGCTGTCGTTGTTGATGTACATATGCAACTTCTGGTCGTCTACACTGTTGTTTTTCATAAAGTTGCTTTTGTTGATGATGTTGCAACATATTTTGCAAATGCAGCATCCGTTGCTTTTTTAATACACTAAAAAGCGTTTGGGGATGCGGTGGAAATTCCTGACCTGGATGACATGTTGTGTAATGAATTTTTAATGCTGCTTTATTCAAAAATGTTACTTTGCATATGCTACATATTTTATGAACGGCTAAATGTGTCTTTAATAAAATGACATTGCTGAATGTTTTACCACAAAACCTACACTCACAACTTGTCATTTTAGCTGTTTATACAATTGAAAACTAAAAAAAAAAACGTTATTGGTCAAGAACACTCTTCATGGATTGAAGTCCTGAAAGAAACTGAACACCCATCATCGAAACAATTCGAAATTATACAAGACATGCTTATGTGAATCATATGTATGAGTTAACCATAATACGTATTAGTAGAAAGGATATGTTTTGATAGCGAGAAATGTAAACATAAACAAAAAACGTTGTGAATTAATTATCCGTTCAGGTACTGCTGACCCTTAAATTGGCTAGTGAGAATTAACAAGTAAATATTATATTTCAGGTAGAAGAATTTTGTACAAACAACTCAAAAACCCAGTTATAAAATACGGACACACTGATGGTTCATAGAAGTAGGTACCCTGTAGGAAATGACAATAGTGAATCTATAACGACTTACTACTGACATTGTCAACAGTACTACTGACAAATTGTAGACAGCTCATGTAATTTCCTATAGAAATTTTGTATGAACGTGTCCAGGGACGTACGCAGGGGGGTTTGGTTTGGGAAAATGGTTTTGTCCGACAAAATTTTTTGAGCTACTTTAACAAATTATTAAGTTTTTTTTTCTATAAAATAATTTTTGTTTTTGACATTTCAAATGAAAACATATATTGTACTGAAGGTTCTGCACTGAAAATGTACTTTATTAACAAGTTGTCTAAAATAAAAAAAAAAAAATAAAAATTTTTGTTTAAATACTTTTTTTGAGAGAAACTTCCAGTTAAACCGAATTCCTTCTTTATGCCATGTCAGTGTTTTGGAATTCTTTAATAAATATAAAGGTCTTAAGGCTTTAAACTCATTATGTATTCAAAACAATTACCAATTCAGTATTGTGCGGATTATAAGTACATGAAATTAAATGTCTATTGGACAATATGTACGACGTATCAAGGGTTCTCCGTGTAGTATATCTCGAAAACCAATTAAAAATTGTTTTTGTGCCTTAATTGTTGTTGTGCCTTAATCAAATTGTTGTATTCTTATTATACCCTCAGCCTTTAGGCTAAAGAGGGCATTTACACTTTGATACGACCAAAAATGTGCCTCATCGAAATAATGGTTTTAGACTCCAAGTATGTTTGTACGATATCCGTTTCAGACAATTTTGAGTAGATCTAGCAATGTCCGTCCGTCTGTCTGTCTGTCTGGCAGGCTGGTGCGCACGATAACTCTCGAACGGATCAATCGATTCGGTTCAAATTTTGGGTATCGAAATATTTTGTGCGGATTCGATTTAAGTTCGAATATGGGCCATATAGGTCCACTCCTTCAGGTACCTCCCCCACAAATGTTCAAAAATTGTCGCAAAACTTGTGCGCACGATAACTCTTGTAGGGAATAACCGATTTGGTCCATACTTTGCACATTGTGTAATTACTACCAAACTTAGATGAGGTTCCAATATGGACTCAATCGGTCCACTCCTTCCGGTACCTCCCACACAAAATTTCGGAAAAGTTCAGTTTAGGACCTGGTCTCGAATCGCTTTTATTTTTGTTTACGCAGGTTGTATTCGCTGTCCTCTATACGACGCTGTAAGTTTCGTCAGGGGCAAATCCATACTTCCTGAGAAAATAGCATTAAAGTTGCAAAAAACCCCTATGACACCCTGTGAGGTGGTTGGAGCGCAAGATAACTATCGAACGGATCTGCCGATTCGGTCCAAAATATGGCCTTAGTAATATTTTGTTCAAACATAGTTTAGGTTTGAAGATAAGCAATATCGGTCCACTCCTTCAGGTACCTCCCCCACAAAAGTTCAAAAATGTTCGGAAAAATTTTTCGTACGGTAACTCTTGAAGGGAGTGGCCGAATTGGTCTATACTTTACACATCCTAATATATCTACCAGATATAGATCAGGTTCAAATATGGACTATGCTTGTCCACTCCATCCGGTACCTCCCACACAAAATTCCGGATAAGTTCACTTTAAGATCTAATATCGACTAACTTTGATTTTTTTGAAGCAACTTGCATTCGCTGCCTCAATTACGATATTAAAAGTTTTTTTCAGGGGCAAGTCCATACTTCTTGAGCAAACAGCCCGAAGGGTGTAGAAACCCCCTATGGCACCATATGTTGTGGCTGGAGATCCACTTCCATAACGGTCAAAGTCGATCCATTCCATTTAGTATCTCCTCCGCAAAACTTTTGATCTTTAATCCTAATCAACAAAATTTGTCTGTTCAAACGCCCAACATTTTTAAAACTCACTAAATACATATGTATTTTGGGAAAAATTGTTTCAATATACACATGCTGAGGGTATACCTCTGTCGGCAAAGCCGACTGATACTTTTTACTTGTTATACTAAACTTAAGTTCTGACAAAACCCGCTTAAAAAATTTTGGAGTCGATTTATCCCAGTTCGTCCTAGCTCATTTTAACTCTCAAACAGATCAACAGATTGGGTCCAAATTTTGGATCTCGCAATATTTTGTCCAAACTTTAATTGTCTGTTTCTCTAAGACGATTCGAATTCAAATTCGTTCGAATTACTACTAAACTGTTGTTGTTGTCGGAAATGTTTTATTGGTTGAAAATAAAAACAATTTAAATATGTTTTTTTAAAAAATAGAAGTTTGGTAGTAGTAGTTCGAACGAATTTGTATTCGAAACGTCTTAGTGAAACAGGGCATTAGTAATATCGGTTACTCGTTTGGACACTTCCCCTGCAAGACTTCAAAATATTTCTCTAAAATTTTGAGCACAATAACTCTCGAAAGTCCAAATCGAGTTTCTCGAGACATAGATTAGGTTCGAATATGGATAATATCGATTCTCAGGTACCTCCAACACAAAATTTCAATTATCCGATTTGACCGAAACTGTGAACATCCTAAAATTACTTCCAAACGTACATAATATATCAAGTACCAAGAGGGTCTATTTGGGACAACATCTTCGGATACAACCCTCACAAAAGTTCAACTTAAGTGTAATTTAAGGGCTGTTCGAGGAGCCATTTCACATTTTGACAAATGGTCTTGTTTACAGCGATATTGTATTTTTCGTGGGTAAGTCCTTGGTTATGTCAGGACTGGCCAAAAACTCTAAATCTTACGGCGACCAACTAAATTGACGGCTTGACACTATAACTATCAAACGCAATGACTTCCAAAAGTAGGTCCACTTTCAGTCAGTCGATTCTTTCAGATATCTTCTGTACAAAAGCGCAAAATTTTTGCGCTTTCATCGAAGTAAAATTTTTGAGCACAACATAACCATTTATTAGCAACGCTAACAGTCGTGAATTTGTATATCCCAAATGTTTCGATATTATTGTCCAGAAAAGGACACGAAATTCTGAAACTTTCTGGCTATACAGTTTAGAAAAAAAAATGTGGCTATGTTGCCCGTAGTCAATCCGTCTGTATATAAATGTCGGCAAACCCGACTGTTAATTTTTTACATGTTTTCCAGAAAACAAAAGTTATGAATTTTTATAAGTTTGCCTCCGCTGTGCCGACAGAAGTGATTGGTCTTAGGAAAGTTTTTAATGTCATCGAGTCCATAAACATCAGTCGTACAATTAAGATAAAAATAAGCTGGAACAACAACCATTGAGGTATCAGAATTAACCTATTTTTTCAGTACTTAACTAAATTGTTGCGAGCTTTTTATACCCTCAGCCTTTAGGCTTGAAAGGATATACACACTTTGATACGACCAAAAACGTGCCTCATCGAAATAACGGTTTTAGACCCCAAGTATGTTTGGACGAAATTCGTTTCAGACAATTTGGAGTCGATTTAGCCATGTCCGTTCGTCTGTCTGTCCGATCTGTCTCTCGAACGGATCAACCGATTCGAACCAAATTTTGGGTATCTTAATATTTTGTCCAAACTTAGATTAAGTTCGAAGATGGGCCATACCGGTCCACTCCTTAGGGTACCTCTCCAACAAAAGTTCAAAACTGTTCTGTAGAATGGTGTGAACGATAACTCTCAAAGGAAGCAATCGATTTGGTCCAAACTTTTCACATCGTATTATTCCTTCCAGATATATATCGGGTTCGAATATGGTCTATATCGGTCCACTCCTTCGGGTACCTCCCACACACAATTCGGATAAAGTGAAGTTTAAGAGCTCCTTTTGGATCGTTTTGATTTTTTTCAGTAAGTTGTCCTTGCGTATCCCTTTACGACGTTACAATTTTGTTCTTGCGCAAGTCCATACTTCCTGAGTTATTGACCTAAAAGCTCCAAGAAACCCTGACGGCACCAACCAAAATGGCAAATCCGCAAGATAATTCTCGCAGGGAATTTCTGATTGGTGCAGACTGTACACATCATATTATTTCATCCAGTCATGTATCAGGTTAGAATATGGATTGTAATGGTCCACTGTTTTGGGTACCTCTCACACAAAAGTCGGAGAATGTGAAGTTTAAGAGCCCCTCTCGGATCGCTTTGAATTTTTTCCAATAAGTTTTTCTTGCGGCTCCCTTTACGACGGTACAATTTTTTTCTTGCGCAAGTCCATATTTCCTGATACATTGCACGATGGGGCCGATGATATGTTTTTGAGGCAAAAAATCACAGGGGCAAGCTAGACCTTCAAAATTTCGTGGAGAAGTTTATAATCGGCTTAGAAGCTAATCTGCCAAATTTGGTTAATATCGGTTCATATATAGATATAGCTCTCATATATATGTTCGCCCGATTTCGAGTAATTGATGGACCAAACACGAATATTCTGTCCAATTATGATGATATTTGGAATATGTGCCGGAATTCGGACTGGAAATAAGTTTGCCAAGTTATTTTGAAATCGGTTCAGATTTGGATATAGCTTCCTTATATATTTTCGCCCGATTTGAGGTATTTCGTGCAACAAACACGCAATTTCTGTCCAATTTCGAAAAAAATTGAAACGTGTGACAGGATTTGGTCTAGAAATATGTTTGCTAAATTATATTGAAATCGGTTCAGATTTGGATATAGCACCCATATATATTTTCACCCGATTTTAGGTATTTGGTGCAACAAACACGCAAATTCTGTCCAATTTCGATGAAATTTAAAATTTGTGTCGAAAATACGTCTAGAAAAAAAGTATGCCAAATTATATCGAAATCGGTTCATATTTGGATATAGCTCCCATATATATTTTCACCCGATTTTAGGTATTTCGTGCAGCAATCACGCTATGTATGTCCAATTGTGATGAAATTTAAAGTGTGTGACGGAATTTGGTCTAGAAAACATTAGTGAGACATCATATTGAAATCGGTTTAGATTTGGATATATCGTTCATAAATTTTCTCTGTCGAAGTTAATTGTTTTCTCAATTTAGTTGGTTGATACCGAACTTCCTTGAGAACATAGTTTAAATATTTTTCTTTTGACAAATTGGCCGAAACAGAGGCGGCATGAATCAAGGGTTTAGTATTGTTGCCGTGTTCATAGCAGACTTCCGAAGCAAGTTTTCTTCCTTCACTATAATCCACATTAGGGCGCCCTCTCTTCTTTTTATCATTACCTTGTTCTAGCGTAAATACTGTGTCGCTAGCTAACCATAAGCTTTCAAATTGTAATACACGACTTTTTGACCTCCAATTTTTTATCCATTTTTGGTTAAGGCGTGCACAAATATTATAAATTTGCTTTTTAACTTCGGTCATGAAGTTGTCTTTGACACCTCGATTAAATTTTGCAGAAATCCATTCTATAAGGTGTTTAGGTGTTCGCTGATTTTCCAACCAAAAATTAAAAATATCCAAATTTTTAAGTATTACGAAATCTGGAAGTTGATAATTTTTTTATTCGCAAGTATACGCAAAAATTATTTTCAAAATCTGTTAGCCGACATTGTTACCTTTCACCGGATACATATTTTTACGACAAAGCACCCTGAAGCCGAAAGTTCTACTCCAAAGAACATATGGACGATACCACAGACTACATCAAAAACCATCACTTACTGACACAACAAATTATTGACCACATCTAATATTACATTTACACTTTTAATAATAATCTTAATTTACACACCATTTCTCGTATTTTCAATTTTTAAAAAATAGATAATATCAACAGATCAGGTTTTGGCGCCAAAATATTTAAATTGTTTAATTACGACTGAATGTCAGAAATAAACGGAATCATAATTATGACATCTTTGACAGCTTGGCATGTCGCCGTGAGTCGTTGCCAGATTGTAATTTTTTGGTTTTGGAGGTGTGAAAGTGTTAAGAATATAATTCCGTTATTATTTGATTTCAATCGCTGACTTGAAAAAATGACTTTTTGCCTCAAAAACCTGCCATTGGCCCCATCGTGCATTGGCCTAAAAGCTCCAAATTCTCGCAAGGAGTTTCTGATTGGTGCAGACTTCGCACATCGTGCTATTTCATCCAGTGATGGATCAGGTTGGAATATACACTATATCGGTCCACTCCTTCGGGTACCTCCCACACAAAATTCGGATAAAGTGAAGTTTAAGAGGACGGACACACATCTCAAAATCGCTTTATGTCGCCGAGATATGAAGATTGGTATACCACATTGGGGGTCTCCGACGAGTATTTCGCGGTGTTACATGAATTTTTACCAAAACAAACTTATAATACCCTTTCCACATAGTGGTGTAGGTATAAAAAATCAAAATTTTTTCAAAGTGGTTTGTGCATACTCTTTTTCAATATTTGAATGGAACAGACGTCATTATAGTTATTTGTAGGCTTACCTTTAATCATTCGTGCAATAGGAAATAATTTTTGAGATTTTTTTATTTCATAAATTTTTTGAGAAAAAAATATTTTTTAAGATCGATTTGTGCGTGATTTTTTATATTTCAATGAAATTAACGTGATAAATAGACAAAAGTTTATTAAACCGTGCTACAGAAAGTCAATCAAAAAATGTCGAAAAGTCATCACCCTCATATATATTCTTGATCAGGATAATATTCCGAATCGATATAGCCATGTCCGTCTGTTCTAATCACTTTAGTGTCCGCAATAATTGAGCTAGAACGCTATCTGTTTGCACCCAAGTGTCTTTTTTTACATGCGCAGATCAAGTTCGAATACATCGGTCACGTTTTGGTATAACCCCTATATAACAGTACCTCCCGATTTTCTGTATTTTGAAGATTTTAGCTAAAGTTTTTGACCAAACTACCTTTAATTTGACGTTTGCGGTTCCAAGAGGTCACAGAATTGTAAAAAAAATGTCAACATAGGTTCATGCTTTGGTAATTGCCCCCTCCGATTTTAGGTATTTTCAGAATTTTAACTACTTTTTAACCGATCTAGGTCCATGTTTTGGTATTGCCCCCATATATCCGTACCTCCTTATTATAGATATTTTGAGAATGTGGACTACATTTTGAACGAACTACCTGTAATTTGATATATGAGGATCCCAATGGTCACAAACTTCTTCATAAAAAATTGACAACATATGTAGGTTCATGTTTTGGTATAGCCCCCATATAACGGTACCTTCCGATTTTCGGCATTTTAACCGTATCATCGGTAATTTAACATTTAATGTTCCTCGTGGTCACACAACTTCCCTAGCAAAATTTTCAACATAGGTCCACTTTTTGGTATATGATATGACCATATGACGATATATCACAAATTTTAGGTGTTTCGAGGAGTTAAGCTACATTTATTGACCGAAATATCTGTAGTTTGACATTTGAGGTTCCCAGTTGTCACAAAACTTCTCCACTAAAAAGCATAGACCCAAATTTTGATATAGCTCCCATATAGCTAATATGTATTTTATAGTTGAGGGTATAAAAAGTTCGGCCCGGCCGAACTTATGCTTTTTATTTGTTTTAATTTACCTGTCATAATTTGCTGATTAAAAATATTCTCCAAAAACCCACTATTATAGGAAAGTTCCTGCTTGAAAAATATTCTTCGAAAATTCACGAGTATAGGTAAGTTCCTGCTTGAAAAATATTCTTTAAAAAATCAACGATTATAGGTAAGTTGCTGCTTAACTAACTCTCTTTAAAAACCCACGATTAGAGGTCAGGTAATCATTGATTTTTTTAAATCCACAATTAATATTTGAATACAGGTCAGTTGATCCTTGGAAAATATTATCGAAAAAATTCCCTATTAGAGGTCAGTTAATCTTAGAAAACTATTTATTAAAAAAGCCTTAAAAAATATTCTAAATAAATCAACGATTAGAGATATGTCGGTGCTTGAAAATTATTTTTTTTTAACAGGATTGGAGTTCAGTTTGTGTTTGAAAAATATTCTTTATAGTTCTAAGATTAGATTTCAGTTGGTTTTGAAAAATATTCTGTAAAGATACACGATTATAGGCCAGTTGTTGCTTGAAAAATATTCTTTCAAAAATCGACAATTAGAGGTCAACTAATCATTGAAAAAATATTAAAACAAGTAAAAAAGTATCAATCGGCTTTGCCGACAGAGATATACCCTCAGCCTGTGTATATTGAAAAAATTTTCCCAAAAAACTAATGTATTTAGAGGGTTTTAACAATTTTGGGCGTTTGAACCGATAAAAATGTTGATTAGGATTAAAGTTCAAAAGTTTTGCTGAGGAGATACTAAATGGAATGGATCGACATTGACCATTATGGAAGTGTATCTCCAGCCACTACATATGGTGCCATAGGGGGTTTTTATACCCTTCGGGCTGTTTGCTCAAGAAGTATGGATTTGCCCCTGAAAAAAAAAAACGTTTACCATCGTAATTGAGGCAGCAAATGCAAGTTGCTCCAACAAAAATCAAAGAGATTCGATATCAAGTCGTAAGTGAACTTATCCGAAATTTTGTGTGGGAGGTACCCGACGGAGTGGACCGATTGAGTCCATATTAAACCCTGATCTAAGTCTGGTACACGCTCCACGATGGGCAAAGTATGGACCAAATCGGTTACACCCTTCAAGAGTTATCGTGCGTACAGATTTTCCGAACATTTTCGAACTTTTGTGTGGGAGGTACCGGAAGGAGTGGACCGATATAGCCCATCTTCGAACTTAAACTTAGTTTGGGCAAAATATTACGAAAGTCAAAATTTGAACCGAATCGGTTCATCCCTTCGAGAGTTATCTTGCGCTCCAGCCAACCAGATAGACAGACGGACGGACATTGCTCAATCGGTCCCAAATTGTCTGAAACACATTTCGTCCAAACATACTTGGGGTCTAAAACCATTATTTCGATGAGGCACATTTTGCCCGTATGAAAGTGTATATCAAGCTTTTTGTAGAAAATTAACTTAAGTTGAAACTGAGGTATGGGGTATTGTAACTCGCGATCAGTTTTACTATACCATAACTTTTGACCGCATTTCGGTAAAATAAACTGTTTTAGCCCGCTTCACCGAGGAGTTTCTTAAAATAATAATTTGAGCGGAAGCTGTGGCCGTACTAATGTAAAAAAATCGGAAAAAATCGTTGAAGGAAACGAGTTTCATTATGTTATTTTGCAATTAGTGGTTTTACAACACAATATAAAGCTTAATGCTCAAAGCAGATGTTGAAGAGTACACTTCAGAGTTGAAGTTTCTAATGTATGATTTTTTAATATATCCACTGTACCTACCTCAAACGGATGCTGACATTTTAAATACTGAAAAATTGGGTTTTTTTGAATTTTTGCTCTAATCGGGACGCGCAGCTTGTTTTCCCTAAAGGCTTATTATTTGATTGTAGTACTCGCGTTCTCGCATTTTTTAATGTATAACATGAGGGTGTAGCCCTCACAGGATCACAGTAATCTGCGCCCAAACGCGAAATTTTTGTGCGTAAATTTTTTTCAAAAACCTATTTTTTGGTTTAGAATTTACAAACGTCACTCGATTTCCGTGGAAACCCGCGTAAATTTAGTTTTTTTACGTTCTGAATCTGACAAGCCACGACGCGTAAAAATCCACCCACTAGATCGGCGGATATGATACCCCTCAAATTTCGAAAATTTGCAAAAAAAAAAATTATTTTGAAAATATCGCATATTAAAACGCGTTTTAGATGTGTGAGTTCTACTTAACTAAATAGATCGATACGCGTATTTAAACTGCGCGAAAACAGATATTTAAAAACTCTCGTAAATCCAGAGATATAATAGATTTTTTTTCTAAAAATTGAGTGCGATGCTACATCCACGGTTCTTGATGGATCGCATTGAATCGGCATAGAATGATGTATTTTTTAATGGTGATTATTGAAATCGGATGCGCATAAAATGTATATGAACTTCGCGGAAATTATGACCATTTTACTGTATTTTGCACCCTTAAATGCAGCAGATGCTACATCGTGGCCGCCAAATAGAATTTGACAAACTGTACATCAAATAAAAGGGATTAATTCGCTGTGTTGGAAAATCGGATGCGCATCATGTCATTTTCTTAATTACGCGGTTTATATGTGTCTCAAATGTTGTAATATTCAATATAACATTATTTTAACGTTATGCCACAATTGGAATTCCTTGTGATTTAATATAAGGTTCTAATAATATTATCCAATAGGAAAACTATAAGCGAAAAATTTGTTACAACGGAATATCATCATTATTGCGTGAAATTTTGACGAAAATACCGAAGAACTCAAACATTTTTCTCCAACTTTTCCTATAAAACCATAAAAAATAAAATTTGAATAATATGTTTTTAATTTTTTTCGTAATATTTTCTTCGTATTTTTGCAAATAACATGAATACTATAGCTCCAACCTTCACAACTTAGGTTTCATTTTATTCCTCAAAATGTCTGGATGTTGTTATAATTTTTTTTATATATTTTTCGTAAGTATGAGCGCTATTGTTTCAAAAATATGTTTGTAAATACGTGAAATTATTTAACAAATTTGATTTTTCGCGAATCCATTGAGACTTTGCGATTATTTTTTGCATCATCGCAAAGGGTTCGAATTCAGTTAACGATAATAGGATATAAAAGCTTACTATATTAAACCGCGATTTTTTTAGATTTTTTTCTAATTATCATAATTACCACGGTCATATCTTTTGTTAGTAACGAAAACCGATTTGGAATGCTGATTTTTTTCTTAATCGATGTACCAAAAAAAGTATCAACATTTTTTTGATTTTTTTGAAATGGAAAAGACAATTTTAGAAATTTTTCCTGATATACCCACGTTAGCATAAATGTTGCGGTATAAAAACACAATTAGAGGGCAGTAGGTTATTGAAAAATATTTTTAAAAAATTGACGATTAAATGCCAGCCTGTCCTTGAAAAAAATATGTTTTAAAGATCCGCGATTAGAGTTCAGTTGGATTTTGATAAATATTCTTTAAAGATCCACGATTAGAGTTCAGTTGGTTTTTGAAAAATATTTTTAAAGATCCACGATTATAGGCAAGTTACTGCTTGAAAAATATTCTTAAAAAAATCGACGATTAGAGGTCAGTTAATAATTTAAAAATATATATGTTAAATTCACAATTAGATATCCGTTAATCTTGGATTAGAGGCCAGTAGGTTATTGAAAAATAATTTAAAAAAAACAATGATTATATGTCAGTCGGTCCTTGAAAATACAGGATAAGCGGTAAGTTAGTCCTTTAAAAATATTCTTTAAAGATCCACGATTAGAGTTCAGTTGGTTCTTGAAAAATATTTTTTAAAGATCAGCGACTGTAGTTCAGTTACTGCTTGAAAAATATTCTTTAAAAAATCGACAATTAGAGGTCAGTTATTAAAAAATCAACGATTTGATGCCAGTTGGCCCTTGCAATACATATTTTTTTAAATACAGGATAAGAGGTCAGTTTGACCATCAAAAAATATTCTTTAAAGATCTACGATTAGAATTCAGTCGGTTTTTAAAAAATATACCTTAAAGATTCACGATTACAGGCCAGTTACTGCTTAAAAAATATTTTTTAAAAATCGACGATTAGATGTCAGTTCCTGTTTGAAAAATATTCTGTAGAGATAGATTCTTGAGATTCGTCCTTGAAAAATACTCTTTCAAAAAATTCACGATTAGATTTCAGTTGGTCCTTGAATTTTTTAAATCCCCGATTATAAGTAGATTAGTTGGTCCTTGAAAAATATTAAAAAAATATATATTTATGTATATACAAAATTCTTCCGTCCTAATGGTTAATAAAACAACTTTTTTTTATACATAAATTGTACTATTTGTTATATTTTATTCTCTACATAGAATAGATATAGAGTGTGTAAATATGTAATAGAATTTGTATTCTATTTTTTTAACATTGTAAACTTAAATATGTAAATATATTTTCTATAATATTTTGTTTCTTTTTTTGTATTCATTATGAGGTGCGTTGTCTGCTTACGTACATACATGTGTAAATAATTTATTATTGACCACATAAAGCACATTGTCAAAAACGGCAAACATATAATTAATCCAATTTATTTTTTTAAATGCTAAATGCGGAAATGGAGAGCAAAAGTTATCTTTATAAAACTTTTCCTTATTTATTGACTCCAAAAACAAACTACATCCTAAACACTCAACATTGTATTACCATTGAATTATTATTACCATTATTATTACCTATTAAAAAACATTACAGAGAAAACATGTATATAATAATTTTTTTACCTGGGAGGCTAATCAAAAATAACTTTCGATATGAAAAGAAATAAGTTTAGAGTACAGAAATCTTAGCAGCGTATTCACCATTTGTAGATGACCTCACTATTAAAAGATTTTATTAAAACCAATGAAATACTTTAAAAATAGTTATTTCTAATGCAGCTTCTTTATTACATTCAATTATAATACGCCATAAATTAATTAACAAATATTTTTTTATTGAAATAATTCCAGCCTTAAAATTAAGGATATTTCGAATTTTTAGATAATCTATACCACTACCTGTAATACAATGAAAACAAATGACAAAGAGACGCAAAAAGAAAGCAAATAAAGCTGACATTTTCTACACATTTTTCATGAGTTTTTTTATATATGCTGAATGCTGTCTAGCTTAGTAACATATTTTTCATGTGTAACTTAAATTTCAGTATTTTATTATCTCGAAATATATGTTCCCGGTCTGCTTATATCATAAATATACACATAAAGATTTCATCAAAATGATATACACATAATTTAACATTAAGTTTATGTAAAAGAAATATAATAAATTTCCTTAGTTTTTTCAAAAATTTAATTTATTTATTCATCATTTCGTATATAAACCATTTCAAAAAACAAGGCCAATCGTTAACAGTTTGTGTTCTTGTTTATCAATTTTAATAGTATTATAATTTTTTTTCGTTTTTTTTTTTTTGTTTCGCATTTTCCTGCTATAGTTTTATACAATGTTAACATTAAATTACTCGTAAAAATGTATGTATGCATATTGTGTTGGGTTGTAGCAATGTGTTTCATTTGATCCTTAATGATCGTCATCTTCACCGCTAACGTACATGCGTGTTAAATCCGAAGCCACTGATGCACTGTCACTGCTGCAAAGAGAGAAAAAAGGGAGAAATTAAATAAGATTATAAGACAATAGATGTACGAAAAATGTGCTCCTTAAATCCACGATAATAGATAAGATATAGTACGGTTACACTAGAGTTTTTTGCCGGGTTAACCCACTTCATGAGGACTTATTTGACGTTTGCGCTATGGAATTGACATTTGAAACCTAAACCCACTGGGTTAATCCGGTTAGCAGTAACCGGTGTATTAGGGGTTATAAATCAGCCAGGTTTTAAAAACTATTCGGTCTTTGAAAAAAAACTCAGTCGGGCTATGAAAAAATATTCTTTAAAAATTCAGGTCAATTCTAGGTTCGGTGACCAATATTTATACTCTCATACGGACAAAATGTGCCTCATCGAAATAACGGTTTTAGACCAAATGTGTTCTTCTTTGACACGGCGGTGCCGATGATTTTCGGCAATTTACACACACACGACCCGAATGCACAGAAAGAGCGTACAAAAGAGAACAAATGTTTTGATTTGTTATTGTTTTATAGCTTGCGTGAATACAAACTTACTAACACACTGTTATAAGTTGCCAATATTTTGAATTTTCTCCGTTCTCTTTTTGGTCATGTCTGTTTTAGACCCCAAGTATGTTTGGACGAAATGTGTTTCAGACAATTTGGAGTCGATTTAGCTATGTCCGTCCGTCTGTCTGGCTGGCTGGTGCGCATTATAACTCTCGAACGGATGAGCCGATTTGTTCCAAAAATTGGCTTTCGTAATGTTGTCCATGTCCAAACTTAGTTTAAGTTTGAAGATAGGTTATATCGGTCCACTCCTTCCCGTAACTCCCCCACAAAAGTTCGAAAATGTTCGGAAAATTTGTGCGTACGATAACTCTTGAAGGGAGTAACCGATTTGGTCCATACTTTGCAAATCGTGAAATGTCTACAAGACTTAGATAAAGTTCCAATATGGACTCAATCGTTCCACTCCTTCGGGTACCTCCCACACAAAATTCAGTTTAGCGCCTGCTCTCGAATCCCTTTGATTTTTGTTGTAACAACTGGTATTCACTGCCCCCCATACGACGGTACCAGTTTCATCAGGGGCAGGTCCATACATCCTGAGAAAATAGCCTAAAAGGTACAAAAAACCCCTGTGACGCCGTGTGTAGTTCAAAAATTTTCGGACAAATTGTGAGCACTCTTGAAGGGAGTGCCCGATTTGGTCCATACTTTATATATCGTAATATATCTACCAGATATAGATCATGTCCGAATATGGACTGTATTGACTTTGCACATCGTGAAATTTCTACCAGACTTAGATGGGGTTCCAGTATGGACTCAATCCGTTCACTCTGTCGAGTACCTCCCACACAAAATTTCGGATAAATTCACTTTAATACCTGCTCTCGAATCACTTTGATTTTTGTTGAAGCAACTTGCATTCGCTGTCTCCATTACGGCGGTAAACTCTTTATCAGGGGCAAGTCCATAAGCCCAATCACGATGATAAAAGTTGTTTCAGGGGCAAGTCCATACTTCTTGAGAAAACAGCCCGTAGGGTGTAAAAACTCCCTATGGCACCCCCATGGTCTATGTCGGTCCATTCCTTTAAGTATCTTTTCCTCAAAATTTTTGAACTTTAGTCCTAATCAACATTTTTGTCGGTTCATACGACCAAAATTTTGAAACCCCCTAAATACATAAGTTTTTTTGTGAAAAAAGTGTTTTAATTTGCACAGGCTGAGGGTATATCTCTGTCGGCTCAGCTGACTGATACTTTCTTACTTGTTTTTTACCAAAAATTTTTCTCAAATGAAGCAAAATTTCTTGTATTTGATAGGGAGGACCGATATGGGCAATTTTACAAGTTAAACTAAATTTTGACAAAATATTAGAAGAACCAAAGTTTGGACCAAATTGGTTGACCAATTAAAGTGATATAGTCCTAGCATTTTAGTGACATTTTATTGGGGGAGAAGTACCGGAAGTTGTGGTCCGGTATTGCCCCATGAAACTAAGTTTGGATAAAATATGACAAGGCCAAATGTTGGACCAAATCGGTTGAAAAGTACGAGAGTTATCGTGGCATAGGTTTTTTAACACCTTTCTAGCTGTTTTCCCAAGAAATATGGACTTGTTCCTGAAATAACTTTTACCGTCGTAATGGAGGTAGCGATTAATATTAGTTTCAACAAAAATCAGAGCAGGTCTTAAAGTCAACTTATCCGAAATTCTGTGTGGGAGGTACCAGAAGGAGTAGACAAATATAGTCCATATTTAAACCTGATCTATGTCTGGTAGATATAATAGGATGTGCAGAGTATGGATTACATCGGTCACTTCCTTCAAGAGTTATCGTGCGTACATTCTTGAACTTTTGTGAGTGATGTACCTGAAGGAGTGGACCTATATGGTTTATCTTCGAACTTCAACTATGTTTGGACAAAATATTACAAAGGCCAAATTTTGGACCGAATTGGCAGATCCGCTCGAGATTTATCTTGCGCTCCAACCACTATACACAGTGTCATAGGGGTTTTTTGCACCTTTCAGGCTATTTGCTCAGGAAGTATGGACTTGCCCCTGATGAAACTTGTACCGTCGTATGGCGGACAGTGAATACAAGTTGTTACAACAAAAGTCAAAGCGATTCGAGAGCAGGTCCTAAACTGAACTTTTCGGAAATTTTGTGTGGGAGGTACCCGCAGGAGTGGACCCATTGAGACCATATTGGAACCTCATCTAAGTCTGGTACAAATTTCATAATGTGCATAAATATGCAAAGAAATACCCATAAATTATTCAACATTGGTCCAAATTGAAAAATATTTTTTTTAGTTTTAATATTTTAAATAAATTTTTATCAATGATTGTACTCTTCGATTTTCTTTCATTTTTTGTATAAAACTTCGACGAATTAAAAAAAAAATTAAGACCAACTTGGTAGTGGGATTCGAATAAATACTATTTTTCTAAATTGTTTTAAAATTTGCCAATAGATTTTTTCCTATATATACCCAGCAAAAAAGTCCTCCCAAAATCATGGGTTTCGTAAGGAAATTTTGGCAGCCGTAACTACTCTCAAACCCCCTTTCTTCCCCATTATTTTTGCAAGGGCATGTCCCACTCAGTTTCTAGTTATTTTATGACCACTAGAATAACTAGTTATTCTGTGGCCAATGGAAGTTGAAAAGTAAGGTGAAAAAAAGTATATTTTTAGAACAGTGGATGCGGAGAATTTGTTTTTAATTTCAACACACTTCTTACTTTTATTTTACTTTATTTCATTTCGCTCCCTGCCCGAGTTGAACACACGAACCCTCTGATTTCTAGCCAAACACACTACATACTGTGACACGCACACGAACATTAAGGATGGCTTAAGAACTTAAATGCGCAGTGCACATGTGCACCACGAACTGTTATTTTTAATTAACAAAAAGTTTTTGTTTTTGGCAAAAACTTGCGTGCCGACGGTGAGAGTTGAACACACAACCCTAGGATTTATAGTCGGACACACACATACTGTGCCACTGTGCCGTACTGATTACTTAGTGAGGAGTAAAATAAGTAGGTTTACCTTGTAAATTTTTTAAGAAGTAATCCATTACTTTTCAAATTACTCGTAATGCGAAAAGCAGCTTGTTTACATTACTTTGTAAAGGGTTGGATCCCAATTTTTGCTGGGTATAAATGTGAAACATTAGTTATTTTACCAAAATATAAAAAAACAAAACATTGTTCCACAACATCCCATACGGGACAAGGGAGACTTCTCTCATATCAATGAGTGCACCCCGATTCATATTTAGCTCAATGATGTGGGACCTACTGTTTATCGCCGAGTCCGAACGGCGTGTCTTAAGACACCACTTGTGGAGAAGTTTTTCAAGGCTGAAATACTCAGGAAATGTAGCCAACATTACTGAGGGGTATTTTGCCACCGTTGAAAAATGTTTGATGTTGCTTGGCCGGGGAATCGAACCCCCGACCTTCTGCGTGCAAGGCGGGCGTGCATACCATTGCACCACGGTGGCACCCGAATATAAAAACACAAAATATAAAAACACAAAAAATACAGGGCGTACTCTACGCCTAATGAAAATATGGGACAAATAGAGTACGTTAAAAAATAGAGCACGGGCACCTACAATAGAGTACTGTACCGCATAACAGAGTACGGTTCGTCACCGTAATTATAGGCCTCGAACAAATGCCTCTTTCAAAATCACACTTATAGGTTGACTTAAAAATATTCCTTAAAAATTCACAATAGGCTACTTGGGTCTTAAAAATATTATTTATACAAAAAACAGTTGAGACTTGAAAAATAATTGTCTATAATTCACGATTACACTGTGCAACAAAATTCAATTTTTTTCAAAATTATGGGAAAAGCTAAAAATATGAGACACATGTATCGGCGTTTTTAAAGTTTACGTCGGAAAGTAAGCAAAGTAGGCGGGCAAGTTCCGCCCATTTCTATTTTTTCCGAAATATTCGAGTTAAGATATCTTGGAATCCTCGCACTTTAGGTATATAGTGTCTTTGGCAACTTTACTGAGGAGGATATGGGGAATATTTCTGTTAAAATTTTTAAACCTCATGCGGTTCATCAAAAGGGTCTATTTGGTCTTTTTTTCGAAAATCGTTCATAAACTCCTTTAAAATGTGATCATATCAAATACTCTACAAAATTATTCGTCATAAAATTTTACTATAGGTCTCAGGACAAACCAAATCTGCAAGTCTTATATAAACGCCAGGAATCTCTAAAAATGAAAAACACGTTTTAGGGTTAAAGTCTGACTTTATTTGAGATTCTTCAAAACTGTCCCACAAAACATAAATTTAGAGAGATGACACCAAAGACAAAAATATTCTTCGTCAGATTTCAGTATAGGTTACCAAAGTAATGAAATGTACTTTCATCATTTCCTTGTCATTTAGATCATTTGGACCTGAAAAAAATTTTATTTAAAAATTCGCAATTATTATAGGTCAGTTGGGCATTGAAAATATTCATTAAAAATTCTGTATTCTACCTAAGTTGGAGCCTGCCAAAATTATCTCTAAAAATTCAAGATTATTGGTTAGTTGGGCGTTGAAAAATATTATATAAAATTTTAAAATCAGTAGAGCGATTCTCTAACTCATTTTTTGAGTTACCGACAAATGTCGGTAAAATTAAAACGCAAAATTATGAATGAAAAATTCAAATAAAAGTTGACAACACTGTTGCTTTTGGTAATTACCGAAATTATAAGCATTTTAATTTTACCGACAGTTGTCGGTAACTCAAAAAATGTGTTAGCGAATCGCACTACAGTATTCATTAAAATTTCACAATTATAGGTCAGTTCAGCCTTAAAAAGGTATTCATTAAAAGATCAGGATTACAGGACAGTTGAGCCTTCACAAATATTATTTAAAAATTCACAATTATTCGTTGGAAATTTATAACTATAGATCAGTTGGCCCTTGAAAAAATACTGCACAAAAATTTACAATTAAAGGTCAGAAGGACGTAACAAATAATCTCAACAGACTAGAGGTAAGTTGGACCCTAAAAAAATATTCTCAAAAATGCATATTTATATGTCAATTGGAAATTAAAAAAGTAATCTTTAAAAATCCACTATTATCCTGAAAAATTCAAATTTATAGATCAGTCGGACCTTGAAAAGTATTCTTTAAAAAATTACAATTAAAGGTCAGATGGACCTTGAATAAATATTCTTTAACAAATCAACATTATATTTCAATTGGGCTTCGAAAAATATTCTTTGAAAGTTCAGGGTTATAGGTCAGTTGGGCCTTAAAAAAATATTCTTTAAATAATCAAACTTATATAAGTTGGGCCTCGAAAAAACATTCCCTAATATAGGTCCACGTCAACTGGTCAATTGTGTACGTTTAAACTTTTTTGGAAAACCACGATTGTGGTCAGTTAGTCCTTGGAGAAAAAAACCTCTTCTAATTAGAATCACAATGACTATCTTCGATTAAATTTCAAAAAGCAATTCTCTAACAGCCCTTAAACTGAACTTAAGCGAAAATGGTTAACGTTTGTGAGTTATGTACCGGAAGGAATTGACCGATATATTCCATCTTCGAACCTGTGCAGTACGACATTAGATGGTGTCTACTATAGTTATCGTGTCTTCTCGCCATATTAGTTGGTCAGCGGTGAATTTTTTAGAGTTTTTGGACCATTGTGTCAGGAAGCATGGACTTGTTCACAATATATTTCTGTAAATAGGATCACTAGGAATTCCTTCGGTAAAAATGTCAATCCGGTCCTCGAGCAGCTCTTAAACAGCTCTTAAAATTTTGTGTTTAGTTTTCCTTTGGGCTGAAAATCTTACTCCCAGAAATTTGTCTGTGCAGCTCCACGCTTCGATATAGCCGCCATAGAAAGGTACGCCACGATTTTCGGTTTTTCAGGTTCTTCTTTGGGACCACAAAACTTTTTTGCCAGAAATGTGTTAGTATATTTGCAGGTTTTGATGTAGCCCCGTGGAACGTTACTTCCCGATTTTCAGTATTTAAAGGGTTTCAGCCTCATTATGGAACATTATGGCTGAAAATTGGAACGAAGTCTTCCGTTTGGTCACAAAACTTTTTCTCGGAAATTTGCCAGTACAGATCAACGTCCGATTTTCTGTATTTTCAAGGCTTTAGCCGCATTCTCAATATCTAAAATTTAGTATTTAGTCTCCATTTGTGGTATGAGACACTCTTGCAGAGAATTGTTGGCATAGGGCAAAGTTTTGATATAGCCCCCATATAATGGTACCACCGACCTAGACAGGGGTGAGGCCCGGGACACTATGGTTACTTTTTAGACATTTTTTTGTATAGTTTACTAACAAAACATCCCGACATGGATCTAGATGCATATCTGGCTACGTGCCTTAACGGCACCATCAGATTTTCGCTATTTTGAAGGTTTTAGCTTCATTATCACCCTGAAATGGCTGAAATTTGGTACTAAGTCTTCGCTAGGGGGTTGAAAACTTTCCCTCAGAATTTTGAGGGTATAGGTCCACGCCTTTATATAGCCCTCATAGAACGGTACCTCCCGATTTTCGGTATTTTGAAGATTATAGCCACAATAACCCATCGATATGACTGAAATTTGGTATTTAAGCTTCGTTAGGGGTATAAAAACTTCCACCTAAAATTTGCCGGTATAGGTCCACGTATTCATATAATCCCCGTGGAACGGTACCTTCCGATTTTCGGTATTTTGAAGGTTGTGGCCACAATAATCCATCGATATGACTGAAATTTGGTATTTAGTCTTCGATAGGGGGTTTCAACTTTCTCCTCTTAATGTGTCGGTATATGTCCATGCCTTCCTATAGCCCTCATAGAACGGTACATCGCAATTTCCGGTATTTTGGAGGTTGTGGCTTCAATATTCCACCGAATGGCAGAAATTTGGAATTTAGTCTTCATTTGGTACTTAGTCTTCACATTCCATATGAAATTTTTTGGTATAGGTCCATGATTTCATATAGCACCCTTCCGATTTTCGGTATTTTGAATGCTGTGGCCTCCGAAATGGCTGAAATTTGATATTCAGTCTTCGTTGGGGGTATAAAACTTCCCCCCAGAAATTTGTCGGTACAGGTCCACGCCTTAATATAGCCCCCATAGAACGGTACCTCCCGATTTAGGGTATTTTGAAGGTTATGGCCACAATAATCCATCGAAATGGCTGAAATTTGGGATTTAGTCTTCGTTGGGGGTTTTCAACTTTCTCCTCTGAATGTGTTGGTATATGTCCATGCCTTCATATAGCCCCTATAGAACGGTACCTCCCGATTTAAGGTATTTTGAAGGTTGTGGCTACAACAACCCACCGAAATGGCTGAAATTTGGTATTTAGTCTATGTTGGAAGTAAAAACCTTTCGTCAATATACATAGGTCCACGTTTCGATATAGCCTCCATTAAATGGTACCTCCCGCTTTTCGCAATTCTGAAGCTTGTGACGTCAATATCCCACCGAAATTACTGAAATTTGTTATTAAGTCTTCCATTGGGTTATAAAATATTCCAGAAGAGTATTATACATTATAGGTTCACGTTTTCCCATATCCCCCATAGAAACGTGCCTCTTGATTTTCGGTATTTTTTGGTTTAGCCATATTATCTTACCGAAATATGGTATTCAGTCTTCTTTGAGTCTAAAAACTTTCCGAAATTTGTCGGTATAGATCGAGGTTTTAATATAGCCCCGGTACCTCCCGAATTTCGGTATTTTGAAGGTTAGCCACATTGTTTTACCGAAATTGCTGAACATTTGGCATTTAGTCTTCTTCAGAAACGAAAGGAGACCAGTTATTCCATTTTACTTCAATACAACTCATGGTGGAGGGTATAACAAGTTCGGCCCGGCCGAATCATACTGCATATCGAAGCATTACTTCCTCACCCCCGTATCTTAATCAACCATTTAAGTTCTTATCCTATTTCAATTTTCCACTGTTCTAAACTTTGCAAACAACTTTGTAAATACTTTCCATTGTCCCTAGTATATACTTACTTGGTGATTTCTTGATCGTAAATAGAGGCCACCATTGCTGACAATTCGAATTCCAAGGTGCCGCTACCACTGCGAGTACAAAATCCACTGGATACCGAGTCGTTGCGCTCCAATGATTTCATTGCCGAATCATCATCATCGCTGTACGGTAGTTGCGTAAATTGTTGTTCTTGTAGCAATTGTTCCAATTGTTTATGATGTTGTTGCGGTGATTGATGCTGGCTGGGTATGTGGACAATTGGTACCGGTGTTGATGATATCAGGTCATTGGTTGTAGGTGATGTTGTTAATTCCACGGCTGCAATCGCTGCTGTCGGAGTTGTTGTTAGAGTTGAAGTAGAATTAAGGCTTATTAATGTCGTAGCAGCTAGTACGATATCTTGTTGTCTGTTGTTGCCACCAATCCTTGCCATTGTTTCAGCTGCAGCTGTGTTTGTTGTTTTAGTTGTTGTTGCTGATGATGTTGATGTTATTGTTGTGGCCAACAATTTTTTACAATCACTGTTGCTGGTGGTGTTGTTGATGATCGTTTCATGTTGTTGGCCAACAATTACATCGATGATTGATGGACATGACAGAAGTGTTGAAGCTGTTTGATGCTGTCTGCCGGCACTTGCTACTGCTGCTGCTGATGGAGGTATTGCAGCTGCCAATAATAATGATGAGGACGGTTGAGATACAGCAAGACCTCCACCACCACAGTTGGTTGTTATTTGAGTGGCTTGGACCACGTCATTAGTGCTTGACATCCAGATATCCGATTCAATGCTAAAATGAAATAAAAAACGGAAGTTTTTTGAATTAGAACTATACTTTAGAAATTTAATATTTGTAAAACGACGACAAGATGCACTGTTGTAGATTTGTTGCTGAGATCTATTTGTCCTGTTTACAGCGATATTATGATTTGCGTGCTTCCTGCTGTAATGGCCAAAAAGCTCTAATTTTGTTAGAGTGTTTTAGGACACTAGGACACATTGAAAAAAAAATCAGTTCGATATATAATCTAGAAGTATTTTTGTCACACCTTACCATGTAAGTGCCACCACTGTGCAATGGCTTTAATGCCAAATTTTAAAATTCCAGAGCTATACCTTTAACCAATAGCAAATTTAGTGCCATTTAGTACTTTCCGCACACAAAAGTACTAATTTGCGACCACTCCCCCAGTCTACAGTTCTGTCCTTTTTACACAATAGCAAAGGTACCAAATTACGTTACTTTTCGTACCATTCTAGTACGAATTTCCAAAAACTCAGCCTTATCTGACATCTTCGAACCAAAGGTAACCCTTATACGTTATATCCAGTTTTTAGTTTCAGCCATTTCGTCTTGGCGTTCATAAATCAATCAGTCAGTCTGTTAGTAAGTCAGCCAATCACTTTACTCTTTTATTAATACAGATTATTTTTTTTTAAGATTTTCACTTCGATATCTCATTCAATCGTCCTCACGATTATCGTCGATTATCAATTCTATTTATCATTGTGTAATAACAATTAATTGCAACAAGTAATCTAACAAATGTTATTGCCTATTATCTGGCAGCAGAATAATAAACGTTTGCCTTGTTAGAGATTCGTTTTGTTCATTGGCGGGATAATGCTGCTGCTGTGCACCACAATTACAACAAATTATTAAAACATTTAATACCACCAAATTATTTTGTTAACTTTATTTGCCTCAATCTAATCGAACGAACATGGTGGTCGTCGTACCGTCTGGCGTATTATATTAAAAGATTAATGGTGTTAACTTTCGATACTGAGGTGGCATGTGGCACCTGCAATTGCAGATCATATCAAATGAATGAGATTTGGTTTCCTTTTGTCAGTAGTGGTGGTTGGTTGTAATTTAATTAAGTGGAATATAATTTTAATAATTCAACACCATTTAATTTGTGGTTGATTTTTTTGATAGACCAAAAAAATAATAAAAACAAGTAAAAAAGTAGCAGTCGGCTTTGCTGACAGAGATATACCCTCAGCCTGTATAAATTGAAACAATTTTTTTCCCAAAAAACGTATGTATTTAGGGGGTTTTAAAATTTTTGGGCGTTTGAACCAAAAAAAAAAAGTTGATTAGGATTAAAGATCAAACGTTTTGAGGAGGAGATATTAAAAGGATCTACATTGACCATTACGGAAGTGGATCTCCAACCAGTACGTATGCCATAGGGGGTTTTTACACCCTTCGGACTGTTCGCTTAAGTAGTATGGACTTGCCCCTGAAAAAAATTTTACGATCATAATTAAGGCAGCAAATGCAAGTTGCTTCAACAAAAGTCAAAGTGATTCGATAACTGGTCTTAAAGTGAACTTATCCGAAATTTTGTGTGAGAGGTACCGGATGGAGTGGACCGATTGAGTCCATATTGAAACCTTATCTAAGTCTGCTACACACTTTACGATGGGCAAAGTATGGACCAAATCGGTTACTCCCTTCAAGAATTATCGTGCGCACAAGTTTTCCGAACATTTTCGCCATTTTGTGGGGGAGGTACCGGAAGGAGTGGACAGATATAGCCCATCTTCGAAATTAAACTAAGTTTGGGCAAAATATTACGAAAGCCAAAATTTGAACCGAATTGGTGCATCCGTTCGACAGTTATCGTGCGCTCCAGCCAGCCAGACAGACATACAGACGGACGGACATTGCTCAATCGACTCCAAATTGTCTGAAACACATTTCGTCCAAACATACTTGGGGTCTAAAACCATTATTTCGATGAGGCACATTTTACCCGTATGAAAGTGTATATACCCGCGTAAGCATAAATGCTGAGGGTATAAAAATATCAGTTGGCTTTGCCGACAGATCCACGGCCAGATCGAATGCATTAGGCGTATTTTTAGTATTTTGTGACCTTTTTTGGATATTTGAACTTGCCAAAAAACTTGTGGATTAGGATTAAAGTTCAAAAATATTGCAGAGGAAGTACTTTAAGGAATGGACCGACATAGTCCATTATGGAGGTGGATCTTATATTGGAAGTCAAATCTTTTCGATAGGTATCGCGCCCTCTAGTTATTTCAGTGGGTCATCGTATAACTTTCGGAGCAGTATGCCAGGAAGCATGGACTTGTTCACCGAAAATATAATATCGCTTTAAACACGACCACAACGAATATTTCGAAAGGATCTTCGAACAGACCTTAAGCTGCACTTAGACATAAATGTTGAAATTTTGTGGGGGAGGTAACCTAAGGTAACTCCATTTTAGAAGTTAAACTAAATTTGGACAAAATATTAGGTGATCAAAAGTTTGGATCAAATTTGTTCACGTATATCGTGCATACAATTTAAGTGTCTTTTTTTAATATTCGGGGGAAGTACCCGAAGTTGTGGACCGGAACCAAAATTATGACAAAAAAATATGACAAAGCCCAAATTTTGGACCAAATCAGTTGATTTATATCTGGTAGATATATTAGTATGTGTAAAGTATGGACCAAATCGGTCACTCCGTTCAAGAGTTATCGTGCGAACATTTTTTTTCGAACCATTTTGAACTTTTATAGGGGATTTACCTGAAGGAGTGGACCGATATGGCTTATCTTCGAACATAAAGTCTTTTTGGACAAAATATTATGAAGGCCATATCATGGAGCAAATCGGTTCATCAAACCAATACGCACGGTGTCATAGGGTTTTTTTGCACCTTTTTAGGCTGTTTTCTCAGGAAGTATGGACTTGCCCCTAATGAAACTTGTACCGTCGTATGGGCGAATACAAGTTGCTACAACAAAATCAAAGTGATTCGAGAGCTGATCCTAAACTAAACTTTTCCGAAACTTTGTGTGGGAGGTATACGAAGTAGTGGATCGTTTGAGCCATAATAGAACCTCATCTAAATCTAATAGAAATTTCACGATGTGCAAAGTATGGACCAAATCGGTTTCTCCCTTCAAGAGTTATCGTGAACCGATATAACCCATCTTCGAACTTAAGCTAAGTTTGGACAAAATATTACGAAAGCCAAATTTTGGGACCAAATCGTTTATTCGTTCGTGCGCACCAGCCAGACAGACAGACGGACGGACATTGTGAAATCGACCCCAAATTGTCTGAAACCGATTTCGTCCAAACATACTTGGGGTCTAAAACCATTTTTTGGCCGAGCTGGCTGTAATTTAACATTTAAGGTTCCCAGTGGTCACAAAACATATCCACCAACAATCGTTAACATAGGTCCATGTCTCGGTATAGCCCCCATATAACGGTACCTCCCGATTTTCGTATATTGAGGATTTTAGCTATATATTTTGACTGAACCACCAAAAACCGATAACATAAATCCATGTTTTGGTATAGTCCCCATATAATGGTTCCCCCGGTTTTCGACATTTTGAGGATTTAAGCTACCTTTGTAGATAGAAGTACCTGCAATATGACTTTTGAGGATCCCAATTGTCACAAAACTACTCTACCGAAAATTTACAATATTGGTTCAGGTTTCGGTATAGCCCACATACTATAACGATACCTTCAGATTTTCGGTATTTTGAGAGTTTCAGCAACGTTTTTTGACCGAATTAACTGTAATTTTATGTTTAAGGTTCCCAGAGGTCACAAAATATCTCTACCAAAATTTGACAACATAGGTCCATGTTTTAGAATAGCCCCCATATAACGGTGCATCCCGATTTTCAATATTTTGAGTGTTTTAGCTACCTTTTTAGACAGAACTACCTGTAATTTGACGTTTGAGGTCACAGAATATCTCCACCAAAAATTGCCAACATAGGTCCATGGTATAGCCTCCATATAATGGTACCTCCCGATTCTCGGTACTTTGGGGGTTATACCAAATTTTTTGACCAATCTACGTGTAATTTGCCGTTTAAGGTTCCTAGATATCAAAAAATATCTCTACAAAAAATTATCAACTATGGGTCCATGTCTCGTTACAGCCCCCAAATAATGGTACCTCCCGATTTTCGTTGTTTTTGGGGCTTTTAGCTAAAAATTTTAACCGAACTAGCTGTAATTTGCCATTTAAGGTTCTCAGTGGTCACAAAACGTATCCACCAATAATCTTCAACATAGGTCCAAGTTTTGGTACTTCCCTTATGTAACGGTACCTGCCTATTATTGCAGTCCGAAGGTCTGGGGTTCGATTCCCAGGCCAGGCACATACAATTTTCAACGGTGGCAAAATACCGCTCAGTAATGTTGGCGACATTTTCTGAGTTTTCGTGTCGTGTAAAACTTCTCTACAAGTAGTGTCGTAAGACACGCCGTTCGGACTCGGCGATAAACAGTAGGTCCCATATCATTGAGCTTAACATTAATCGGGGTACATGGCGGAGGGTATAAAAAGTTCCCGGCCCTACCGAACTTAAAGATGTTTTTTATGTGTTTTTTTTTTTTAAATGAATAATGTGTACATATAATCGTTTTTTATACCCTACACCACTATGTGTATTATAAGTTTGTTTTGGTGAAAATTCATGTAACACCGCGAAATATTCGTCGGAGACCCCCAATGTGGTATACCAATCTTCATATCTCGGCGAGATAAAGCGATTTTGAGATGTGTGTCCGTCCGTCCGTCCGTCCGTCCGTGTGTCCGTCTGTCCATTATAAATTGTAATCAAACTCCAGGCCGCAATTATGGACCGATCGTCACGAAATTTGGTATGGAGATCGGTTTCACATCACAATAGATCGCTATTTAAATTGGTGATGATAGTGAAATATTAAGCGGGTGAAATGGACCAAAAACATAATTTTTGTCCGATTTTGTAGCTGCTCTGTAGGTCGCAATAATAGTCCGATCGCCTCGAAATTTTAAAGTAGGTAAGAGAATATGACGAAGAAGAAGCTTGCAATTTGAGATGGCGATCAGATAATATTTAGATGGTAAAATGGACCACAACTTTTGTGTGGAAATTGTGAAAAATTTTAATATACAGCTTATATCTTTATTCCTGGAAGAGACATTCCAGGCAAGTAAGCTATACTTAAAAGAGGAACGCTTGATCTTTCTATTTATATCAATTGTGTTGGTGTACATGGTAAGATAACAGAGTTACAGCCTCATATATCCAATTGTTTGTTTGTTGTGTAATAATAAACACGCTAGATGTCGCAATTATAAATCAATCGTCACGAAATTTTACACGAGGTAAGACTTTAGGTCGAAGGAGATTCCTACAATTTTGGATGATGATCTGATATTATTTAGCGGGTGAAATGGACCATTACTTTTTTTATGAAAAATATAAACATTTTATATTTGGTCCATATTTTGATTCCTGGAGGCCATATACCCCCAAAGTAGCCAACATATGAAAACAGAACGACTGGCCTTTCCCACTGATACAAATTGCAATAATGAGTTTGGTAGATAACGGAGCTACTATGTAATATAAAATGGGTTTTCTGTGGAGAACCACATTTTCTACCATGCTATAAATTGTCTCTATCATGTCAGAGAAATTCCCAGTTTGGCATTGTTGCAAATTACGTGGGGCCCAAGTGTATTAATTGTCCAATTGGATTTTTTAAACATATCGCACCTGTTCAACAAAGGGGTAGTAACTAAAAATTTTAAATTTTTAATTTGAAATTGATTAACCCTACCCACTGTAAAAAACTAACATTACTTTGTTTACTTTTTCGTCAAAAAATACCGGTATTTCACTTTTCATGTCTTCAGAGTAACTAGTTATGTATCAAGAGCTTTTGTCTTTACTGAAAAATATAACATTTTGAGTTACTACCTTTTTGTTGAACATGTGCGATATATTGCAGCATTGGGTCGCTTCGCCACCTTTTTCTCAAAATGAACTCGGTGTCGCTACCGTTAATTTTTTTAAACATTAATTTTGGTGAATCCTTATGGGATGTTTGTGGAACAATTATTATACATATTACTATTTAAGCTTGATGTGATAAGATGGCAAAATCCACAAACTTATTTCTTACAATAAGTTTATTTGTTCCATAAAGGGATTTTGATTTGCTGAAAGCTAATTCCCAGGGGTAGTGGTGTAGGGTATCAAATGGTCGGCCCCGTCCGACTATAGCCTTTGCTTACTTGTTTTTTTATTATTTTCCATTAAGTTCAATATGTATCTAAAATATGTTCAAGAATAATATGAATAAGATTAATAGCTTTTTAGCTACATACCCAACTTTATTAAAGTAAAGATATACAAACATAAATATGATTATCACATTTCAAAGATGTAAAAAAAAAATTAAGTCATTCATAAATTTGAGTATCGAAAAAACATCACCATATGTTATTGCAATTTAAATGTTTCTACTATCAAATATTGGACGAGCCCAACATTTTTGAGTTTTTTTTTTTTTTTTTTTTTTTTTTTTTGCTAAAAACATTAAAAAAATATCACAAAAACATGAGTCAGTAAATGAAATGTTATATCGACGTCTCCAAACAATAGTATGCTAAGTCGACTTAGCACGTTTTCAAGTTCTTTACATTTTTATACTTAACGTCCTTTAACTTAAGTTCTGTCAAATTTTGGTTATGATCGGACAATCCGAACAGAAGATATAAACAAATATTTAGTAAGCATAGTACTGAAGGTCAAAGAAATTTCCAAACTTTTCGAGCTTGTCCTGCAAAACTCGCTTTTCAGAATTAGCAAACTATTATTTGGAGGTGTCGAGCGTTCTTTAACTTAAATTCTGTCTAATTTTGGTAATGATCGGTCAATCCGAACAGAAGTTATAAACAAATATTGACTTAGCATAGTACTGAAGTTCAAAAAATTTTCCAATTTTGATAGCGTCTCCTGCAAAACTCACTTTTTAGACTTAGCATACTATTATTTGGAGGTGTCGATATGTAAATAAACACGTATGTTATTGCATTATTCAAAAACATACATTCCAGCTCTTGTTTCGGATGACATTCATGAAAAGATGGACATGATGATATCAAATATAATGTCCGACATATTAATTCCAGTGGTATTTTATTTTTTATGATATCGCCTTTCAGCGTACATAATATATTAGCAGGGTGTTTTACCCATAAACTATCTAAATAAATAAACGCTACGTCATTTCCAACACTTTTTTGGTTTTCATCTTCCTATTTGGAGGGTAACATGAAACTAATTAAATTTTGCCATTTCATGGCAATGCAATTAACACACAGATTTTTATTTAGTAATGCAAACGTAATATTATTAGTGATCATTTCGCTTGGTTTATTTGATAAGTATGATCCCGCAGACAATCTTAAAATTGCACGAATTTGAATTCGAATTATTATTGTGAAACAGGTCATTGTTCTGATAATTTTATACTTCATGCAATAAATACACTAGAATCAATAATAATACCCTGAATAGCCTATGCTGTAAAACAACTCTCACAAGAGTGAGAGAGGTTTGATACTTGTAGAATAAATATTCCTAAAAATCTACGACTATTTGGTCTGATGGCCGTTGAAAAAAGTATTCTTAAAAATCCACGCCTGTTTGGTCTAATAGCGGATAAAAAAATATTCTTAAAAATCCACGACTATTTGGTCTGATGGCCTGTTTGGTCTAATAGCGGATAAAAAAATATTCTTAAAAATCCACGCCTATTTGGTCTGATGGCCTTTGAAAAAATATTCTTAAAAATCCACGCGTATTTGGTCTGATGGCCGTTGAAAAAATATTCTTAAAAATCCACGCGTATTTGGTCTGATGGCCGTTGAAAAAATATTCTTAAAAATCCACGCGTATTTGGTCTGATAGCCGTTGAAAAATATTCATAAAAATCCACGCGTATTTGGTCTGATAGCCGTTGAAAAATATTCATAAAAATCCACGCCTGTTTGGTCTGATGGCCGTTGAAAAAATATTCTTAAAAATCCACGCCTATTTGGTCTGATGGCCGTTGAAAAAATATTCTTAAAAATCCACGCCTATTTGGTCTGTTAACGGTTGAAAAAATATTCTTAAAAATCCACGCCTATTTGGTCTGTTAAAGGTTGAAAAAATATTCTTAAAAATCCACGCCTATTTGGTCTGTTAAAGGTTGAAAAAATATTCTTAAAAATCCACGCCTATTTGGTCTGTTAAAGGTTGAAAAAATATTCTTAAAAATCCACGCCTGTTAAAGGTTGAAAAAATATTCTTAAAAATCCACGCCTGTTTGGTCTGTTAAGGGTTGAAAAAATATTCTTAAAAATCCACGACTGTTTGTTAAGGGTTGAAAAAATATTCTCAAAAATCCTCGCCTGTTTGGTCTGTTAACGGTTGAAAAAATATTCTTAGAAATCCACGCCTATTTGGTCTGATAGCCGTTGAAAATATATTCTTAGAAATCCACGCCTATTTGGTCTGATAGCAGCTGAAAAATACTCTTAAAAATCCACGCCTGTTTGGTCTGTTAAGGGTTGAAAAAATATTCTTAAACATCCGCGCCTTTGATCTGATAGCCGTTGAAAAAAATATTCTTAAAAATCCACGACTGTTTGGTCTGTTAAGGGTTGAAAAAATATATTAAAAATCTACGCTTGTTTGGTCTGATAGCCGATGAAAAAATATTCTTAAAAATCCATGCCAATTTAGTCTGATGGCCGTTGAAAAAAAATTCTTAAAATCCACGCCTATTTGGTCTGATGGCCGTTGAAAAAATATTCTTAAAAATCTATATGATTGATGATATATGATTCTATATGATGTTGTCAAAAAGCCATCACCCTAATATAGTACATTTGGGTATAGTTTGTTATAACCATATTTCACCTGTATCAACTAACGAAAGACGTAGCGGAAATAAAACGATTATTAATTAATCTTATTCGTAATGTTATAAAATGTAGTTAAAATTTTAAGTTTTATAAAATTCTCAAGAAACGTTCACTAGCTCAATTTCAACTTAGAAAAATACGCTGAAGAAGAACAACAACAAAAAGTAGAAAATTACTTTAACAATGTTGAAATAATTTAAGTTAATAAATGGCAACGGTAGCCAAAAAGTCATTTATAAAAAAATAACTACAATATGTATAGACATACAAACATAAATATACATAAGTATGGAACACATATGACCTTCTTAAAATAAGTCTGAAAACCTACAATTTCGATTTGTGGACGGCTGAGATGGGTTTGGTAGCAGCCAGCCTCCAAAACCATTAAATAATAAACGAAGAAGCAGAAAAATCTTTATGGGCCATAGCCATTTTTTAGGCAAAAGTTCACTGTGGGGAAAATGTTGCATGTAGAAGAAAACGAAAAACATAAGAGCAGTAGGAAAATACCAAAAACAGCTACACAACAATAACAGCAAATACTTGCCAACAATAAACAATTTTCTTTATGAAGTATTGAAATAAATATTTGAACATTTACTATTTGCCTCTGTGGCGGCAGCGACCATTATTTCATGTTGATCTTTTCGAATAGCTCCATCATGGTCATATTATGAATGAATAAATGAATAACAACAGCAAAAAATAATTGCAAAGGTTTGGTGTATAACCCGAAATGAATACACACAACATTAGACCCAGCATACTTGTGCAGTCTGCCATACAATGGATGTTACATATTTTTTTTCAGTTATTGCAAATTCATTATTTTGGAAAAGTTCAACATAACATTGTCTCACAGTGACCTTTTCTTTTTTTTGCAGTGGGAAATATTACCATTGTTTTGAACAACAGAAATTCGTGGCTTCTTTGAATTTGGCTACACTTTCGTTTTCTTTTCTTTGTTGGGTTATCATGTCATAGCTTGAGGTATCGGTAGTAACACCTTAAGAAGTGTCTATCACTGGTAGCATAAATCAATTTGAATTGGTTTGAATGAATAACTGCAACATCAAACGCCTACGTTAATGGGTGCTGATCGTCGTGGTAGGTACGGTGGGACAAAATATTACAAATAATAACTCATAAAACATATTTTGGTGGCGGAAGTTGGACATGGGAAAAGCTTTAGTTACAACAGATACCCCGAAAAAATACACCTTACAAAACACCTTATTAACACTTTCTGTAACAATGACGTGTCGCGAGAAAAAAAGTGGAAATTTTATGACACTAAAATAAGTAGTTAAATAATTAGTTGCTAAAAATTGTGTTTAGGTTGTGGAAGATCACTTTTTGTAATGAAGATACCACAAGATCGAGGTGGTATTGGTATACAACGGACATAAGGCCCAAAATTAATCTTACCACTTGATTGGTCATAAAGCTCACTGGGTATTGAGAGCCTTTTTTAACAAATATTTTGAACGCGTTGCCGGCTATAAGTCTGCCCAAGGGTGAAATAATGTCTTGAATCCCCACGAAGGCCAGCGAAAACTTGGAATTTGAATAAACATTTTTTAAACGTTGAATTTAAAAAAAAAAAATATTTCTTCACTAAACGTGATTTGAAAAAAAAAATATTTTTTCTATAAATGTCGAATTTAAAAAATAGTTCTTCAAAAAAGGGGAATTTGAAAAAAAATATTTTTTTTAAAAAACATGGAGTTTGAAAAAATATTTTTTTAAAAACGTGGAATTTGAATAAGTTTTCTATAAACATAGAATTTGAAAAAAACCATATTTTTCAATAAACGTGGAATTTGAAAAAATATTTTTCAATATAGGTGGAATTTAAAAAAGAAAATACTAATAAACGTGATATTTTTAAAAACATGGAGTTTGAAAAAATATTTTTTTAAAAACGTGGAATTTGAAAAAGGTATAAGTTTTCAACATAGAATTTGAAAAAACATATTTCTTCAATAAATGTGGAATTTAAAAAAAAAATATTTTTTCTATAAACGTCTAATTTAAAAAAATATTTCTTCAATAAATGTAGAATTTGAAAAAAATATTTTTTTAATAAACGTGGAGTTTGCAAAAATATTTTTTAAAAACGTGGAATTTGAATAAGTTTTCAATAAACATAGAATTTGAAAAAAAACATATTTTTTCAATAAACGTAGAATTTGAAAAAATATTTTTCAATATACGTGGAATTTAAAAAAGAAAATACTAATAAACGTGAATTTGAAAATTTTTTTCAACAAACGTGGAATTTAAAAGAGAAAAATGTAATAAACGTGAATTTGAAAAAAAAAATATTTTTTTTCAATAAACAAAAAAAAATATTTTTTCAAAAACTTGAAATCTGTAATTTTTTTTCAATAAACGTGTAATTAAAAGAAAATTTAATAAACGTGGACTTAAGAAAATAAATATGAAAAAAATATTTGTTCAAACAATGTGGAATTTAAAATTATTATATAAACGTGGAATTAGAAAAAAATATTTTTTCAATAAACATGGAATCTGAAAAAATATTTTTTCAATAAACGTGGAATAAAAAAAAATTAAATAAATTTGGATTTAAAAAAAAATATTTTTTCAATAAACGTGGAATTTAAAAAAAAAAAATATTTTTTCAATAAATGTGTAATTTATAAATAAAATATATTTTTATAAGCGTGGAATGAGAAAAAAAGTACATTTCTAATAAACGTGGAATTAAAAAAGTACTTTTCCAATAAACGAGGAATTTGAGTAGATATTTTTTCAATAAACGCGGAATCTGAAAAAATATTTTTAAAAAAACGTGGAATTTGAAAAAAAAATATTTTTTCAACAAACTTGAAATTTTTAAAAAATATTTTTTTTTTAATAAACGTGGAATTTAAAAAAAATATTTTTTTCAAAAAATGTGTAATTTTAAATAAAATATTTTTCAATAAACGTGGAATTAGAAAAAGTACTCTTCCAATAAACGTGGAATTTGAAAAGATCTTTTTTCAATAAACGTAAAATCTGAAAAAAATATTTTTTCAACAATCGTGGAATTTAATTTTTTTTAATAAAATTGAAATTTAAAAAAAATATATTTTTTCAATGTGGAATTTATAAATAAAATATTTTTTCAATAATCGTGGAATTTAATTTTTTTTTAATAAAATTGAAATTTAAAAAAAATATATTTTTTCAATGTGGAATTTATAAATAAAATATTTTTCAATAAATGTGGAATGAGAAAACAATACATTTCTAATAAACGTGGAATTAGAAAAAGTACTTCTCCAATAAACGTGGAATCTGAAAAAAGAATAGTAAATAATAAAAACATTACAATAAATTTTTAATTAAAAAATATTTTTTCAACAACCATGGAATTTATAAAAAAAATATTTTTCAATCAACGTGGAATTTAAAAAAGAATATATTTTTGAATAAACGAGGAATTTAAAAAAATATTTTTTTATAAACGTGGAATTTGAAAAGAAATGTATATTTTCAATAAACGAAGAATTTAAAAAAAAAAAATTGTTCATTAAACATGGAGTTTGATATTTTTCAATAAATGTGGAGTTTGAAAAAATATATATTTTTTCCAATAAATAAACAAAATGTTTTTTCGATAACGTGGAATTTGAGAAAAGATATTTTTTAAAAAAACTTTGAATTATAAAAAATACTTTTTCAATAAACGTGGACTTTGAAAAATATTTTTTTATAAACGTGGAATTTAGTAAAAATATTTTTTTTATAAACGTGGAATTTATTAAAACAATTTTTTTAATAAAATTGGATTTAAAAGTTGGTTTACATTTCCTGAGTATTTCCAGCCATGAAATGCTTCCCTAAAAGTGGTGTCGAAGTAGGAGAAGGGAGCATACAAAATTAGACCAATAATCGTGGATTTTTTAAAGAGTATTTTTTCGATGACCGCCAGAACAATAAACTTTGAATTTTCATACCCTCAGCATTTATGCTAACGAGGGTATATATACTTTCATACGGGCAAAATGTACTTTATCGAAATAATGGTTTCAGCCCAAAATTTGGCTTTCGCAATATTTCGTCCAAACCTAGTTAAAGTTCGAAGATGGGTTATATCGGTCCACTCTTTCCGGTACCTCCCCCACAAAAGTTTGAAAATGTTCGAAAAATTTGTGCGCCCGATTACTCTTGAAGTCAGTAACCGATTTGGTCCATACTTTGCACATCGTGAAATTTCTACTAGACTTAGACGAGGTTCCAATATGGACTCAATCGGTTCACTCCTTCACAAAATTTCAAAGAAGTTTAGTTTAGGACCTTTTTTTGAATACCTTCGTTTTTTGTTGTAGCAACTTGTATTCACTTCCCCCCATATGACGGTACAAGTTTCATCAGGGGCAGGTCCATACTTCCTGAGAAAATAGCCTGAAAGGTACGAAAAACCCCTATGACGCCGTGTGTACTTGTTGAAGCTCAAGATAACACTCGAAAGGATCTGCCGATTCGGTCCATAATTTGGCCTTCGTAATATTTTGTGAAAATATAGTTTAAGTTCAAAGATAAGCCATGTCGGTCCACTCCTTCAGGTACCTCCGATTTGGTCCATACTTTAGACATCGTAATATATCTACCAGATATAGATCATGTCCGAATATGAACTGTACTTGACCACTCCTTCGGGTACCTCCCACACAAAATTTCGGATAAATTCAGTTTAATACCTGCTCTCGAATCACTTTGATTTTTGTTGAAGCAACTTGCATTCGCTGTCTCCATTACGGCGGTAAAATCTTTACCATACTTTTTGCGAAAACAGCCCGAAAAGTGTAAAAAATCGCTATGGCACCATATGTAGTGGCTGGAGCACATGACAACTCTCGAAGCTTTGAGCTTTTATCCTAGTCCATATTTTTGTAGGGAAGTTCATACGCTCAAAATTTTGAAACCCCCTTAAATACATACGTTTTTTCGAGAAAAATGTATTTTAATTCACACAGGCTGAGGTGTATATCTCTGTCGACAAAGCCGACTGATACTCTTTTACTTGTTAAAGTAATTTTTGGCCACATAAGTAAATGTTGATTTTTTTAAACAAATATAATTGATTTTTTTAAAACACATAACAAAAATGGATTTTAAAAGATATTTTTGGTCACACAAATAAACGTGGATTTTTCAAATATTGTTTCAGTCGTACATATAAATAAAAAGAAGGTTAGACTGTGCGCTCAAATTTGAGCATATGGTCTACAAAATAATGGGATCACAGCACCGACGTTGGCAGAGGGGGCCCAGTTGAGACAACATTTAAAATAATAAACGATAATATTATTCCATGCTGAATAAACATGGACATACATATTTTTTTTACAACTGGCATCTAATCTTTACCATTATTTTGCCATTGCTAAGAATTACGCCTCCTTATGTAAGGTTATTAACAACCCAATTCATTTAAGTTCAATAATGGTTTAAAAACAAATTCAATCATCCATCAAAGTTTAAGGTTGCAAATGATGAGATTTTTGTTTCTTTTATGCCAACATTTTCGGCTTCAATAACGATTTGTTTGTTTTGGTGGTAATAACGTCGTTGCCTTAAAATATCAACCCACATTTTGTTTTTGTGAATACAATTGTTTTGTTGCAAAAGAAAGAATAACAACTGTTTGATATTTTTTTCCGAATTCTAGTTTTTCCTATTTGAAATGTGTAACTATTTTTTTTTTATTTTATTGCAGCCTAACAAAATCGAAGTGCATTACCATTCATGATGTATTGAAATTTTGCCTATGATTGGATTATTGGTAATAATTGACATTTGATTGATTGTAAAAGCTTACCGACTAAGCCTAATATTAATCATTCAATGGAAAATCTGTTGACTCATATTTGAGTTGTGTATTTATGTATATACACAGTAAGAAAATTACGTTGTATCTATGAAATTTGTCATTGATTTCGAACCAACGCACAGTGGATTCACTTGTATGGAGAAAGTGGCCAAAAATTTAGAGTGTAAAAATCAAGCCAATGTGCTGCTGCGAAGAGTGTTTTAAGAAACAACGAGCGTAATATCCTCCCCCGTTTTCCCTCTGGAGGGGGTATACTGCGAGCATTGTTTTATGCTGTTAATACAAAATGACATGAACAAAGGTCCCGATTATCTTATGCTGCAAAAATAGGCTTGGGGAAATAAAACAAACTCCAAAACAACATAAAATCCAACCAATTTAGCGGATTAAAAATGTACATTTTTGTCTGAAAATTCGTAAAATTTGTAATATAGATCTTATAGCGTTATTCCTGGAGGGCACGTACCGCCAACGTAAGACAAATTTGGAAGAACATTTCTTCATCTTGCCACTGATGCCAATTATGTTAATGTACGTGGTCAGATAACAGAGTTATACGCTAATATATCCATAGAAACCCTATTCATGGGCAGCTTTAGTCAGCGACCCGCCGTTTATAGTCTGCCTCTAGATGGCAGCTGATTTTAATACTGAACAATCTTAAACCGATGACCTACCCTGGAAAATTATTTCCGAGGAATTAATTAAGAAGTATCATTGCATAATTGAGAAAATTTCTTTGGAATAATGAAGAAACTCATTATTTTTATTTAATGAAACTTTTCATGTATTCAATGTAACTGTACGTTGGTTCAGCAAGCACAATGTCGGACGTCCGACGCGTCTGCTCAAATTCAGAAGTTTTTTCCGACGAGTCTGACCGACTTCAGTCCGAGCTCTGTCCGGTTAGTCTGACGAACTTTTTTCCACCCCTCTCTCTCTCTTTCGCTCTCTGAAGAATTGTACATGTTGTGCTCGCACATTCTGAACAAATTGTAAAAGTGTAATTGTTGGTGTGCCGACGTTGATGAAGTACGAACGAAAAAATGAGTGCTCGGGTTTTAATTTCTGTATCGGAGAACCATTTTGGTTTATTTTTGTATGCGTATTGATTCATGATAGAGTTTAAAGATCCCAGCAAAACAAATGTCTGATGTCCGACACATCGGAACAATTTCGGAAGCAAAATCGTTCAGATTTCGTTCCGATTTCGAAACGATTTTTCGTAGGCGAATTCTTTCAGATTTCGTTCCAATTTCGGAGAAAATGTCGGACGTAAATTTCCCTTCGAATATACTAATGTTTTTCTTACGATTTCGGATCGATATGTCTGAAACAAATTTCCCTTCGCACAACAACCACCTTTTGTATATACAAGTAACATTTTAGTTTGTTGTCAAAAAACAAAATTATTGATTATAAAATTCGCATATACAATTTTTAAATATTTTAAATATAAATGCAACATACAGTAGGGACGCGATAATTCGTTATCTTCGATAATTCGTATAAGCTGTCGGTCCCTTAAAGCCATTTCTTTCGCATTTTAACCTCGCTAAAATCTCGCTTCGAAATCCTCGATAATTCGTTTAAATTTGCCGGTCCCTTGAACTACGAATTATGGAGGTTCTACTGTATAATAATCCAACCTAGTGCCGATAGACACAACATAGTCGTACACAAGGTTTACAAAATGAGAACAGTGAAAATTATTAGATACGTTTGAATTTGAATTGAACAATAAAAAAGAGGCGTCAGAAAAAAAATTTTCCTTCGATATTCTTACGACATTATTCCAAAATCGTTCAGAAATCTTTACGAAGATTTGGAAGGTACCTCAGATTTTCATACGATATTATTCCGAAATCGTTCAGAAATTTCGGAGGAAAAAATTCGCATTCCGAATTTCCCAATATTCATACAATTTTTGTTAAGATATTGTTACGAATTCCGATCCGAAATCGGACGTGTCGTCCAAATTTTGTTCCGATTTCGTTACGATGTCGGTACGATTGATTTGCTGGGACCATTCGTAGTGAACCGTTGTACACATATTTGTTTATTTTTATGAAGTTAATAAAAGTAAAGATTTTCTTCGTCAAACTTCAACACTATTCCTTGCCAAAGTTAAGTCTCTTAATACTTTTATGTAAGTCAACTTTTGCGTGTGAAGACATGTCTTCTTCATATATTAATAACAATTATTTTACATATTTCACAGATCCTGTTGATGAATTTGTTAAAACTTGAAAACTGATATTAAAACTTTTAATATGTTTTTCATTATTCCTTTATTTCTTACATATTTTGATGTGCCTTACATATAATGCATTGCCGTGTATTCTAACAAGTAAGAAAGCATAAGTCAGCTGTGCTGACGGAGATATACCCACAGCCACTGACAAAAAAACAACAAAACCAAACCAAACACAATAATTATGCTTCTATATTGATTTTGTATCAAGAGTTTGCTTTAAAATCTGTAGGTACTGTAATGTGGGGCTATACCAAAACATTGATATATACCAAACATTTTTAGTAACCGAACTTCTTCATAAAGAACTCGAAATATTAAATTACGTTAAACTAAGTTTGGAAGAAATTGTTGAAAAAGTTTTAGAGTTATCTTGCACAATAGACATTTCAGTATGTGCCGACAGGGTTTTGGGGCTTTTGAGCCATTATCAGAGGAAGTATTGACTTACTCCGAAAAAAATTTACCATTGTAAATGAGCCCGCTAGAACAACCTACTGATAAAAGAATCAAAACGATGGGAGAGGAGCTCCTAAAGTTCACTTTTTCCTAATTTTGTGTGGGAGATAACCGAAGGAGTGGACCGATATAGTCCATATTCTAACCTGATAGATGACTGGATGAAATAATATGATGTGCAAAGTCTGCACCAATCAGAAACTCCCTACGAAATTTATCTTGCGGATTTGCCATTTTGGTTGGTACCTTGAGGGTTTCTTGGAATATTTAGGCAGATATCTCAGGAAGTATGGACTTGCGCAAGCAAAAAATTGTACCGTTGCAAAGGGAGCCGCAAGGAGAAACTGCTGAAAAAAAATCAGGAAGGTTCGGAGCGGAGCTCTTAAACTTAACTTTATCCGAATTTTGTGTAGGAGGTACCCGAAGGAGTGGACCTATATAGAGCATATTCCATCCTGATACATAACTGGATGAAATAATAGGATGTGAAAAGTCTGCACAAATCAGAAACTCCCTGCGAGAATTATCTTGCGGATTTGCCATTTTGGTTGGTGCCGTCAGAGTTTCTTCGAACTTTTAGGCCAATATCTCAGGAAGTATGGACTTGCGCAAGAAAATTGTACCGTCGTAAAGGGAGCTGCAAGGACAACTTACTGAAACAAATTTCAAAACTATCCGAGAGGAGCTCTTAATCTTCACTTTATCCGAATTTTGTGTGGGAGGTACCCGAAGGAGTGGACCGATATGGCCCATCTTCGAACTTAAACTAAGTTTGGAGAAAATATTACGATAGTCGAAAATTGGTTCGAATCGGTTGATCCGTTCGAGAGAGTTCGAGAGCACCAGCCAGCCAGACGGACCGACAGACAGGCAGACAGACGGACATGGCTAAATCGACTCCAAATTGTTTGAAACCCTTTCTAGCATAAAGGCTGAGGGTATACAAATTGACAACACTCTTGCTATCGGTAGAACTTTACGACTGTTTATACCCTACACCACTATGTGGCAAAGATGTCAATATTATAAGATAGGAAAAGTCAATTGTGAAAAATTAACTGTAGAGGGAGTTAACCTCTGTTGCTACGATGTCATAGCAGCATTCTGTTAAACGAAAACTGTTACTCATTGGAATATTGACAAGAAAAACATTAAAACTCAAGTTTGACGGCATTCGCTTTTGATTTTTTCATTGAATGAACAATAAAAAAAGAAAAGAAATAAATTGCAGCCACAAAACACAACGTTAATTTTTTCTAATGGGAATCAAAAACGATTGGCATTGCTGTTATCAATTCCAGTGAGTTGTGTATCCATCTGTAACCAAAATGTGGAACTATTAGCATATGTTTTTGGAAAATGAATTTCTTCTAGTCTTTACTTCTCTACGTTTTTGTATGTGGTAAGGGGTATTATGTCTTTGTGCATTTGTATGTAACGTGCAAAAGGAAGCGATATAGACATATAGTTCCTTTGAGGGACATACATAGAATCACTTTCTGAGTCGATTTATGCATGTCCGTCCGTCTGTCCGTCCTAGAGGTCGCATTTTTTGTCCGATTCAGCTGAAAATTAGGGACTACAATTTTTTTAGAAATAGGAAGAACGCTATTGCTTTTGGTGAAAATCAGTTCAGATTTGGATATAGCTCTCATATATATTTTCGCCCGATTTGGCGTAGTTGATGCACTAAACATGCTATATACGTCCAATTTTGATAAAATTTTGCTTGTGTGACTGAATTCGGTCTACAAATAAATGTGCCAAATTATATCAAAATCGGTTCAGATTTGGATATAGCTCCCATATATGTTTTCGGCCGATTTCACGTATCTTTTGTACCACATACGCTATATATGTCCGATTTCGATGAAATTTGGAATGTGTGACTGAATTCGGTCTAGAAATAAATGTGCCAACTTATATCGAAATCGGTTCTGATTTGGATATAGCTCCCATATATATTTTCGCCCGATTTCACGTATTTGCTGCACCAAACACGCTATATAAGTGCGATTTTGATGAAATTTGGAATGTTTGACTGAATTCGGTATAGAAATAAGTGTCCCAAATAATATCGAAATCGGTTCAGATTTGAATATAGCTTCCATATATATTTTCGGCCGATTTCACGTATTTTCTGTACCAAACACGCTATATAGTTCCGATTTCGATGAAATTAGGAATGTCTGACTGAATTCGGTCTGGAAATAAATGTGCCAAATTATATCGAAATCTGTTAAGATCTGGATATAGCTCCGATTTATATTTTACATATTCACAGTGGTGTAGGGTATCATATAGTCGGCCCCGCCCGACTTTGATCCTTTCCTTACTGGTTTTTATTCATCGCTAACTTATCGAAGCACATCAGAAATTATAAGCATTTTATCAAAAAATGAGCTGGAGAATCGCACTACTGATACGAGGGCTGCAAAATCACCTGGTCTAGGCAACACCGCGTATTGCCAGGCGCAATACTTTTTTGGATAGTTTGATAGTTTTTAGCCTAGACTTACTCAGGACAGTTTGTCGCCGATAGGACTATGAAAAACTGGTTCAATGAATTCAACCGTGGTCGGCACTCGCCATAAAACGAAGGTCGTAAGTGTTGCCCAAAATCGGTCGTTGTGCCAGAATAAAAATATGCCGTGCATGAAAGGATAATGCGAGATCGCCACGTTAAATACCGTGAGATAGAGGCATCCTTGTTCATTTCTTCCACAAACTAACATTTGATATTGCATAAACACCTGACCTCAAAAATGGATTTTTCTCGTTAGATCCAGCAAAATTGGACAATCGCTCAAAAAAGGCTCCTGTGAATTGGTTCAAAGAAATTGAGCATAAAATCGATAGCGGTACTTCAAACGACGTTTATAAGATCGTCACAGACGACGAATCTAGGATCTATGCTTAGGAGCCGGAAACAAAGTAGGAATCGGCAGTTTGGGTCTTCGAAAGCGAACCAAATCAAACGAATGTTGTTCATGCAAGAAGCACTTGGAAGCAAAAGTTTGCCTGTTTCTTCAGAAAAACCGACCGTGTGGCGACTATACGGCTCGAGAAATATAGGATGGTTAATTCTGAGTGGTCTGAAGCCTCCTGAGAAGTTCGAAAAACGAACATGCGAAGACAAATCATTCTGCATCATGACAATGTGGGCTCTCACACATCGATTCAAACCAGCGCCTGTGTTTGACCGGCCAAAACGTGGAACCGGACAAAACAGCCCTGACTGCGGATTCAGTGACTTTATTTGATTTCAGCACAGCAAGAAAAAAGGCATGGTCAACGATTTTTGTTGTCTGAAGATGCTGTAAAAGCGTTCAAAAACCATGTTTTGGAGGTATCTCAATCGAAGTGGAAAACGTGCTTCGCCAATAGGTTTGAGCGCACTAAAAAGTGTATAAATCATGCTGGAGACTACAATACAATCGTTTTTAAATATTCGCGTTTTCCAGATATTTATCGTTCAGCCCTCGTATAACTTTCGGTCAGAGCTCGTTCCGAAATCAGATGTTTCTTCCGACTTTTGGACAGAATTCCAAAGTCCGAACTTTGACATACATGTGCTCACATACAAATAAACGTACTTGCAATGAAACGAACCGGAAAACGAACATTTTTTTCGAAAATTTTTGAAATTATGTGTTGGAGGTCAACTCCTTTCCGAGGACCGAAATAATTCATATTCGAAACTTATTTATAACTGGAAGAAATAACGCGATTTGGAATGTTTGAAACAAATTAGTTAATTCATCCGAGACTTATCATGCGTACAATTTTGGCGAAAAATAGATATTTTATGTTTTAGATACCCAAGGTAGTGAATAGATATTTTGTAGTAGATGTCCCATCTACCAACTAATTTGATTTAAGTTTGGACCAATATTACGACGGTCAAATTTTTGACCGTTGGAGAGTTATGGTGCTCTCCAGCCAGCAGACAGACAGACATAGCAAAATCGACTCCACCATTGCACTACGGTGGCACCGAATGAAAGAATCATTATTTTAAAATATCGTTTTATTTGTTCTCTTTATAATGACATAACCTTAAAAGTTCAACCCACATTTTGAATGCACACATTTTATAGAAATAAAAAAAATGCACAATTGTTAGATGTGTTTCCGATTTCTATACAACTTATCATACTTGAAATGTAAAAATGTCTATTATTTTTTATTGCCTTCAAATCAATGCAACTTTTTGATAGACCGCTCGATTTCCATTCCATAAATAGTTTGAAGAATGATTGGCTATTGGTCAGAAATGACAATTGATTGATTGTAAAGACTCGCTTGACGAACATTAAATTGAAATTACTTTTTTAATGACAATAGAGGGTGATCTGATAATCTCCAAAATTTCAAAGACAATGCTGTGTAAGCCTTTGTTAAAGACCTAAGAACTATTCCAACATTTATAACAACTATTTGACATAATTGTTTATTATTTATAGATTGAAAGGTTTAAAGTTACACACACACAATGTTATGTATTTTAAATTAATTAAAAAAGGTAGGAATTTTGTATGTGATATGAGTCTATTTCGTTTACCAGCTGTGGATGCCAATTACTACTTTTTATAGATTTAAAACACACATATTTAATGAGCAGACGTGCTGGTATACATGTTATAGAATATTTATTCTTAACCTTGGATGCACAACTCTTATTTCAGAATTTTCCCATGGACATTTTTCCATACCACATTTATAGGAACACTTTTAGTCACACATTAATTATATATTGGTTGGCTCATCATTTCTCCAAGTTCCAGGAATGAATCATCGTACTTCAGCTGTATATTTATTGGAAATTTGCAAGGCCAACGCTGAAAACGATTGTTTCATTCGAGGAAAACAGAAAATTGAATTCGAAAAATGTCCAAATATGATATGTTATGATATTATTGAAAATTATTTCCAACTGGACACAATGGTTGTAGTTACGTGTTTACACACGATATTCTTTGAGATTTACCAAGCAAGCATTGTGTCGAATTTAAAATAATTTCAGATTTTGAAATTGTTTTAAGTAATAGCTTTTCATCACTCCCTTTAAAACTGACACAAGTACGACAATAAAATCATGTATAAATAACTAATTCAATTTTTCCTGTTTGTTAAGAGAATTTTGGATGTTGTAATGTTAAAATCCCAGAAAGCGGCAATTGATTTTGACTTTCTATTAGGAACATCATACAATATTTTACGTGTGGTAGTTCAATATAATTCTGTAATTCAAAATCAACAGTTGCTTTCAAAGGATTTCTAACAGTTTTTAATCCTTTTTATTCATAGAATCACTCAATATTATATTATATATAACACTAATATCCTTGCACTTCACAGCCACCACAAATCACTTCCTAATCTTTGAATATAACTTTAGTATTTGGCACTTCTCTGTGATTTTGCCAAATGTTTTAAAAACTACGCTATGTACACAGCGTTTGTGTTTAGCCACTTTAGTTCTCGCTGGGTACAATTAGGTAGCTTTAAAAACAAATTTCTTTGGCCCTTTTTCCCTGTTGTAATTGTTTGAATTTTTTTAACAGACTTTTTGTGTGCGTTCTCTATGGCCGATTATTCAACTGAAACTGATTTAGAAAATTTACTTTCGTTTGTTTAACAAAAGTGGCCACTTGCCGTTCAATTGTTATTGTTTAAAGTTTATAAATCTCAGATTTCAATTTCCCATTTGTATACCCTACAATCTCCTATGAGGGAATTTATTTTATTTTGGAGCCAATAATCGTTATGAGACTGTGTCTACAAACTTTGAAAACAGTTACATGATAATAGGTATGTCTGAATACCCAAAAAAATTTTAACAATTTGCATAAATTTGTATGGTATCTGCTATCTGTTACAACATTTTTTGACAGTTCCTCACAAGAAGCACCCTTTCCTATGGAAAGGGTCTTAAGAAGCACCCTTTCCTATGAAAAGAGTCTTAAGAAGCACCCTTTGCTATGGAAAGGGTCTTAAGAAGGACCCTTTCCTATGAAAAGGGTCTTAAGAAGCACCCTTTTCTATGGAAATGGTCTTAAGAAGCACCCTTTTCTATGGAAAGGGTCTTAAAAAGCACCCTTTCCTATGGAAAGTGTCTTAAGAAGCACCCTTTCCTATGGAAAGTGTCTTAAGAAGCACCCTTTCCTATGAAAAGGGTCTTAAGAAGCACCCTTTCCTATGAAAAGGGTCTTACGAAGCACCCTTTCCTATGGAAAGGGTCTTAAGAAGCACCCTTTCCTATGGAAAGGGTCCTAAGAAGCATCCCTTGCTATGGAAATGGTCTTACGAAGCATCCTTTCCTACGGAAATGGTCTTAAAAAGCACCCTTTCCTATGGAAAGGAACTTAAAAAGCACTCTTTCCTATGGAAATGGTGTTAAGAAGCACCCTTTGCTATGGAAAGGGTGTTAAAAAGCACCCTTTGCTATGGAAAGGGTCTTAAGAAGCACCCTATGGTATGGAAAGGGTGTTAAAAAGCACCCTTTGCTATGGAAAGGGTCTTAAGAAGCACCCTTTCCTATGGAAAGGGTCTTAAGAAGCACCCTTTCCTATGGAAAGGGTCTTAAGAAGCACCCTTTGCTATGGAAAGGTTCTTAAGAAGTACCCTTTCCTATGAAAAAGGTCTTAAGAAGCACCCTTTCCTATGGAAAGGGTCTTAAGAAGCACCCTTACCTATGGAAAGGTCTTAAGAAGCACCCTTTCCTATGGAAAGGGTCTTAAGAAGCACCCTTTCCCATAGAAATGGTCTTTAGAAGCACCCTTTCCTATGGAAATGGTCTTAAGTAGCACCCTTTCCTATGGAAATGGTCTTAAGAAGCACCCTTTCCCATAGAAATGGTCTTAAGAAGCAACCTTTCCTATGGAAAGGGTCTTAAGAAGCACCCTTTGCTATGGAAAGGGTATTAAGAAGCACCCTTTGCTATGGAAAGGGTCTTAAGAAGCACCCTTTGCTATGGAAAGGGTCTTAAGAAGCACCCTTTGCTATGGAAAGGGTCTTAAGAAGCACCCTTTGCTATGGAAAGGGTATTAAGAAGCACCCTTTGCTATGGAATGGGTCTTAAGAAGCACCCTTTTCTATGGAATGGGTCTTAAGAAGCACCCTTTCCTATGGAAAGGGTTTTAAGAAGCACCCTTTCCTATGGAATGGGTCTTAAGAAGCACCCTTTCCTATGGAATGGGTCTTGAGAAGCACCCTTTTCTATGGAATGGGTCTTGAGAAGCACCCTTTTCTATGGAATGGGTCTTAAGAAGCACCCTTTTCTATGGAATGGGTCTTAAGAAGCACCCTTTCCTATGGAAAGGGTTTTAAGAAGCACCCTTTCCTATGGAATGGGTCTTAAGAAGCACCCTTTCCTATGGAATGGGTCTTAAGAAGCACCCTTTTCTATGGAATGGGTCTTTAGAAGCACCCTTTCCCATAGAAATGGTCTTTAGAAGCACCCTTTCCTATGGAAATGGTCTTAAGAAGCACCCTTTCCTATGGAAATGGTCTTAAGAAGCACCCTTTCCCATAGAAATGGTCTTAAGAAGCAACCTTTCCTATGGAAAGGGTCTTAAGAAGCACCCTTTGCTATGGAAAGGGTATTAAGAAGCACCCTTTGCTATGGAAATGGTCTTCAGAAGCACCCTTTGCTATGGAAATGGTCTTCAGAAGCACCCTTTCCTATGGAAATGGTCTTAAGAAGCACCCTTTCCCATAGAAATGGTCTTAAGAAGCAACCTTTCCTATGGAAAGGGTCTTAAGAAGCACCCTTTGCTATGTAAAGGGTATTAAGAAGCTACCTTTGCAATGGAAAGGGTCTTAAGAAGCACCCTTTGCTATGGAAAGGGTCTTAAGAAGCATCCTTTGCTATGGAAAGGGTATTAGGATGCACCCTTTCCTAGGGAAAGGGTCTTAAGAAGCACCCTTTCTTATGGAATGGGTCTTAAGAAGCACCCTTTTCTATGGAATGGGTCTTAAGAAGCACCCTTTTCTATGGAAAGGGCTTTAAGAAGCACCCTTTCCTATGGAATGGGTCTTAAGAAGCACCCTTTCCTATGGAATGGGTCTTGAGAAGCACCCTTTTCTATGGAATGGGTCTTAAGAAGCACCCTTTTCTATGGAATGGGTCTTAAGAAGCACCCTTTCCTATGGAAAGGGTTTTAAGAAGCACCCTTTCCTATGGAATGGGTCTTAAGAAGCACCCTTTCCTATGGAATGGGTCTTAAGAAGCACCCTTTCCCATGCAAAGAAGCACTCTTTCCTATGGAAAGTTTCTTAAGAAGCATGTTTCCTCTGGAAAGTTTCTTAAGAAGCACCCTTTCCTATGGAAAGTTTCTTAAGAAGCACCCTTTCCTATGGAAAGTTTCTTAAGAAGCACCCTTTCCTATGGAAAGTTTCTTAAGAAGCACCCTTTCCTATGGAAAGTTTCTTAAGAAGCACCCTTTCCTATGGAAAGTTTCTTAAGAAGCACCCTTTCCTATGGAAAGTTTCTTAAGAAGCACCCTTTCCTATGGAAAGTTTCTTAAGAAGCACCCTTTCCTATGGAAAGTTTCTTAAGAAGCACCCTTTCCTATGGAAAGTTTCTTAAGAAGCACCCTTTCCTATGGAAAGTTTCTTAAGAAGCACCCTTTCCTATGGAAAGTTTCTTAAGAAGCACCCTTTCCTATGGAAAGTTTCTTAACAAGCACCCTTTCCTATGGAAAGTTTCTTAAGAAGCACCCTTTCCTATCTAAAGTTTCTTAAGAAGCACCCTTTCCTATGGAAAGTTTCTTAAGAAGCACCCTTTCCTATGGAAAGTTTCTTAAGAAGCACCCTTTCCTATGGAAAGTTTCTTAAGAAGCACCCTTTCTTATGGAAAGTTTCTTAAGAAGCACCCTTTCCTATGGAAAGTTTCTTAAGAAGCACCCATTCCTATGGAAAGTTTCTTAAGAAGCACCCTTTCCTATGGAAAGTTTCTTAAGAAGCACCCCTTCCTATGGAAAGTTTCTTAAGAAGCACCCTTTCCTATGGAATGTTTCTTAAGAAGCACCCTTTCCTATGGAAAGGGTCTTAAGAAGCACCATTTCCTATGGAAAGGGTCTTCCTATGGAAAGGGTCTTAAGAAGCACCCTTTCCTATGGAAAGGGTCTTAAGAAGCACCCTTCAATATGGAGAGGGTCTTAAGAAGCACCCTTCAATATGGAGAGGGTCTTAAGAAGCACCCTTCAATATGGAGAGGGTCTTAAGAAACACCCTTCCCTGTGCAAAGGGTCTTAAGAAACACTCTTCCCCACGGAAAGGATATTATAAGCACCCTTTTTTGGAAAGAGTCCCGAAAGATCAACTCGCATGCTTTCTAGCTAATCATTTATTCACTGAACTTTTCAATCTGATCCCCGTTCTACAGCAATGAATAATACAAAATTGGCATAACAAAAAAAAAAAACACTCCAACACAATGGAAATTTAAAGTTATTACATTGCATAGTGTGGAGTTAAGGGTCTCGAAGTTTTGACCTCTCCAGAAATGTCAATGTATTCTTGTTCGATATCTATGGTATTAAATAATGTACATAATGAAGGATTCTCTCTTAGGCCCAATAATTAACTGGTAAAGTGTTTTCTTCGATTTGACCTTTAGAGAATTTTCTTGAAAATGCACCCTTGACCTTATACAAATTACTGTGGATACAAGGATCGTTTAGGTGGCACATTAACTTTACCCATTCCAAGAAAAAATATTTTTTTTTTTTTGGGTTGCCCTAATGTATATACATATTAATTTTTGTAGCAGTCAATGCGAGTCGACTCTGGTGACTACAATATTTTTCTCTACCCGATCTTATTTATTCACTTTTTATTTATTTATTTATTAAACTCTAAAGTTTGAAATGAAAGTATATTCAATTTCATATCATAGAAATCGTATAACAAAACAGCTGAACATTCAATGTCCGCTCGCTCGTTCTACTGAAAGCAACATGGAAAAATTTACTATTTGTTTGGATAATAAAACTGGCCAAACTAATGACATTAAAGTCATCATAACATTGGAGATTCGAAATTATTATCAAAATGAACGTTCAGAAGAAGAAATTGAAAGATAGATATACTCAGAGATATGCTTATATTGTGAACAAAATTCCATGAAAAATATCTAAAAATCCTATAAAAATGTCATTCTCACAGGCGACAGGCGTTGGCAGTTTATTCTGATTAATTGATGGTAGTCAGTCAAATTGAAGGTTATGGTCAAACATTTTTTTGCTTACTTTTTACCTCTTAATGGTTTCAGGAAATTATTTGCTAAACAACTCAACAAATCTTAAATGACATTTAGCTGCCATAAATTTAACACGTTTGCCGTTTTGAGCCAAGAACTATCATTATTTACTCTGGAAAATTCATAAGATGTTATCAAAAATGTAATCTAATAGCTCATGAGCAGAAAATTATTAAAGCGTTTTGTATTTTCGTGTCTCCAGATAGTGTCTAACTAGATCTCTAGTTCTTTATTTGAAAAATAGTATACACCAACAAATTTAAATCATTATGACACCGAAAAAAGGCAAACACCACTCTAACAACATCTAAACCAATTCAAAAGCTAAGAAAAACATACAAAAAGGAGGTAATCATGACAAAAATAAAAAATACGAAAAACAAAACAAAAATTATGTATTTTTTTAAGTTTTTTTTTTTGTTTGTTTTACTGTAGTTGGTGGTCCACCACCACCACCGACGGTGGGTAGTTTTCATATCAAGATCATGTCGCCATAAACATAAATTCGATACATGAAATTGTCAACATTTTGAGAATGGAACGAAGGCCAATGCAACAGGTGTTCGAAATGTTCAAATGCCTTCACAGTCCTCTCCGGTTACTATGTAAGGAGACCCCATGGTCTAATTTAGTATATCATTGTCATCTGTTGACAATAACCTCATGTTCGTCTTTGTAAAAACCTCATTGTCTTCTTTAGAAGAAGACCTCATAGGCTTCTTTGGAATAAGGCCCCATGCACTCCTCTAAAAGAAGAAGAATTAAGGGTGTTCCTTAGCAGATAACCTCATTGTCATCTTTGGAAGATAGCTCTAAATGAAGATATCAGGTTTTTAAGAGACATCTAGATGTTGCACATAAGAATACATCCTGGTTTTCTTACTAAGATTAGGAGGTATAATCTTTTATGTAAGAAAATCCTTACGATCTTTTCTGTCAGGAGGCCTCGCGGTGTACTATACAAGAAGACCCTAACACACTTATTTAGGAAGACTTCGCAAATCACTTTGGTCACGACTCTCGTATAAACCTTATCATTGTTTATGGTTTTTGTTTTATTATTTTTATTTATTTTTTGTTTGTGCCACAAAAGCTACACCACCTTGTATGGTGACAACAGTCATAACATACATTCACTCGTATGGCCGACAACCATAACGTGATCAAAACATTTATAGCTTCTGTTTTTTATTTATTCTGTGGCATTCTTGGCGATCTGTTTTTTTTTTTGCTTCTTTCAATTTTTATTTGCTAAAGTTACTCAAGTTTGTATGTACCTCCCACCCACCGATCATCACATCCACTGTTTGGATGGATGAGAAGGTTTGTTTTGGATTTTTTTGTGAACCCAATACGGTTCCGATCATATTTCGATGATACGTATACAAGCAACAGAAAAAAATGTAGTCTCGTCTTACATATATGGCAAATGTTTTCTTTAGACATCACATGTTCGGAGTTTCGTGTAACTTGGTCGGATTGAAGTGTAGGTGTTTATAATGGAAAAGGTTGATGATTGAAGGAAGACAAGGTGGAAGGTATGTTTCTTATGTTAACAAGAATGACAACAAAAAAGACAAATTTGTTCAAAGTTGTCATAACAATGAAGAGTTGGGTAATAAAGGGGAATTTTTAACAAGACAAATAATGGAAAACTGACTGGAATATTAAAAACGGGGAAACATACATCGATCGGTGGTATTATCTTAATATGGGTGAATGAAGTTAATTTTCTAAAAGTGAAAAATAATTTTTTATTTCCGAGGCTGGCAAAAATATTCTTAAAAAATCCACAACAATTTTAAAGGCTTGAAAATTTTTCTTAAAAAAATCCACGCCTATTTCAGAGACTTCGAATATATTTTTAAAAGAATCCAAGCCTTTTTTAGGGGCTTCAAAAATATGCTTAAAAATCCACGCCTATTTGCAAGGCTTGAAAAATATTTTTAAAAAATTCTTAAAAAATCTTAAAAATCCACACCTATTTCCAAGGCTTGAAAAATACTTTTAAAATATTCTTAAAAAATCTTAAAAATCCACACCTATTTCCAAGGCTTGAACAAATATTCTTTTAAACATCCAATCCTATTCCAGATGCTTGAAAAAATATTCTTTAAAATATCCATGCCTATTTCAGAGGCTTGAAAAAATTTTCTTAAAAAACCACTCCTACTTCAGAGGCTTGAAAAAATATTCTTTAAAAAACCACGCCAATTTTGTAGACTTGAAAAATATTCTCAAAAAACCGCGCCTACTTCAGAGGCTTGAAAAATATTTTTATAAAATCCACTCCAGTTTTATAGACTTGAAAAAAAAATTCTTAAAAAATCCACGTCTATTTCTAAGGCTTGAAAGATTTTCTTAAAAAATCCACGCTTATTTCTAAGGCTTGAAAGATATTCTTAAAAAATCCACGTCTATTTCTAAGGCTTTAAAGATATTCTTAAAAAATTCACACCTATTTTAGAGGCTTAAAAAATTTTCTTTAAAAAATCCACGCCTATTTCAGATGCTTGTAAAATGTTTCTTAAAAAATCCACGTCTAATTATAAGGCTTGAAAGATATTCTTAAAAAATCCACGTCTAATTATAAGGCTTGAAAGATATTCTTAAAAAATCCACGCCTATTTTAGAGGCTTGAAAAAATATTCTTTAAAAAATCCAAGCCTATTTCAGATGCTTGAAAAAAAATTGTTTAAAAAAATCCACGTCTATTTCTAAGTCTTGAAAGATATTCTTAAAAAATCCACGTCTATTTCTAAGTCTTGAAAGATATTCTTAAAAAATCCACGCCTATTTGCAAGGCTTGAAAAATATTCTTAAAAAATCCACGCCTATTTCAGAGGCTTCAAAAATATTCTTAAAAAATCCACGCCTATTTCAGAGGCTTCAAAAATATTCTTAAAAAATCCACGCCTATTTCAGAGGCTTCAAAAATATTCTTAAAAAATCCACGCCTATTTCAGAGGCTTCAAAAATATTCTTAAAAAATCCACGCCTATTTCAGAGGCTTCAAAAATATTCTTAAAAAATCCACGCCTATTTCAGAGGCTTCAAAAATATTCTTAAAAAATCCACGCCTATTTCAGAGGCTTCAAAAATATTCTTAAAAAATCCACGCCTATTTCAGAGGCTTCAAAAATATTCTTAAAAAATCCACGCTTATTTCAGAGGCTTCAAAAATATTCTAAAAAATCCACGCCTATTTCAGAGGCTTCAAAAATATTCTTAAAAAATCCACGCCTATTTCAGAGGCTTCAAAAATATTCTTAAAAAATCCACGCCTATTTCAGAGGCTTCAAAAATATTCTTAAAAAATCCACGCCTATTTCAGAGGCTTCAAAAATATTTTAAAAAATCCACGCCTATTTGCAAGGCTTGAAAAATATTCTTAAAAAATCCACGCCTATTTGCAAGGCTTGAAAAATATTCTTAAAAAATCCAAGCCTATTTGCAAGGATTGAAAAATATTCTTAAAAAATCCACGCCTATTTGCAAGGCTTGAAAAATATTCTTAAAAAATCCAAGCCTATTTGCAAGGATTGAAAAATATTCTTAAAAAATCCACGCCTATTTGCAAGGCTTGAAAAATATTCTTAAAAAATCCAAGCCTATTTGCAAGGATTGAAAAATATTCTTAAAAAATCCACGCCTATTTGCAAGGCTTGAAAAATATTCTTAAAAAATCCACGCCTATTTGCAAGGCTTGAAAAATATTCTTAAAAAATCCACGCCTATTTGCAAGGCTTGAAAAATATTCTTAAAAAATCCACGCCTATTTGCAAGGCTTGAAAAATATTCTTAAAAAATCCACGCCTATTTGCAAGGCTTGAAAAATATTCTTAAAAAATCCACGCCTATTTGCAAGGCTTGAAAAATATTCTTAAAAAATCCACGCCTATTTGCAAGGCTTGAAAATATTCTTAAAAAATCCACGCCTATTTGCAAGGCTTGAAAAATATTCTTAAAAAATCCACGCCTATTTGCAAGGCTTGAAAAATATTCTTAAAAAATCCACGCCTATTTGCAAGGCTTGAAAAATATTCTTAAAAAATCCACGCCTATTTGCAAGGCTTGAAAAATATTCTTAAAAAATCCACGCCTATTTGCAAGGCTTGAAAAATATTCTTAAAAAATCCACGCCTATTTGCAAGGCTTGAAAAATATTCTTAAAAAATCCACGCCTATTTGCAAGGCTTGAAAAATATTCTTAAAAAATCCACGCCGATTTGCAAGGCTTGAAAAATATTCTTAAAAAATCCACGCCTATTTGCAAGGCTTGAAAAATATTCTTAAAAAATCCACGCCTATTTGCAAGGCTTGAAAAATATTCTTAAAAAATCCACGCCTATTTGCAAGGCTTGAAAAATATTCTTAAAAAATCCACGCCTATTTGCAAGGCTTGAAAAATATTCTTAAAAAATCCACGCCTATTTGCAAGGCTTGAAAAATATTCTTAAAAAATCCACGCCTATTTGCAAGGCTTGAAAAATATTCTTAAAAAATCCACGCCTATTTGCAAGGCTTGAAAAATATTCTTAAAAAATCCACGCCTATTTGCAAGGCTTGAAAAATATTCTTAAAAAATCCACGCCTATTTGCAAGGCTTGAAAAATATTCTTAAAAAATCCACGCCTATTTGCAAGGCTTGAAAAATATTCTTAAAAAATCCACGCCTATTTGCAAGGCTTGAAAAATATTCTTAAAAAATCCACGCCTATTTGCAAGGCTTGAAAAATATTCTTAAAAAATCCACGCCTATTTGCAAGGCTTGAAAAATATTCTTAAAAAATCCACGCCTATTTGCAAGGCTTGAAAAATATTCTTAAAAAATCCACGCCTATTTGCAAGGTTTGAAAAATATTCTTAAAAAATCCACGCCTATTTGCAAGGTTTGCAAAATATTCTTAAAAAATCCACGCCTATTTGCAAGGTTTGCAAAATATTCTTAAAAAATCCACGCCTATTTGCAAGGTTTGCAAAATATTCTTAAAAAATCCACGCCTATTTGCAAGGCTTGAAAAATATTCTTAAAAAATCCACGCCTATTTGCAAGGCTTGAAAAATATTCTTAAAAAATCCACGCCTATTTGCAAGGCTTGAAAAATATTCTTAAAAAATCCACGCCTATTTGCAAGGCTTGAAAAATATTCTTAAAAAATCCACGCCTATTTGCAAGGCTTGAAAAATATTCTTAAAAAATCCACGCCTATTTGCAAGGCTTGAAAAATATTCTTAAAAAATCCACGCCTATTTGCAAGGCTTGAAAAATATTCTTAAAAAATCCACGCCTATTTGCAAGGCTTGAAAAATATTCTTAAAAAATCCACGCCTATTTGCAAGGCTTGAAAAATATTCTTAAAAAATCCACGCCTATTTGCAAGGCTTGAAAAATATTCTTAAAAAATCCACGCCTATTTGCAAGGCTTGAAAAATATTCTTAAAAAATCCACGCCTATTTGCAAGGCTTGAAAAATATTCTTAAAAAATCCACGCCTATTTGCAAGGCTTGAAAAATATTCTTAAAAAATCCACGCCTATTTGCAAGGCTTGAAAAATATTCTTAAAAAATCCACGCCTATTTGCAAGGCTTGAAAAATATTCTTAAAAAATCCACGCCTATTTGCAAGGCTTGAAAAATATTCTTAAAAAATCCACGCCTATTTGCAAGGCTTGAAAAATATTCTTAAAAAATCCACGCCTATTTGCAAGGCTTGAAAAATATTCTTAAAAAATCCACGCCTATTTGCAAGGCTTGAAAAATATTCTTAAAAAATCCACGCCTATTTGCAAGGCTTGAAAAATATTCTTAAAAAATCCACGCCTATTTGCAAGGCTTGAAAAATATTCTTAAAAAAATCCACGCCTATTTGCAAGGCTTGAAAAATATTCTTAAAAAATCCACGCCTATTTGCAAGGCTTGAAAAATATTCTTAAAAAATCCACGCCTATTTGCAAGGCTTGAAAAATATTCTTAAAAAATCCACGCCTATTTGCAAGGCTTGAAAAATATTCTTAAAAAATCCACGCCTATTTGCAAGGCTTGAAAAATATTCTTAAAAAATCCACGCCTATTTGCAAGGCTTGAAAAATATTCTTAAAAAATCCACGCCTATTTGCAAGGCTTGAAAAATATTCTTAAAAAATCCACGCCTATTTGCAAGGCTTGAAAAATATTCTTAAAAAATCCACGCCTATTTGCAAGGCTTGAAAAATATTCTTAAAAAATCCACGCCTATTTGCAAGGCTTGAAAAATATTCTTAAAAAATCCACGCCTATTTGCAAGGCTTGAAAAAACTTTCTTAAAAAATCCACGCCTATTTGCAAGGCTTGAAAAATATTCTTAAAAAATCCACGCCTATTTGCAAGGCTTGAAAAATATTCTTAAAAAATCCACGCCTATTTGCAAGGCTTGAAAAATATTCTTAAAAAATCCACGCCTATTTGCAAGGCTTGAAAAATATTCTTAAAAAATCCACGCCTATTTGCAAGGCTTGAAAAATATTCTTAAAAAATCCACGCCTATTTGCAAGGCTTGAAAAATATTCTTAAAAAATCCACGCCTATTTGCAAGGCTTGAAAAATATTCTTAAAAAATCCACGCCTATTTGCAAGGCTTGAAAAATATTCTTAAAAAATCCACGCCTATTTGCAAGGCTTGAAAAATATTCTTAAAAAATCCACGCCTATTTGCAAGGCTTGAAAAATATTCTTAAAAAATCCACGCCTATTTGCAAGGCTTGAAAAATATTCTTAAAAAATCCACGCCTATTTGCAAGGCTTGAAAAATATTCTTAAAAAATCCACGCCTATTTGCAAGGCTTGAAAAATATTCTTAAAAAATCCACGCCTATTTGCAAGGCTTGAAAAATATTCTTAAAAAATCCACGCCTATTTGCAAGGCTTGAAAAATATTCTTAAAAAATCCACGCCTATTTGCAAGGCTTGAAAAATATTCTTAAAAAATCCACGCCTATTTGCAAGGCTTGAAAAATATTCTTAAAAAATCCACGCCTATTTGCAAGGCTTGAAAAATATTCTTAAAAAATCCACGCCTATTTGCAAGGCTTGAAAAATATTCTTAAAAAATCCACGCCTATTTGCAAGGCTTGAAAAATATTCTTAAAAAATCCACGCCTATTTGCATGGCTTGAAAAATATTCTTAAAAAATCCACGCCTATTTGCAAGACTTGAAAAATGTTCTTAAAAAATCCACGCCTATTTGCAAGGCTTGAAAAATATTCTTAAAAAATCCACGCCTATTTGCAAGGCTTGAAAAATATTCTTAAAAAATCCACGCCTATTTGCAAGGCTTGAAAAATATTCTTAAAAAATCCACGCCTATTTGCAAGGCTTGAAAAATATTCTTAAAAAATCCACGCCTATTTGCAAGGCTTGAAAAATATTCTTAAAAAATCCACGCCTATTTGCAAGGCTTGAAAAATATTCTTAAAAAATCCACGCCTATTTGCAAGGCTTGAAAAATATTCTTAAAAAATCCACGCCTATTTGCAAGGCTTGAAAAATATTCTTAAAAAATCCACGCCTATTTGCAAGGCTTGAAAAATATTCTTAAAAAATCCACGCCTATTTGCATGGCTTGAAAAATATTCTTAAAAAATCCACGCCTATTTGCAAGACTTGAAAAATGTTCTTAAAAAATCCACGCCTATTTGCAAGACTTGAAAAATGTTCTTAAAAAAATCCACGCCTATTTGCAAGACTTGAAAAATATTCTTAAAAAATCCACGCCTATTTGCAAGGCTTGAAAAATGTTCTTAAAAAAATCCACGCCTATTTGCAAGACTTGAAAAATATTCTTAAAAAATCCACGCCTATTTGCAAGGTTTGAAAAATATTCTTAAAAAATCCACGCCTATTTGCAAGGCTTGAAAAATATTCTTAAAAAATCCACGCCTATTTGCAAGGCTTGAAAAATATTCTTAAAAAATCCACGCCTATTTGCAAGGCTTGAAAAATATTCTTAAAAAATCCACGCCTATTTGCAAGGCTTGAAAAATATTCTTAAAAAATCCACGCCTATTTGCAAGGCTTGAAAAATATTCTTAAAAAATCCACGCCTATTTGCAAAGCTTGAAAAATATTCTTAAAAAATCCACGCCTATTTGCAAGGCTTGAAAAATATTCTTAAAAAATCCACGCCTATTTGCAAGGCTTGAAAAATATTCTTAAAAAATCCATGCCTATTTGCAAGGCTTGAAAAATGTTCTTAAAAAAATCCACGCCTATTTGCAAGACTTGAAAAATATTCTTAAAAAATCCACGCCTATTTGCAAGGCTTGAAAAATATTCTTAAAAAATCCACGCCTATTTGCAAGGCTTGAAAAATGTTCATAAAAAAATCCACGCCTATTTGCAAGACTTGAAAAATATTCTTAAAAAATCCACGCCTATTTGCAAGGCTTGAAAAATATTCTTAAAAAATCCACGCCTATTTGCAAGGCTTGAAAAATATTCTTAAAAAAGCCACGCCTATTTGCAAGGCTTGAAAAATATTCTTAAAAAAGCCACGCCTATTTGCAAGGCTTGAAAAATATTCTTAAAAAATCCACGCCTATTTGCAAGGCTTGAAAAATATTCTTAAAAAATCCACGCCTATTTGCAAGGCTTGAAAAATATTCTTAAAAAATCCACGCCTATTTGCAAGGCTTGACAAATATTCTTAAAAAATCCACGCCTATTTGCAAGGCTTGAAAAATATTCTTAAAAAATCCACGCCTATTTGCAAGGCTTGAAAAATATTCTTAAAAAATCCACGCCTATTTGCAAGGCTTGAAAAATATTCTTAAAAAATCCACGCCTATTTGCAAGGCTTGAAAAATATTCTTAAAAAAATCCACGCCTATTTGCAAGGCTTGAAAAATATTCTTAAAAAATCTTCGCCCATTTCATATGCTTCAAAAATATTCTTAAAAAAATCCACGCCTATTTCAAATATTTCAAAAATATTCTTAAAAAATCTACGCCTATTTCAGAGGCTTTACAAATATTCGTAAAAAATTCAAGCCTATTTCCCATGCTTCAAAAATATTCGTAAAAAAAATCCAAGCCTATTTCCCAGGCTTCAAAAATATTCTTAAAAAATCCAAGCCTATTTGAGAGTCTTGAAAAAGTATTCTTAAAAAATCCACGCCTATTTAAGAGTCTTGAAAAAGTATTTTTCAAAAATCCACGCCTGTTTGAGAGTCTTGAAAAAGTATTCTTAAAAAATCCACGCCTATTTAAGAGTCTTGAAAAAGTATTTTTCAAAAATCCACGCCTATTTGAGAGTCTTGAAAAAGTATTCTTAAAAAATCCACGCCTATTCCAGAGGCTTAAAAAAATATTCTTAAAAAATGCACGGCTAATTCAGAGGCTTGAAAAAATATTTAAAAATTGCACGCCTCTATGCATAAGACCCCTAAATTAGAAAGTGATTGTTCCACCAATAACACTGCCTTCAAAACCGCCAAAGCCATATATACCCTTAATATCATGCAGCAAACATAAAAACGCTTCGAACGATATTGTTGTTACATGCAATCACCCAAGCATCCAAAGACACATAGAGTTGAGGTTCATGTTAACTTCGGTAGTTGTAACTAATGTGATGACAGCGATGTCGGACGGACACACAATATTCCGCCTATAGCCAAAATACACATTCACAGACAAGTACGAATGTTGCCTCGACGGCTACCCCATTTATAGAATTAATGGCCATAGTAATTGACAGCAACAACAATAAAATTTACTTACCAGGCATTAGTGGCCAGATTAGCCAAACTGGCTGCAGCCGCTGCTGCTGCCGAATCTGCTACTGATGTACTTTGTTTACATTTGCTATGTATGACCAATTGTAACCAGTTGGGAACCGATGGCAACGAAGTTGGATCAGGTGTATATCTACGGAAAATAAGATAACAATTAATCTTTATTTTCTTAGAAATTAAATATGTGAATATCTACCGTATAATCGAATTGCTATGCTTAGCCTTGGGCACAGCAAATATTTCACATGTCTGGGAAGATTTCTCAAAAGAATCATCCATTTCTGGTATGGTTGATAGGTCATCATTATCATTTAGTTCAACATCTATGCTGGATATAGAACTCAAAGAATTACGAGACACATTGGATATGGTTGGAACTTCCATGTTGCCACTTTTCGACTCTGCGGTTTTTTCTCCACTTCCAGTAGCGTCGAATTGTGTCACATCAAATTTGATAACCACTAAAAGAGATGCAATAAAAAGAAAGGAGAAGAGAGAAAAACGAAGAAACAAGGTGCGAGAAGGTAGCAAACAACGAATAACACAAACATATAAAAATAACTAAACTGTTGCGATCAATGTGCCAATTTACGGTCTTGCGGCGGAAGGCATAATAGATCGACTTTAAGTCAATAAAAATAACATGAACTCAAAGAACAAACAAAAACATAAACCATTGAGAAAGATGTTAAAACAAATATGTATGGGTGTATCTTCTTGAACTCCGACATGATTTTTAACACCCCAAAAAATAGTCTAGGCTAGGCTGTTGTCAGTGATCATCTCTTTTGGTTTGTAACTCACATTTTTCCAATGGTCCCAATTTCTTTGCTAAACCAAACATCATTTCCGGAGTCCAGAATTCAGGAATTCGGGCATAAACTGAACCAGCATCGGCGGGCAGCTGGAAGCCAAGCTTGTGCAACAGCAGTACAAATGGTTGATACATCATTGTGTTGGCCTGATCCGTGTTCCATTGGACAACAGGTATGGATTTGTTTTTGACTGGAAAGGAGGTAAAAAAAGAGAAATTCACATTTTTATTAAAGACAGACTCTGCAATAGGAACTATTGGTAACTATACCCTCAATCTTGTTGCTAACATTGAAACCGTTAAAAATGAAAAAAAAAAATATTCGACGTCTCTTTCCGAGGATTTAACAATATTACTATAATTTTAATCCACGCCTATTTCAGATGTTCTATAAATCCAAAATATTCTGCAACAAGATATCATCTTTTTTCGTGGGCAAATGCACACTTTCTGAAATAATGGCCAAAAATCTCATGCAAAAACCCAAATGGTATTATAGTCCGGTCAAAATAGACATGCGTATAAGGGGGAAATAGCAAAAATTCCCACAAAGCTGAATTTTGGTGGAGAGCTAGGGTTGGCCATTAGAAGCAACGTCCTAAAAGTCCCCATCGATCCCATGTGTGCAAAACAAGTTATTCGGGGTCAAAGGTCATTTTTGGAGGCATTATTCAGTTTTTTTAATTTTTCTCAAAAACGGTAATACTTAGCAAAAGCCCGCTAAAGTAAAAGTTGTAGATTCAATAATTGTCTACAAGATTGCTCCTTACGATTCTTAAAAAAGACTTACCATTTTCGAGATATCTCGATCTAAAGGTCAAATAAAAAATTAGCCGCGTAAGTACATTATGAGGCGAATCGGTTAAAGTAACGACACTATGTGTTAGATACTTCCGTAAGCTTTCAAACGATATTCACTTTGCAGTAATCGGTTAAGTAGAACCGGGTCTAACCCGGTTTTTAAATTTGGCCTTTCGGGTCTAATAACCGGCGAACCGGATCCGCAACCGTTGAAAATTATACATTTCCGTAATCAGTGCAACAAACCCTACCTTCGGACAAAACTTGAAAAAAATCGGAGAGTTTTCGTTGGGGTCGTTCCCGTTGGGCTTTCGATTATACATGTGGGTTAAATGGGCTATTTTTGCATAAAATGACTCTAACATTGAATAACTCTACTAAACACACTCCGATTTTGTTGGAATTTGTTTTAGAAGATAGCTATATTTTCGCTCTTCAAGAAAATATATATTTTTTGGGGGGACAGACCCGATTACTTCGCTTATTTTAGCCGGTTCGTCTGAATATGTGCATATTTCCCTTATAAGTGCATAAAAATCATGTGTTTTTTAGAACAGCTATATCTCAAGAATGGTTCCTTCTAAGAAAAAATTGTAAGGGTCAAACTTGTAGATAATTTTTCTGTCTACAATATTTACTTTAGACACTTTTTGATTAGATCAACCGTTTTCAAAAAATAAATCCGAAAACCTAAAAACCCTTAAATTTTGACCTTTGACCCCGAATAATTTTTTTTGCACACATGAGATCGATGGGGACTTTTAGGACGTTGCTTCTAATGGCAAACCCTAGCTCTCCACCAAAATTCAGCTTTGTGGCAATTTTTGCTATTTCAATGTCTATTTTGACCGGACTATTATTGGTGGGCAAGATAGCTTTTAAATGGTCCAAATTTTGCACTACGTTCAAACATAGAACAAGTTCGAAGATGGATCAGGTCGTGGCATTCCTTCGGGTACCTTCCCACAAAAATTCAAAATTTCTTCCTGTCATATGATACCACTCGAAGGGAGTAACCGATAACCTAACCTCGAAGGCAGTAACCTATACTCAACAGATCGTAATATTTTCAAACATACATCAGCTTCTTTATTCGTGTAGCTCCCTCAAAAAAATCTTCCAACGCGTACATTAAGTTCTATAAACATCTGTAAAGCATAACCTCCCTCACAAAAATTCTAAATATTCGTTTAATTGCAGTTTAAAGACTGTTAAGTACTTTTGGCAAATCTATGCTTCCAAAAGCTATAAAAAACTACGCTGACCAACAACCCCGGCAGGTTCTATGCACCGGATTGACTCGGAGAAATCTTCTACCCGGGGCCGTTACGTCAACAATATACCCCGGAATGGCTGTTTCGAGCTCTATTGATCCTTGCCGGAATAGAGAAGTACCACGGGCCAAAGATCTGTTCCGTTTGCCAGTTCCGCATTCACCATATGTCAACATCAGTGAGATGTAATGGTTGTCCCTGCGATCTTGACCATACAATTACAGTGACGTAGTGAGTCACTGGAGAAACCGTGGTTCTACCAGAGCTCCGATTCACTCGTTAGTGAAAATTTGGGGGGAGGTTGTATTTTTTTTTTTTTTTGGGTGCAATATTTTTGGTGGTTGTGGGGCAAGTTTATTCGGTGGTGGGATAAGTTTTTGTTTGGTGTTGGGGAGGGGTCAAGTTTCCACCCTCAACTTGCTCGAATTCGAGAAGAGTTTCACTCGCGAGTGGAATTCGAGCGAATTCGAGCGAGTATTCGGAGCTCTGGGTTCTACCCTCGGTCTACATGGCGCATGAAGAACCTGACCAACCAAACCATTTGGTGCGAAATGCATAAACCAGGTGGAAATGCTAATCACTTTCGTTAAGACAGCTAACACTAAAGCCAGAGTTGAGTCCGTATTTGATTTTATATAAACTGATAATCTACGATCATTTAATTAGGGGAATCCGTTTACTTTTCAGAATAGGTCAGAAGAGGAGGAGTCTACCTAGCTACTGCAAAAAAAGGAGGATATATCTATAATAGACTGGAGAGTATGGGAGAAGTGTTTTTTGGGTCTCGGATCGTATAGAGGTAAAAGCCAACCGCCTCATAGGGACTATTGAATGAGCAATTGGGAGAAATTCTACTCTTTAGCTTCCTCACGACTGAGCGATTTTCGAGATCTTCGCATAGCAAGGGAGGTTGACAAACAAGTGAAGGCCTCATTAATGTTCTTCGGGATTTGCTTGTCCATTAAATTATCCTGTTCGGATAGCCCTTTCAGTCTGGTGGAATTTAAAACTAGCTTACCTCAGAATGGTTAGTTGGCGGGTGTTTAACGAGGCTAGTGGGACTAAACTTAATAAGGATTGGGACTATTTCATTAAATGAGGTCAGGTAAGCAAAAAAGTGATCATTGGGAAAGACTCAACGAGGCAACGCAGCGGCACGATTTCGAAAACTGATATCAAAGGATCCCAAAGCTATTGGGAGCATTAAGCAAAGTAATGGTTGAACTCTGCTCTTGAGACTTTATATCTATTAGCGATTGCAAGGACGCTAATTGTAATCTACACAACGAAGAAACCAGTTGTTGTTGTTGTAACAGTGTTTATTAATATGTTCGTATGTTCGTTCTTCTGTTCAATCTGGCTCTGGGTCTATCTCCAGTTTAAGGAAAGTGGCTGTTTCGATGTGATGTAACCACAGATCCACTGGAGTTAGATGAGTAGGTTTGGCGGGGCAGTTAGAAAGGTGTTTTGTGTCGTGCGGGCCCATGCTTCATACTGGGCAGATGACTTGCACGGCGATATCCACCCAATAGGGAATTTAGGCGACTGCAATATCCCGAGCGTAGTTCGGCCAAAACTACTCTGGTTTGTCGTGGCAGCTGACGCTCCTCAGCTGCGCTAGATGGGGGATGTACTCCGAGGACTTTATTCACGCTATATTTGCTTATGGCCTTAGCAACGGCATCCGTGTGAAAACCATTTAAACCTGCTTGATATGCCTATTGATGTAGGGGTTCTCTCCTATATTGTTGGACCTCACTCTCTAGAGCATGAATATCCTTACTGATATGCCTGAATGTGTAGGTCCTAGCCAGCAGATGGTGATTGGAATGGTTCTTACGGTAACACCCAAGCAAGTACTGCAACGAAAGCATCTCATTGTGTTGCTATACCGGATCTTTGCCTCCTCATGCAGATGGTCCACTGAAGACTTAAGGAGGCAGCCTGTTTTCTGTTCTCAGGGCGGCATTCTGACAGGTTTGCATCTTTTCCAATTCGTATCACATAATCCCGGGGACCAAACTGGCGCCGCATAGCTTACCACAGACCGACCTATCGCGTTATATGTGGTCAACAATGTTTCTTTATCTGCACCCCAAGTGCTGCCGGCTAGGGACGCAGATAGCTGTGACGTGCGCGCACGACTTGAAGGTAGTGTCGAATGTCCCTAAAATGTTGGGAGCAGTTTGTGGTCGAAATTCTGCTACCGTCGACCACGACATTAAATTCTTTTCCAAACTGCGCAGTCCATGTGGTGAACAGAGTGGCCGTAGATTTTGTGACCGAAATCTGCATATTCCTCGCGTGAAAAAAGGTGGTAAGATCGATTAAATAGGAGTTCAGTCTCTAACAGATGTCATCAGGGAAGGTACCTTACGCCAGGATCTTGCAATCATCCGCATACGTTACGATCTCTATGCTGTATGAAGGGGGCGGAATACAGGGTAGAGGTAGAGGTTATACAGTTCCGGAGATATCACCCCACCTTGGACAACTACCTGTTTCACTCTGCGGGGTTCGGACTTCTTGTTCCTGAATTCCACGTATGACTGGTGTCCACACATATACATAGTTGACTATCCAACGTTTCAAGCGGGGGGGTTGGTTGTCTGATCAATGTCCTCAAACAACGTGGAGTGCCTGACTGTATCAAAGGCTTTTGTTAAGTCAAGCGCCACCATCACAGTTCTATCACACGGCGGTCTCTGGTTGAGTCCTTGACAAATTGTGAAGTACAGCGCGGTTGTCGTGTTGTGCTTCTTACGGAATCCATGCTGATGATCGGAAACTTGATTGCCATTCCTGATACTGGGGAGGACTAAAGCCTCAAGGGTCTTTGCTACGGGCGACAAAAGAGAAATCGGCCTGTACGATTCACTTTTGCTGGCATCCTCGCCTGCTTTCCGTAGCGGGACCACCCTGTCCGTTTTCCAAACTTCGGGAACAATGAGGGTGGCTAGCGACAAGTTGAAAACTTTAGTGAGATACTCCACTCCCGGCTCATCCAGCTGCTTCAGCATTACCATGGAGATTCCATTAGGGCCCAACGCTTTGGATGATTTAGCGTTCCTGATGGCATTGGCAACATCATCCATTGTAAACTGTGGTGGTTCCTCCTCGGCAGGAAGAGATCTGATGCGACGTAATACTCTTCTCTTCCCCCTGTCACTCTCGGGGTGCTCGACAAACTGTCGAATGAAATAACTTGCGCACCTCTTCGGGTCAGTCAACGTAACGTCGCCAAACGTGACTGAGGTCTCATCTTCCCTTCTTCCAGGGTTCGAGAGTGACTTAACCGTTGCCCACAATTCACCCACAATGATTTAACCACTTGTTCCGCTTATGCTCGCTGACCAGCCTGTTAACTTCCAGTGTCAGCTCCCTGACTCTGGGGTCATTGGGGTTGGTTCGGCGAAGCTCATCACGCTCATTTGCTAATCCCGTCGCTTCTGCTAAGAAGTTTGGTCTTACTTCGGGTATTCGACCAGCAGGGATATGGCGAGCGGCTGCAGCAGTGATGATGTCTCTGAACGTCCTTTCCGCTACCCGAACATCAGAAGGATTGGGCAGTTCTCTGAAGCAGTGATTGGTGAACTCTCTGAAACCCAGCCAATCAGCTTTCTTATGATTGACGAATGTGCGGCGTTCATAGGTAATGTAATCGGGTGATCTGCTAATGGAGACAATTATGAGGAGATGGTCTGATCCATGTGAAATGACGGGTTGCCAGGTAACGTCATTTGTCAGACCAGGTGACACGATGGTTATGTCTGGCGAGCTGTGACACTCTCCTCTAATTCTGGTAGGGGCGTCCTCATTGACCGTGCAAAACGTAGAGCTGTCAATCTGCTCAGCCAGCGCTGTACCTCTCTGGTCGTTTCCGAGAGCCGAATGCCAAATCTCATGATGCGCATTAAAGTCCCCCAAGACCAGACGATTATGACCTTCCAAAAGCGGGCTAATGTTAGGCATGTAATCTGAGATACAACTATTTCTCGGCGGGATGTATACGTTCAGCAAGTTCAGCAGTTCCACACCTGACTGCTACCCCATACATTCAATGTATGGGTCATTACAGACAGGCTCAAGCGAGATAGGTCTGTATTGGACAGACTGGTGCAATAGGAAAGCTAATCCCCCACCTCCACTTCTGCTGCGATCCTTCCTTAGCACGTTGTAACCATCGCAACGTTGTAAGCTACAGTTGTTGTTGAGCTTGGTTTCTTGTACCGCAGCGACCTTGATATTCCTCCGACTCATGAAATCTACTATTTCCTCGATCTTACCTCGCAGTCCATTGCAATTTAATTGCAAAAAGGATGCATTTTCCGGGATTGGGACAACAACGGCTGGTGTTAAAGGCCGCATGTCCGGTTCTAGTCGAGGGGACTGCGGGGGAGTCTCATAATCAGACGACGAGGGAGTTTCGTAATCCGATGACGATTCCCTGGGGACTGTATTCACACAGCATGCAGCAACATAGTCCCTCACGTGGACAAGTTCAGAGCAACCCCTTAGATGCACCCACTCCTGACATCTATTGCACCTCACCGAAGGCTGCTTATGGGTGAAGATGCAAATGTGAAAAACCGAGCACAAATATATTGGTCCTGGGTTTTCCTCCATCCCGGCACGAACCAAAAGGATTCGGAACAGGCATTCCGGGATATGCTGCTCCCAACACAGAAAAACGAAACAAATACAAACATATGTACACTGAGGTGACAGCCGCTGGCCGGAACAATGATGCTGTGTAGTTCCGGGTCAATCCGGTACCAAGAACCCGCTGCCGCTAGTATTCTACTTCTACTTATTTCTACTATTCTTTATTTCTACTTACATATCGAATGATAAGCAACAGGTTCCATAATAATCGATAAGTTTTGATGATCTTCTCTTAGAGGATTTTTTCTAAGAATAAGCTTCACATAACAGCATTCCAATAAGAGCTTCTGTAGCCATTCCAAATGTTGTTTTTTCTTCTCCTTGATAATAAGATCGCGTAAAATCTGCAAGTAAGGAATTTAGAATTAACGTTTTAAAAATTATATTCCAATTAATATTATATTTACCTGAATATCATCTGAAGGTTTACCAGCTGCGGCTGTATCTTTCATTTCAATACCAGATTCTGTGGTACCTGAAGTAGGCGTGGTTAACAAAGTGCGCTGATATTGGGCATCTTCATATTTCATTAAATCATCATATTCCACCAGGGTAATAATGTCCTAAAAAGAGTGAAAAGGGAAAATATTAACAAGGGAATTATGGTGGATTGAAAAGAAAATATGAGAAATTGAATTATATTATTTTAATTTATAAAATTATGATTTTAATAATTTTAATCACTTAGTTTTAGTTACAAAAAACAATTCAAAACTGTCTTCTCACCTGCTGCAATAGTTGTTGAATTATGGAAATCCTTGATTTCTGCTTATTACCATTGTTGCCAAACAATTTAACAATTTTCCCAACAACATCATTATTTTTCTTGCTCTGAACATAATACCAATACAGGGTATCCATTTCCTCTTGAGTCCATGTGCTGTTTATATTAATTATATTTGCACAAAACGAAGAAGATGTATTTATTATACGAAAAAGAGAAGAAATTTTATTAATTGTTGTATGTCACATAAGGAGGCGTTGGGATCTTAAAATGTTTTCAAGAGCAAAGCATACAAAAGTGATAAACAATAATCAAAGCTAAAAAGAGGTTTAAAACATGAGTTTAAATTATATTACAAGTTTATTTACAATGTGTTAAGTAGTTGATTATAGATCGGCAATGACCGAATCTTTGATACCCTTCACCACACCATCAAAACATTATTTTTTTTTGAGGTTAAAACATGAACAAACGTTTCTCGGTACAAATTCTGCAAGTTGTCTCTGATAGGTAACATTTTAAACATTTTTTCAATTAAAATTCGATCAATTTAGTTGCAGTGGTTGCAAATGAAATTAAAAGGTCAAAGTTGAACAACTATTTACCCTCAGTCTACGACTGGACAAAAAACATTAAGAAGGTGCGGTGAACGTAAATGTCTTAGGAAAATATTTATAATTTTAAACTGTAACTCATTTTTCGAGTTATCAGCAAAAATTGGTCATGATAGCTCAATTAATTCAATTAAATAAATCTTTCACAAATAAAGGACCTTCATTGTAATAAGACGAAATTGGTATAATTGAGGCGCTCAGAACCAAAAAGGCCTAATCCACATGCTCAAAAAAATTAAACAAGCTACAAAGATCTATTCGGAACGTTTTGGAAATAAATACTAAAAAACTCCCTATTGCATTATATAAAACTCGAATATATACTACTGCTAAAACGTAACGTGACCGCTACATTATGGCCCTACCAACCATAAATACTACCACCCTAATGTCTTATTACTGCAGTAGAGCCAACAACACCATACACATACACTACCATCATCACTAAGAGGAATGTTAACTTCAGTGTATTTCCTGTTGACTCGCCTTACAAATAATTCTCATTCACTCGTAAACCCAGATGGATAAGTTGTTGGGGTTTCGTCTCAGAATTTGTCAAGTGCTGGCGTTAAACGAAGTACAGAAGAAGACGTGTGGCATTGACCGCAGTCACTTGAACCAAATCTAACAAATAACAGCCGCCGGCCCTGCGATTCGTTCGCTTTCAGTCGCTCACTGTCGATTCGCTCGCTCACTGCGATTCGTTCGCTCCCTATCGATTCGTTCGCTCCTGGCGATTTGTTCGCTCCTGGCAATATGGTCGCTCCTGGCGATTTGTTCGCTCCCTGTGATTAGTTCGCTCCTAGCGATTCGTTCGCTTCCTGCGGCACGTTCGCTCTTTACGATTCGCTCGGTTATTCCGGAACCGAGTATTGCCGAGCGAGTACTGCCGAGTCGAGTTCGCCATTCCGAGTACTATGAAGCCGATTATTGCCGAGTCGAGTTCGCCATTCCGAGTACAGTGAAGCCGAGAATCGCCGAGCCAGGACTATCGATACGAGCATTGCCGGTCTGAGTACTGCTGAGTTCGCTATCCTTCGAATATTACCGATCGAATCGAGTATTGCAGAGCGAGGACTGCCGATGCGAGTATCGGCCATCTGAGCCTAGTGTTGCCGACCGACTATCAACGAGAAATAGCTGTATCTCAGATTATAAGCCTGACATTAGCCCGCTTTTGGAAGGTCATAATCGTCTGGTCCTGGAGGATTTTAATGCGCATCATGAGATGTGGCATTCGGCCCTCGGAAACGACCAGAGAGGTATAGCGCTGGCTGAGCAGATTGATAGCCCTACGTTTTGCTCGGCCAATGAGGACGCCCCTACCAAAATTAGAGGAGCGTGTCACAGTACGCCAGACATAACCATCGTGTCACCTGGTCTGACAAATGACGTCACCTGGCAACCCGTCATTTCCCTTGGATCAGACCTTCTCCCCATAATTGTCTCCATCAGCGGACCACCCGATTTCATCACCTGTGAACGCCGCATATTCGTCAATCATGGGAAAACAGATTAGAGTTCACCAATCACCGCTTCAGAGAATTGCCCAATCCTTCGGATGTTCGGGTAGCGGAAAGGACGTTCTGAGACAACATCAATGCTGCAGTCGCTCGCCATATACCTGCTGGTCGAATACCCGAAGTAAGACCAAATTTCCCAGCAGAGGCGACGGGATTGGCAAATGAGCGTGATGAGCTTCGTCGAACCAACCCCGACGACCCCAGAGTCAGGGAGCTGACACTGGAAGTTAACAGGCTGGCCGGCGAACATAAGCGCAACAAGTGATTAAATCATCTGAAGAGTTGCAATATTGGAGCCGGTATAGGTGAATTGTGGGCAACGGTTAAGTCTTTCTCGAACCCTGGAAGAAGGGAAGATAGGACCTGAGTCACGTTTGGCGACGTTACGTTGACTGACCCAAAGAGGTGCTCAAGTTATTTCAATCGACAGTTTGTCGAGCACCCCGAGAGTGACAGGGCGAAGAGAAGAGTATTACGTCGCATCAGATCTCTTTCTGCCGAGGATGAACCACCACAGTTTACAGTGGATGATGTTGCGAATGCCATCAGGAACGCTAAATCATCCAAAGCGTTGGGCCCTGGCGGAATTTCCATGATAATGCTGAAACAGCTGGATGAGCCGGGAGTGGAGTATCTCACTAAAGTTCTCAACCTGTCGCTAGCCAACCTTATTGTTCCCGTAGTCTGGAAAATGGGCAGGGTGGTCACGGTACTGCAGGCAAGTATACCAGCAAAGGTGAATCGTACATGCCGACTTCGCTTTTGTCACCTGTATCGAAGACCCTTGAGGCCTTAGTCCTCCCCAGCATTAGAAATAGCTATCAAGTTGCCGATCATCAGCATTGATTCCGTAAGCAGCACAGCGCGACAACAGCGCTGCACGCCATCTCCACACATATTTGTCGAGGACTCAACCAGGAGCGGCCGTGTGATAGAACAGCGATGGTGGCGGTTGACTTATCAAAAGCCTTTGATACTGTCAAGCACTCCACGCTGTTCGAGGACATCGAGCAGACAACCCTCCGGCCAAGTCTAAAACGTTGGATAATCAACTATATGTGTGGTCGCTAGTCGTATGTGGAATTCAGGAACAAGAAATCCAAGCCTCGTAGAGTGAAACAGGGAGTTCCCCAAGGAGGGGTGATATCTCCGGAACTGTTTAACCTCTACCCTACCTGTATTCCGCCCCCTCCAGCCGGCATTGAGATCGTAACATGTGCGGATTATTGTACGATTCTGGCGTCAGGTACCTACCCTGATGACATCTGTGAAAGACTGAACTCCTATTTAATCCATCTTACCAACTTTTTCCACGCGAGGAATATGCAGATAACCGCCACTAATTCGACGGCCACTCTGTTCACCACATGGACTGCGCAGTATAAAAGAGAGTTGAATATCAGGGTCGATGGCAGCAGAATTCCAACCAGAAACTGCCTTAAAATTATATGGGGTCACATTCGACACCACTTTCACGTCGTCCGCGCATGCCACAGCTATCTGTGATAAACTGAAATGTAGGAACAAAGTCCTCTAGTCCCTAGCCGGCAGCACTTGGGGTGCAGATAAAGAAACATTGTTGACCACGTATAAAGCGATAGGTCTGTCTGTGGTAAGCTATGCGGCGCCAGTTTGGTCCCCGAATTTATGTGACACGCAGTGGGATAAGATTCAAATTTGTCAGAGCACCGTCCTGAGAACAGCAACAGGGTGCCTCCTCAAATCTACAGTGGACCATCTACATGAGGAGGCAAAGATTCTTCCAGTACGACAACATAATGAGATACTATCGTTGCAGTACTTGCTCGGGTGTTACCGTGAGAGCCATCCCAATCACCATCTGCTGGCCACCGATACACCCAGGCATATCAAGAAGAATATTCATGCTCTATAGACTACGGTCCAACAATATAGGAGAGAACCTCTAGATCAACAGGCATATCAGGCAGGTTTGAACAGCATTCACACGGACACCGTTTGCTAAGACCATAAGCAACTATTGTGTGAATGCAGTCATCGGAGCACATCCCCCATCTCTCGCAGCTGAAGAGCGTAAGCTGCCACGACAAACCAGAGTAGTTTTGGCTCAATTACGCTGGGGATATTGCAGTCGCCTAAATTCCGATTCCGTGCAAGACATCTGCCCAGTATGCGACATGGGCCCGCACGATACTAAGCACCTATTCAACTGCCCCGCCAAGCCTACTCAGCTGACTCCAGTGGATCTGTGGTTACATCCCATCGAAGTAGCCAACTTCCTGGAACTGGAGATAGACCCAGAGCCAGATTGAACAGGAGAACGAACATACAAACATAATAATAAAACACTGTTACAACAACAACTATCAACGACCAACTCCATACGGTACAAGCCGACCAACACCTACTCGATACGAACCAACTATACGAACGATACGAACCCAATATAACCAACTCACCCTACAAGCATCAGCTTATCCCCAACCATATACCTAAATATAGCATTCAAGCGCAATTACATCGTATATTTTACTTAAGATTTGTGAGCCCTTGAGTCGGCCCTGGCAACGACTGAGCTAACCTCAGCCTTCGATAAAACCACTCGTTATAAAGTATTGGTATTTATTTCTAAAGGTTCCGGCTAAATCTTTATAGTCAGTTTGATTTTTTTGAACATGTGGGTTAGGCAGTTTTGGCGCTAAGCCAAACGTAACAACCAAAATAAAGATGTCGTCAAGTGTAACCGATAGCAAAGGTGTTGCCAACTTTTATTGATACTTTTCATTCACAATTTTGCGTTTTAATTTGTCGGAAACTCGGTCCAAATTTAGTTTCAGTTCTAAAATGGGCAATACCGGTCCAAAACTTACTTCCCCCCAATATTAAAAAAATGTTACTAAAATGGTATGCACGATATCTCTTGAGCGGGGCAACCAATTTGGTCCAAACTTTGGATCTCCTAACATGTGTCCCTAACTTAGTCCCTCATTAGGTTATCTCCTCCACAAAATATACATTTGTGTCTAAATGCAGATTAGGGTCTGTTCGAAGATCCTTTAGAAATGTATACCGATGCTGTTCGTCGTGGTCCTGTTTAATGGTCCAAAAGTTATACGATGACCAACTGAACTGACTAGTGGGCGCGAAAAACGTTGGTTCATGTTGCTCCTCCAGATATATATATATTTTTTTTTCAATGCACTTAAGTTTAAAATGTTAATCAAACGTCTCCACTAAAAATTAGAGAGAAAGTTCCATATTTTGGAATAGCTCCCATTTAATCACACTGAGCGGTTTCCGTAATTTTTAAGTTTTTAGCTGCATTTTATGACCGAATTAACAAAAATTTGGCATTAAGAGTTTTTGTGGTCAAAACACTGTGGTTATTGTCCACGTTTTGGAATAGCGCAAAGTTTTTAAAAAGCTCGCATGCGGTACCGCCTGATTTCAGGTATTTCGAAAATGTTTATCAAAGTTTTCTGCCAAAATTGCATGAAAATTGGAATTTAGGGTTCAAAATGGCCATTTCTTGTTAAAATTTTTTGGCATTTTTTACTGAACTTTCTCAGCCAATATTTTTTCATTCATTCTGTGGTGAAGGGCATTTTACTTTTTTTTATCAAGAAACAAATCACTACGCCTTGATTACAGCAATTCCAGTGATTTCCTTCTTACAATAAACAGAATCTTTTTTAGAAATATTCTAAACACTTCCTTCCATACACAATGAGTTTGTCTATAATTTCTATAAAAATATTCGCGCTCTCCCAAAACTAACAAACATGTATATACACTTCGAATCCAATCGATTGCACAGCAAAAGTATTTTAAGATCGGACACACCCACTATCAGCTACAACAGGCGATCCGTCCGTTTGTACTCCGGGTACTTCTTTCGCTTCACATGTGTTGGCCTGCTTCTAAAGACGTACACGCACCATGCATCCCACACTCAATCACTGACTGACATGCATGCACTGCACCTCCTTCTCATCACCTAGCTAGCCATCACTACACTAAGACTGAACCGAAACCGAATCATAAAGAAATTCTGTAAAATCAATTTGCTGTTGAAAAACAAAGATTTAAAAACAATTAGATTGAGATATTAGACATGGATCTGAAAAGAACAATACGACGGTTATATTCCCGAAAGGCCACAAAGAGGAGGATAAATGTAAAATCGCATAATTTTAAAAATTGTTCTTTAAAAATCCATGCAGAATGTTTCATTCGTCAATGCTCTAAACAGAAGAACAAAAAAGATGTGTGTGGAGAAAAAAAAGCGGAATTTGATAACCTCGAAAAAGGCAACAACTCCACACGAAAAAAAAATAAATATTTATGCTAAAAATCAATTAGTAAGAGTTACTAAAAATTACAAAAAATAAAAATAATTGTTTATGCCATCAATAATGTTAAATATTTGTTGTCAAATATATTACAGTGGTGTGAAGCGTTTCTAACTTATTTTTGGATAACAAGGGTTCTTACCTCACAGCCGTTTCCATATTATGCTCCTTGGTTAGCTCCGTTAGGGATGCTGATGATGCAGCCAAAGGACTTTTTTGTGGTGTGTTTATGAATTTATGGATAACATATTCAATTAAATCGGACCAATCCTAAAAACAAAGAATTATGCATTTAAAAAAAAAAGAAATAATACAAATTTCTAATTTCTAAACTTACATCACACAGCTCATAATCTGCTTCCCAAATACGTGAAAATGTCTTCAAAATCACTGGCTGAAATAGAGCAGTGCTTTGTTCCAAATCACCACCAATGTGATGCATCATGGTGAATATGCAATCGTTGACAAATTCACCATTGCTATTGAAATCGTCCAACAGCATGCCATAGAAGTGCATTATTTCCATTGTGGCAAATCTGAAATGGAGAAAAATATGGACATTTAATTAGGATTTCTGGGAATATTAGACCTACACTTACTGTGAAACATGATCAATCATTTTTATGTGAACATTATCTTCCGACTTGGTGACACTATCCAAAATCAAGAGCAACATATGATTGGTCACCACCAAATCTTGTAAATATTGTTTTGGATGGAGACTGGGATTGAAACGCCTCAAAAGCAAAACAAATAAATTCCTCAAATCTTCCGAACTACTTATCTGCAACTGTAACAATCGCAATCGTTCACGATCCTCTTCACTTAGATGGGTAACTTTCTTATAGGTTTCAATAGCCTGAAGGAATTCTCGTATTGCCGTTACAACCAAATGCATACGACGCAGATATGGATTTGGATCACTGCCTTCTTGTCGTGAATTCAACTCCAATTGTTCGCACAACATTACACCCTCATAGGTAAGATAGCTTATAACCTCAAATGTCAATATATTATTGACGTGTTCCATGTCAAGTTCCAGCTGGGCGGCAAATTTCAAGAAATATGTTACCAACCAAAAGAAATGCGATGTGTCAATGGGAATGTTCTGCCAGAGGAAAGAAGGTATAATACGAGAAATTAATTGAGAATACTTTAAAGAAGAGAGAATATTTAAGTCTAAACTTACCAAATTTGACAAGAGCTGTGAATGTAAATCTTCCACCAAATAACTATAGCCCTTTAGTAGAAAGTCCACAGTGAATTCTTTCAAGAGATTGGCTATATCCTCATCTGTGGGTATGTGTTGGACCAAGCCTTTCATGTTGATTCTATGGGGAAAAGAAAAAATTGATATCATTATGAAAATGAGTTTGACAATCAGAAAACTCTTGCAAAACGGGAATGGTCCACACAGTAAGTAAAATAGAATGTTATAGTGGTATTTGATTGGACATTGTTTCGATTCCCATTACATTCAACTCGTAATAATGTACGCTGACAACCAAATTATCAGTCATTTGGGTTGTCTACCCGATTTTGTATTGGACCCTGGGGTTTCTTAATATATTTATAACTAAGGCTGATATGGTTCACCGAAAAACCTTTTTGAGAATAAAACATGTACAAAAGTATCAGTCGGCCTTGTCGACAGAAATATACAATCAGCCTATGTGAATGGCAACTTTCATCTACGGCCATATCACCCGTTAACACCCGTTAAAAGTAGTGAGCTAAAATGTGCCGCGCGTTCACACATAAGAATGTAACAAACTTGGGTTTGGGCGTCGGGTTAGTAACCCTCCCCTAGAAAAAGCCTACTATGAAAAAACGAAAGAAAAGAAAAACAAACCCCTCTAAAGTTGACGAACCCCGCAAACGTTTTAAGGACCATGATCTGCGAATCTGCACCTGGAATGTTCGCACTCTTTATAGAGAAGGTGCAGTCTTCGCATTGGCAGACGTACTTGAAAAGTACAAGGCCGATATTACTGCCATACAGGAAATTCGATGGATTGGGAAACGCGTCACAACAACACCTAAAGGTAACACCCCGTATTATAGCAGCCATGACACAAGGTATGAGTTTGGTTGCGGATTTGTAGTTGGTCGGAGCATAAAACATCTGGTCTGCAGCTTCACCCCAATGAATGAAATACTTGCTACAATACGGATGAAAGCAAAATTCTTCAACATTAGCTTTATCTGCGCTCATGCTCCAACCGAAGACAAGGACGAACAGACCAAAGATATATTCTATGAGCGCCTACGAGAAACATATGACCGCTGTCCTGGCCATGACATTTAAATTGTTCTAGGCGATTTTAATGCCAAACTTGGAAAGGAGAATATATTCGACACAACAGTCGGGAAATTCAGTCTCCATAGTGAGACATCTGACAATCGAATGAGGCTGATATACTTCGCAGCGGCAAAAAACATGGTAGTTAGCAGTACCAGATTTAAGTACCTCGATAATCATAAGGGCACCTGGCTGTCTCCAGATCAAAGGACAAGAAACCAAATTGATCACGTTGTGATAGATGGAACACATTCATCGAGCGTGTTGGATGTACGATCGTTTCGAGGAGCAAACACAGACTCGGACGACTATCTTGTTGCAGCAAAGGTACATACCCGTCTAAACATTGCAAATAAAACACGAACAGGCACAACACGGAGGTTGGACATCGGTAAGCTGCAAACACAACAGATGGCCACAGCATATTACACTCAACTGTCCCAATTGCTTATTCAAAGCACTCCTCGTCCCGATAACATATCAGCACAACGCCAAAATATTACCCACTAAATGCAAACAGCCGCAAAATCCATACTTGGATACCAAAGACCTCCACCAAGGAACCCATGGTATGACATTGAGTGTCATTCTGCTACCGAAGAGAAAAATGCGGCATTTAGGGCTACTCTTCAATCAGTAGCAATGCGTAGCTCTCGAGATAGGTATCGGGAGAAAAGAAGAGAGGAGAAACGTCTTTTCCGCTGGAAAAAGAAGGAAATGGAAAAGTGGGAGTGTGATGGCTTTGATACAGGAGCCAGAATGAAGTCCGAAAATTCTACCAAAGAGTAAAACATCAAACTGATGGCTTTGGTACAGGCACCTCCTCCTGTAGAGACCAGCAAGGTAATTTGGTAACTGATACAGATAGTGTACTCAGGATATGGAAAGAACATTTTTCAAATCTGTTGGTATCCAATAGTAGCGAAGACGATGATACCACAGATCCAATCCCAGAAGATAGTATAGAATGTATACCGCCCGACCAAGATGAGGTAAAAACAGCAATCAACCGGCTAAAGAATAATAAAGCAGCAGGAGCCGATGGCTTACCAGCCGAGCTGTTTAAAACCGGAGGCGACGCGCTGATAAGGTGTATTCATCAGCTAGTTAGCACCATCTGGCAGGAAGAACGAGTACCCGACGATTGAAACCTGAGTATCCTGTGCCCCGTCTACAACAAGGGAGATAAGACTGTATGCTCTAACGATAGGGGCATAAGTCTACTCCCTATTGCCTACAAGATCGTGTCAGGGATATTGTGCGAACGACTAAAGCCTATGGTCAACGAGATAATTGGACCATACCAATGCGGCTTTGGACCTGGCAAGTCCACCATTGACCAGATATTTACCCTGCGGCAAATCCTGGAGAAGACCCAAGAGATGTAGATCGACACCTACCACCTTTTTGTCGATTATAGAGCAGCCTTCGACAGCCCGCTGCGTTCAAAAGTATTCCAAGCCATGGAATTAGTGTAGCATTAGTCTGTTGAGTTGCGAAGCAGAAATTAGTTTATGTTGTGTGTTTATAGTCAGGAGGGGGATTGCCATGTCCCTAGCTTTAGACATATTTGTTGGAGTGTGTGTTTAGAGTCAAGTAGGGGATTGCCGTGCCCTTGGCTGTAGACATATTTGTGTAGTGTGTGTTTGGAGTCGAGTGGGGGATTGCGCTGTCCTTGGCTTGAGACATATACACAACGGTGGTGCCACGTCAACGTTCTTTGTCCTCTGCTGTGCCAAAGCCGTCACCAATTATTCTACCATCAACATTCAACATTTATAACGTTTTGAAGAAAAATCAACTGTGTACCTTTCATCTCTCTAATGCCCTATAACAACTTATCCCAGCTTCAAAGTGAAAATACGTCGTCATAATGGGTACTTGCGTAAGCAGATAAGGCAGTGCTTGGTGTGTTTGAGAGAAAAATTCTTCGAAAGATCTACAGACCAATCTGCGTATACAACGATTGCGTAAGTTAGCCATGTCATAAGAATGATCGATGACGAACACGCTAAAAAGGCGTATAAATACGGGCCGCATGGAGATCTGTGAAATGAGATATCAGAAAACGCAGATTGGGAAAATACAGCAGCAAACCGAGAGAATTAAAGATATTTCCTTAGTTCGACTTATAGAACTAATGTTCTGTAAAAAGTCAGCTAAGTAAGTACAACAACAATCCTCTCAACACGAAGAACAGCCTCCCTAGATTCCATTAAAAAAATCCGACCTGAAACTAGCAGAAGGAATAATCACTGAACACTGCAGGATTAGATCAATTGGGAAAGAGATCAAATCACCGACTACTGAAGGCTATGCGAAGAAGAAACGGAGACAATCAAAAACATATTATGTCGCTGTCCAACAGGCTGCGAATCATGGATGAACGTACGTTCCAATCTCTGACCGACCCAAACATTCTGCTTCTCCTTGACAAGGCTCTGAAATGACTGCAACGTCTTCTCTCTGTACACAATATCTGTTTTTCTATAACTACTTTTCTAGCAATCTTTAGGATAAACACAATGGTCTCCGAGAGAAGTAGCTTTCAATTACAATAGCTACGCGTCTAAGAGGGTTGGCGTTTTTTATTTGGGACGACTTCTATTTTGCTTTTCAAAATAGGCTTGATATTTCATTGAAGCAACTTTAATTTATTAGTGCGAAAAAATTGGTAAGGCAGGGAAGACTACAGTTTCAGATCTCGCCACAGATCTTCATCAGTTCCCTTGTTTCTTGTTTTTCAACAAAAACCTTTCAATTACTCGCTCATTCATTTAACTTAACCTCACCTAACCACTCTTAACCTAAGCTTAACAGTAGTCCCTAATTGAATTTTTGGGCACTAAAATCCAAACTCTTTTATCATGACTCCGACCAAAATGTTAGACGCTTATATCAAAAAAAAATTAATAAAAAATTATAAAAGTTTCTTTATACTTACAAACTGCTCTTGCTGCGTTTCACCAACTTCTTACGTCTCAACTCCTTCTTGTCGATGGCCGTTAAGATGTTACGCTGGCCCTTACGTGATTTCGAACTACAGGGGGGCTTTTGATGTTGTGGCTTGCTCTGAGGACCATCATCATCATTACTAGAGGTTGATATGGACTCCTGATTTTCAACTTGAGTACCATAGCCGCAATCGGAAAGTTCTGACTGAGAGGAGGGGCATTGTCGTTTCTGGGGACCACATTTGCCCATGGTCAATTTGATATGGGCAGAATGTGGTGTCTTCGTCAATTGGCATTGTTTGGCACATGGTTCCAAGAGTTCGGGATCATTATTTAACAGCGGTAATGGTGTGCATGCCGTTTGTGGTGGCTTTATAGGTAAGGCTGGAGGAGCCATGAAATTGTCGTTATCCGACATATTGGAAGTGCTTGAAACTGATTCAGCTGGTTGTTCTTGGTATTGTTGTTTTTGCATGGTTGCTTTAACTATCTCCATTTTGGTAGTTTTATTTTCGTCGCATAGCTTTTGATCGCCATTCTTTTGTTCCTCATTTGTTTTTGTAGGTTTTGTAAGATTGGAAGTGTGTTTGCTTTCCGCGGTCTCCTTTTGTGGCCACTGCTGAACATTGTGTACGCCGGTCTCCTTGGTTGTTTTCATGCTGAGATCTTGTGCCATTTCCGTTCCATCGATATTGTCAGCCGGTACTCTTAGCATGTAGTTTTGATATTCTTGGCCCTTACGACTTACCTCTTGTAATGTGGCTTCGGTTTCTTCGCGCAAAGCTTGACGACGATCCTCGGAGCTGACAATTTTCTTGGTGCCACCACTGCCTGTAAGTAAAAAAGATGGACATTTTAATTATAACCCTTAAAGTTTGGGCAATTAATTCTTACCATTATCCGATGAATCAGATGTGGGGTCTGAGGTCAACATGGGACTTGAGTCACAGCTACCCTGTTTTGGTGGTGAGGTGTTACTCTCATTATCCTCCGAACTCTCCGACAGTGATGCCTCAAACCACATGTTCAATAGCTTCTGCAAAGTACTCACATGCTGGTCCTTATACATAAGGGCAATCAACTGTACCAGGGTAACACCCCACACAGCCCTTTGCGGACATGTCATAAGATAGAGCAACAACTTATCTATGCTCTGAATAAATAAATTCCATAATATGGTATTTTGCATGGATACCGGATGCGTCCCACCCGACTGATTATGCGATTGGGTGGACATGATATAATTGCCCCTGGGCTCCGGTATATGCAAAATATTACGCAACAGCAACAGGCAATTGTTGATTTGTTCACATTTCTTGGCCGATAACTTGGAATCGGATTCCAAGATGCGTGTCATATATTCCACCACACATTTTGTACTCTTCGGATCGGTAAAAGCATCCTTACTCGTGTGCAATAAATTGTTCAGCTCAAATATGGTATAACGACCCACTTCGGTCCGATACATAACATCGACCGAAAAGAGACATTCCACGGGTGCTGTTAAATTCACCAGAATTCTTATGACTGAATCAAAGACCTCTTCATCTTTAGCATTTTCCAGTAACGGCAAGAGATCTGATTTAACATTTTTACCAAAACCAACAGCTCGGCGAAATGTTCGTAGCGTCTGATCCTCGTAGGTTAATTTAAAATCAATTTCTTCCAAAGTTTCTGCAAATGGCATCGTTATTAGTTGAGTTGGGTGTGTGTTTTGATTATTCCGATTCGTTTGGACGCTTGGACTTACCTAAAACTTTATCACTTACGATATAGTTGTCTCCCATTAGGGAGCCCAATGAGGAGAAAGCACTATATAGCTGAGGCGTTTCTAAGAGCCAGTCCATTACAAGAAAAAATTAACGAAGACGAATTAAGTGTTTAGTTTAAGATCTTCGTCTGTGGCATTCATTTGGAATGGTTATAACAATATCCGTCGGCCGGGCTTTCAAATGCTGCAATGGAAGAAGAATAAAGTGTTGTGTTAATAATTTCAAAATTAAGCATTCAAAAGGTAAGATATTATTTAATGATATAAACGGCACACTGAAAAAAATTAAATTTGAAAATTGGATACCATATAACAGTTTCGGTAGTAATATTTACAGCTTATACGCAAAGTTATGAGTGAATTTTTCAAAATTACTATATCCCTGCGCGTTACACTTTCCCAATTCAAAGCTCAATTGTACCTCTACGCAGTATACACACTCTCAGGTCTTAACAAACTCCCTGCGTCTCACAGATTCCCACATGCTAGCAAGACCCATACTATCTGCATAATCCCAGCTCCTAGAGAGATTCCATATCTGTCCATATCTCCTTAGCATTTCTTCCGCAAGTCGAAGTATAAATTCGATTCTACAAGGCATTGTAAGGTTATACAATCCTCTTAAGAAATTTAAAGACCATTTTCTGGGGAAGACCCTATCCTGGGGAAAGGGTGCTTCTACAGACCCTTCCCTGGGGAACGGGTGCTTCTAAAGGCCCTTTCCTGGGGAATGGGTGCTTCTAAAGACCCTGACCTGAGGAAAGGGTGCTTCTAAAGACCTTCCTCTGGGGAAAGGGTGCTTCTAAAGACCTTCCTCTGGGGAAAGGGTGCTTCTAAAGACCTTCCTCTGGGGAAAGGGTGCTTCTAAAGACCTTCCTCTGGCGAATGGGTGCTTCTAAAGACCTTCCTCTGGGGAAAGGGTGCTTCTAAAGACCCTTTACGGGGGAAGGGAGGTTCTAAAGACTATTTCCTTGGAAAAGGTTGCTTCTAAAGTCCCTTTTCTGGGAAAGACCATTCCCTGGGGAAAGAGTGCTTCTAAAGACCCTTTCCTTGGGAAAAGGGTGATCCTAAAGATCCTTTTCTGGGGAAAGGTGCCTATAAAGACCCTTCTAGAAACCCTTCCTTGGGAAAGCGTGCTTCTAAAGGCAATTCCCTGGGTAATGGGTCCTTCTAAAGACCTTTTCTAGGGAAAGAGTGCTTCTAAAGTGTCTGTCCTGTTGAAAGTGTGGTTCTAGAAACCATTCCCAGGGAAAGCGTGCCTCTAAAGACACCTTCCTGGGGAAAGGGTGCTTCTTAAGATCTTTTCCTGGGGAAAGGATGTTTCTAAAGAACCTTTCCCAAGGAAATGGTGCTTCTAAAGATCCTTTCCTGGAAAAAGGGTGCTTCGAGAGACCCTTCCTTGCTTCTAACGGCCCTTTCCTTGGGAAGGGGTGCTTCTAAAGGTCCTTGCCTGGGTCTAGGGTGCTTCTGAAGACCCTTGCCTGGGTCTAGGGTGCTTCTGAAGACCCTTTTCTGGAGAAAGGGTGATTCTAAAGGCCATTTCCTTAAGAAAGGGTGCTTCTAAAGACCCTTTCCTTGAGAAAGGGTGCTCCTAAAGACCCTTTCCTTGAGAAAGGGTGCTCCTAAAGACCCTTTCCTTGAGAAAGGGTGCTTCTAAAGACCCTTTCCTTGAGAAAGAGTGCTTCTAAAGACCCTTTCCTTGAGAAAGGGTGCTTCTAAAGACCCTTTCCTTGAGAAAGGGTGCTTCTAAAGACCCTTCCTTGAGAAAGGGTGCTTCTAGAGACCCTTTCCTTGAGAAAGGGTGCTTCTAAAGACCCTTCCTTGAGAAAGGGTGCTTCTAAAGACCCTTTCCTTGAGAAAGGGTGCTTCTAAAGACCCTTTCCTTGAGAAAGGGTGCTTCTAAAAACCCTTTCCTTGAGAAAGGGTGCTTCTAAAAACCCTTTCCTTGAGAAAGGGTGCTTCTAAAAACCCTTTCCTTGAGAAAGGGTGCTTCTAAAAACCCTTTCCTTGAGAAAGGGTGCTTCTAAAAACCCTTTCCTTGAGAAAGGGTGCTTCTAAAAACCCTTTCCTTGAGAAAGGGTGCTTCTAAAAACCCTTTCCTTGAGAAAGGGTGCTTCTAAAAACCCTTTCCTTGAGAAAGGGTGCTTCTAAAAACCCTTTCCTTGAGAAAGGGTGCTTCTAAAAACCCTTTCCTTGAGAAAGGGTGCTTCTAAAAACCCTTTCCTTGAGAAAGGGTGCTTCTAGCGACCCTTTCCTTGAGAAAGGGTGCTTCTAGCGACCCTTTCCTTGAGAAAGGGTGCTTCTAACGACCCTTTCCTTGAGGAAGGGTGCTTCTAACGACCCTTTCCTTGAGAAAGGGTGCTTCTAAAGACCCTTTCCTTGAGAAAGGGTGCTTCTAAAGACCCTTTCCTTGAGAAAGGGTGCTTCTAAAGACCCTTTCCTTGAGAAAGGGTGCTTCTAAAGACCCTTTTCTTGAGAAAGGGTGCTTCTAAAGACCCTTTCCTTGAGAAAGGGTGCTTCTAAAGACCCTTTCCTTGAGAAAGGGTGCTTCTAAAGACCCTTTCCTTGAGAAAGGGTGCTTCTAAAGACCCTTTCCTTGAGAAAGGGTGCTTCTAAAGACCCTTTCCTTGAGAAAGGGTGCTTCTAAAGACCCTTTCCTTGAGAAAGGGTGCTTCTAAAGACCCTTTCCTTGAGAAAGGGTGCTTCTAAAGACCCTTTCCTTGAGAAAGGGTGCTTCTAAAGACCCTTTCCTTGAGAAAGGGTGCTTCTAAAGACCCTTTCCTTGAGAAAGGGTGCTTCTAAAGACCCTTTCCTTGAGAAAGGGTGCTTCTAAAGACCCTTTCCTTGAGAAAGGGTGCTTCTAAAGACCCTTTCCTTGAGAAAGGGTGCTTCTAAAGACCCTTTCCTTGAGAAAGGGTGCTTCTAAAGACCCTTTCCTTGAGAAAGGGTGCTTCTAAAGACCCTTTCCTTGAGAAAGGGTGCTTCTAAAGACCCTTTCCTTGAGAAAGGGTGCTTCTAAAGACCCTTTCCTTGAGAAAGGGTGCTTCTAAAGACCCTTTCCTTGAGAAAGGGTGCTTCTAAAGACCCTTTCCTTGAGAAAGGGTGCTTCTAAAGACCCTTTCCTTGAGAAAGGGTGCTTCTAAAGACCCTTTCCTTGAGAAAGGGTGCTTCTAAAGACCCTTTCCTTGAGAAAGGGTGCTTCTAAAGACCCTTTCCTTGAGAAAGGGTGCTTCTAAAGACCCTTTCCTTGAGAAAGGGTGCTTCTAAAGACCCTTTCCTTGAGAAAGGGTGCTTCTAAAGACCCTTTCCTTGCGAAAGGGTGCTTCTAAAGACCCTTTCCTTGAGAAAGGGTGCTTCTAAAGACCCTTTCCTTGAGAAAGGGTGCTTCTAAAGACCCTTTCCTTGAGAAAGGGTGCTTCTAAAGACCCTTTCCTTGAGAAAGGGTGCTTCTAAAGACCCTTTCCTTGAGAAAGGGTGCTTCTAAAGACCCTTTCTTTGAGAAAGGGTGCTTCTAAAGACCCTTTCCTGGGTAATGGGTGTTTCTTAAAACCCTTTTCTGGGGAAACGGTGCTTCTAAAGACACTTTCCTTTCCTGCTACTAATGACCCTTTCCTGGTGAAAGAGTGATTCTAAAGACCCTTTCCTGGTGATGTGGTGCTACTAAGGACATTGCCTAGGAAAAGGTGCTTCTAAAGATCCTTTCCTGGAAAAAGGGTGCTTCTAGAAACCCTTCCTTGGGAAAGCGTGCTTCTAAGCCAATTCCCTGGGTAATGGGTGCTTCTAATGACCTTTTCTGGGGAAAGAGTGCTTCTTAAGATCTTTTCCTGGGAAAGGGTGTTTCTAAAGAACCTTTCCCAAGGAAAGGGTGCTTCTAAAGATCCTTTCCTGGAAAAAGGGTGCTTCGAGAGAACCTTCCCTGGGAAAGCGTGCTTCTAAAGGCCCTTTCCTGGGTAATGGGTGCTTCTAAAGACCCTTTCCTTGGAAAGGGGTGCTTCTAAAGACCCTTTCCTTGGGAAGGGGTGCTTCTAAAGGCCCTTGCCTGGGTCTAGGGTGCTTCTGAAGACCCTTTCCTTGGGAAGGGGTGCTTCTAAAGGCCCTTGCCTGGGTCTAGGGTGCTTCTGAAGACCCTTTCCTGGAGAAAGGGTGATTCTAAAGGCCATTTCCTGGGGAAATGGTGCTTGTTAAGACCCTTTCCTTGAGAAAGGGTGCTTCTAAAGACCCTTTCCTTGAGAAAGGGTGCTTCTAAAGACCCTTTCCTTGAGAAAGGGTGCTTCTAAAGACCCTTTCCTTGAGAAAGGGTGCTTCTAAAGACCCTTTCCTTGAGAAAGGGTGCTTCTAAAGACCCTTTCCTTGAGAAAGGGTGCTTCTAAAGACCCTTTCCTTGAGAAAGGGTGCTTCTAAAGAACCTTTCCTTGAGAAAGGGTGCTTCTAAAGACCCTTTCCTGGAGAAAGGGTGCTTCTAAAGACCCTTTCCTTGAGAAAGGGTGCTTCTAAAGAACCTTTCCTTGAGAAAGGGTGCTTCTAAAGAACCTTTCCTTGAGAAAGGGTGCTTCTAAAGACCCTTTCCTTGAGAAAGGGTGCTTCTAAAGACCCTTTCCTTGAGAAAGGGTGCTTCTAAAGACCCTTTCCTTGAGAAAGGGTGCTTCTAAAGACCCTTTCCTTGAGAAAGGGTGCTTCTAAAGACCCTTTCCTTGAGAAAGGGTGCTTCTAAAGACCCTTTCCTTGAGAAAGGGTGCTTCTAAAGACCCTTTCCTGGGTAATGGGTGTTTCTTAAAAACCTTTTCTGGGGAAACGGTGCTTCTAAAGACACTTTCCTGGGGAAAGGGTGGTTTTAAAGACACTTTCCTGGGGAAAGGGTGGTTTTAAAGACACTTTCCTGGGGAAAGGGTGGTTTTAAAGACACTTTCCTGGGGAAAGAGTGCTTCTAATTACCCTTTTCTGCGGAAAGGGTGCTTCAAACGACCCTTTTCTGGGGAAATTGTGCTTTTAAAGAACCTTTCCTGGGGAAAGGGTGCTTGTAAAGACCATTTCCTTGGGAAAGGGTGCTTCTAAAGACCCTTTCCTGGAGAAAGAGTGCTTCTTAATACCGTTTTCTGGGGAAAGGGTGCTTTTAAAGACCCTTTACTGGAAAAAAGTGCTCCTAATGACCCTTTTCTGCGGAAAGGGTGCTTCTAAAGACCCTTTACTGGAAAATAGTGCTCCTAATGACCCTTTTCTGCGGAAAGGGTGCTTCTAAAGATCCTTTCATGGTTAGAGGATGTTTGCTTCTAAAGACATTTTTCTGGAGAAAGGGTGCTTTTAAAGACCCTTTCCTGGGAAAAGGGTGCTTCTAAATATCCTTTCCTGGGAAAAGGATGCTTCAAAACACCCTTTCCTGGGAAAAGGTTGCTTCAAAACACCCTTTCCTGGGAAAAGGATGCTTCAAAACACCCTTTCCTGGGAAAAGGATGCTTCAAAACACCCTTTCCTGGAAAAGGGATGTTTCTAAAGTCCCTTTCGGTCCACTCGTTCGGATACTGCACACAAAAATGAGATTGTTTGGAAATTGTTTTCAGCAGGTTGTGCTTGTGTCCCACTTTCCGGCGGTAAAAATTTTTTGGTGGCAAGTCTACACTTCCTTAAATAAAAGCCTAAAAACTCCAACAAACCCGGGCGGCAAATTCGCAAGATAACTCTTGCATGGAGTTTCCGATTTGTCCAAATATTGCACATCGTATTATTTCATTAGGTTATGTTTCAGGTTTGAATATGGACTATATCGTTTCAGTCCTTCAGGTAATTTCCACACATCATTTGGCAAAAGTGCAGTTGGAGTACTCGTCCCGCCTCCAATTGCATCTTCTATAATTCTATAGTTAGAAGGTCCTCCACTAAAGTGTTCAGCTATAAGGTCCACTTAATCTAGGTACATTAGGGTGGACCAAAAATGGAAACAAATAAGAGGATGGGCGTTTTTGGGCTGCCCTACTATACATACATGTTTGAAATGTGTTACTTCGCATTTTCAATGAAATCACTTCATGAACGAATATTTAGTATAGTATTTGTAAATGTTGTATATTTAAACGCTGCACTTGTTACCAATTCTTTTACCTGATTACTGCTGAATTTCACTCGTTTAAGTTATCGTTATTGTGGAGGTTATTTTTGTTGAATGTTGTATGGTAAATTGACTAAAGCCTTAGTTTCTTAAGTTTTTTTTAAGAAATTAATGAGATTTAATTTATTTTCCTCCTATTTAATTTATTTTCCTGTTATTCGAACCTCAGGACCAAAATATAGTCGCTTATTATTTAATAGTATATCATATTATATTTATTATCACTTGTTAAAAAAACACATTTCACAATCTGCGGGTTGACCATTATCCATTACCTTCTCTTACAAACATTCACAATACAATAAAAGGAATCGTTTCAAAGTTAAAGCTTATTACCCCTTATAACACTACCCGAATTTCTCTCTCAATAACCAAGTAACTCTCTGTCGTTGTTGTTTTTATTTCCAATTTAGACATAAGGAAAGCAACAAAGAAGCCTTTATTTGTTTCAGTGATTGTTTACAAACTGACGATGCAAGGATGCCGGGACAACAGAACAAAGCATCCCCGGCACGTCTAGCGCATGGGCACACATGTAAACGGCACGCAAAACATGAGACAGACCTAATGCCAAACATCGTGCAGGATTATACAGTGATGGTATATGCACATGCACACGTTTGCCGTGCCGACATTTGTATACACATGTGATTAAATCAATACAGTATAAGGTCAATTAAAAGAGATGATAATGATTTAGGAGGTTGTTGATTAGTTTTTCCTATCTAATCACCTGAAAAGGATTATTGATTACCAAAATACAAGACAATACAGACCTATAGTGAGAAGTGTACACGTGTTGAAATACCGTGCAGTACTAGTCCATACTGTAGAGAAATGTCAGATACATTTGAATGATGGGTGAGCCTGTGGAAATATTCATGACTGGCAAGTACCTACATGCGTACATATTTCCAAAGTACAATACAAAATGGGGAATTTTGATAACCTCCCCACGCCCAAGAAAAAGTTGTACCGCCGTAAGAGGTTGGGCCACCGCCAGGCAAATCGAAGTGCACTCATTGATATGAGGGAAGGCTTCCGGTGTCCCTTCAGAGATGTGTATGGGAACATATATAATAGAGCGGCGGGTACAACGATCGGATACATGACATTAAACTGCACTTTTGCTAAAAAGAACTTGGAACTTCCTTTGGGAGTTACCCGTAGGAGTGGATCATATTTGAACCTGTTCGATGTCTGTAAGAAATATTACGATGTGCAAAGTGTGAACCATTTTGGGGAAATTTTTTGAACATTTGTGGGGAGGACGTACCCATTTTCGAACTTGACAAGTAAGAAAGTATCGGTCGACAAAGATACACCCTCAGCCTATGTATTTAGGGTCTTTTCAGAACTTTGTGGCCCTTTTTGGACATTTAAACTTGCTGAGAAAAAAGTGGAGTAGGATTAAAGTTCAAAAGTGTTGCGGAGGAGGTACTTAAAGTAATGGACCAACATAGTCCATTATGAAAGTGAATCTTATTTTAGGAGTCACATCTTTTCGATAGATATCGCGCCCACTAGTGATTTCAGTAGGTTATTGTATAACTTTTGGAACAGTATGCCGGGAAGCATGGACTTGTTCACGAAAAAACATAATATCGTTGTAAACAGATTCACAACGAACAGCATCGGTATACATTTCCAAAGGATCTTCGAACAGACCCTAAACTGCACCCTAAGAGAGGAGCGATATACCGACCGACATAAATATGTTTGTACAAAATATTAGGAGATCCAAATTTGGATCAAATTGGTTGCCCCGTTCAAGTGATATCGTGCATAATTTTTTTAAACATTGGGGGAAGTATCGGAAGTTGTGGACCGGGGTATTGCCATCTTCGAACTGAAACTAAGTGTGGACAAAATATGACAAAGGCCAAATTTTGGACCAAATCGGTTGATCAGTTCGAGAGGAAATCCAAAGTTTAGACCAGATTTGCTCAAAATATATCGTGCATACCATTTAAGTGACATTTTTTTAAATATTCGGGAGAAGTACCAGAAGTTGGGGACCGGTATAACCTATCTTCGAACTAAAAATATGACTGAAAATATGACGATGTCCAAATTTTGGACCAAATCCGTTGATCAGTTCGTGCTCCCGTTCGAGAGTTATCTTGCGCTCCAACCACTACACACGGCGTCATAGAGGTTTTTTGCATCTTTCACACTATTTTCTCAGGAAGTATGGACTTGCCCCTGATGAAACTTGTACCGTCGTATGGGGGGGGGCAGTGAAAACAAGTTGTTACAATAAAAATCAAAACGATTCGAGAGCAGGTCCTAAACTGAACTTTTCTGAAATCTTGTGTGGGGGGTACCCGAGGGAGTGGACCGATTGAGTCCACATTGGAACTTAGTCTAGGTCTGATAAAAATTTCACAATGTGTAAAGTATGGACCAGATCGGTTACTCCCTTCAAGATTTATTGTGCGCACAAATTGTACGAACATTTTCGAACTTTTGTGGGGGAGGTACCGGAAGGAGCAGACCCATCTTCGAACTTAAACTAAGTTTGGACAAAATATTACGAAAGCGAAATTTTGGACCGAATCGGTTGATCCGTTCGAGAGTTATCGTGCGCTCCAGCCAGACAGACTGACGGACGGACATGGCTAAATCAACTCCAAATTGTCTGAAACGGATTTCGTCCAAACATACTTGGGATCTAAAATCATTATTTCGATGAGGAACATTTTTCCCGTATGAAATGCTGATTGTATACAAAATGCTGAGGGTAATACAAAAAGAAGGAGAAAATTTTTTCGAAAGATCTATGGACCAATATGCGGTAACGGTGAATATCGATATGGTAGGAACCACAAGGTGTATCGGCTTAAGGTTAGCTCACATTGGGCAAATATTTGCTCCAGCAAACGGCAATGTGCGCTTACTGAGGCAAGTGAGCATAAATTTCGGTGGAACAAATATTTGCCTAATGTGAACATACCTTTAGTTAAACGTATCGAGATACAACGATTACGTTGGATAGGCTATGGTTTCCGAGTGTGGCGTTCACACTGTATCTTAAAACTGCCGTTGTAACTGCATCAGAGAGAATACAATCCAAGCCTGCCAGAGCCTACCAGGGTCTAGAAGTTCTCTGTTGTATCTTTGCGCCTCCCTCTCTCATTCTAGATCATAAAGATCTCTCCTGACGTGCATGCCACATTGAATATTCTTCCACGGAGTAGCGATATCGTTTACATAGGACACTGGGACCGCATAGCCTACAAAGGACCCGCCTTTATTATACCCTCAGCATTTATGCTAACGACGGTATATACACTTTCATACGGACAAAATGTGCCTCATCGAAATAATGGTTTTAGACCCCAAGTATGTTCGGACGAAATCCGTTTCAGACAAATTGGAGTCGATTTAGCAATGTCCGTCCGTCTGTCTGTCTGTCTGTCTGAATGGCTGGCTGGTGCGTACGATAACTCACGAACGGATGAACCGATTTGGTCCAAAATTTGGCTTTCGTAATATTTTGTCCAAACTTAGTTCAAGTTCGAAGATGGGTTATATCGGTCAACTCCTTCCGGTACCTCCCCCACAAAAGTTCGGAAATTTTCGGAAAACTTGTGCGCACGATAACTCTTGAAGGAAGTAACCGATTTGGTCCATACTTTGCACATCGTGAAAATTCTATCAGACTTATATGAGGTTCTAGTATGGACTCAGTCGGTCAACTCCTTCGGGTACCTCCCACACAAAATTTCGGAAAAGTTTAGTTTAGGACCTGTTTTCGAATCGGTTTGATTTTTGTTGTAACAACATGTGTTCACGGCCCCACATACGGCGGTACAAGTTTCATCAGGGGCAAAACTATACTTCCTGAGAAAATAGCCTGAAAGGTTCAAAAAACCCCTATGACACCGTGTGCAGTGGTTGGAGCGCAATATAACTCTCGAACGGATACGCTGATTCGGTCCAAGATTTGGCCTTCGTAATATTTTGTCCAAACTTAAATTCGAAGATAATCCATATCGGTTCACTCCTTCAGGTCCTCCCCCACAACAGTTCAAAATTTTTCGGAAAAATTATGCGCACGATAAGTTTTGAAGGGAAGGACCGATTTGGTCCATACTTTGCGCATCCCAATATATCTACCAGATATAGATCAGGTTTGAATATGGAATATGGACTATATTTGCCCATTTCTTGGGGTACCTCCCACACAAAATTTTGGATAAGTTCACATTAAGACCTGCTCTTGACTAACTTTAATTTCTGTTAAAGCAACTTGCAAGTCCATACTTCTTGGGAAAACAGTCCGAAAGTTGTAAAAACCCCATGACACCATATGTAGTTGCTGGAAGCACAATAACTCTCGAACTGATAAACCGATTTGGTCCAATATTTTACCTTCGTCATATTTTGTCCAAACTTAGTTTTACTTCTAAAATGGCCCATATCGGTTCTCTCCTTAGGATACCTCCCCCACAAAAGTTCAACATTTGTGTCCAAGTGCAGTTTAGGGTCTGTTCGGAGATCCTTTGGAAGTTTAAACCGATAATGTTCTTTGTGGTCCTGTTTACAGCCATATTATGTTTTCCGTGGACAAGTCCATGCTTCCCAGCATACTAAGCCAACAGGTGTACGATAACGAACTGAAATGACTAGTGGGCTCGATATCTATCGAAAAGATATGAATCTCTAAATAAGTTCCACTTCCGTAATGGACTATGTCGGTCCATTCCCTCAGCAAAACTTTTGAACTTTAATCCTAATCCACATTTTTGTCGGCAAGTTCAAATGTCTAAAAAGTGCCACAAAATTCCGAAAATACCCTAAATACATCCAATCTGTCCGTAGATGAAAGTTCCAATTCATTCGGCAAAGCTGACTGATACTTTTTAAAAGGTTTTATTTAGCTCACCCCGTTTGTTTTATTTATACTTGGGTCAAATTTAGTAATTCAAATTTCACCCTCTTCCTGTCAACCGATTTATCTGAAATTTTGTATACACTTTGGATTTTGGTGACAATACAATTATGTTTATTCATTATCATTATAAATTCAAGATGGCGGCCGCTAAAAAATGGCGGATAACGTAGGTTTTATCAATCCCATCAATATGGGTATCAAATGAAAGGGCTCAACAAGCAGAATACAATATACTATAAAAAATTGAAATCCAAGATGGCGGCCGCTACAAAATGGCGGATAACGTAGGTTTTATCAATCCCATCAATATGGGTATCAAATGAAAGGGCTCAACAAGCAGAATACAATATACTATAAAAAATTGAAATCCAAGATGGCGGCCGCTACAAAATGGCGGATAACGTAGGTTTTATCAATCCCATCAATATGGGTGTTTAGTTGAGGGAGGGGAAATCCATAGGTTTCTTCAATAACTCAATGATAGCTCAGGATTACCGTATGTTGAGCAGTGGAGGGAGAAAAGAATAAAAGAAATAAAAACAACCAGTATCAATTCTTAATATAAATATGATTGCTGTTTATTTGTAGATGATTTCTTTTCTTACAACAAAGATTACCTTTTGTAATCGGTGGTAGTGGCGACAGAGGCCTTTTAGTAATAACGCGTATACGTTATTCTTCGACAAATGACTAATGACAAGTGAACGCAGAGGTTCTGAGTGATCGCAGAGGATCTCATGTCATATACTAATACATTTACAAGTTATTCCAGTGAGAGCAAAGTGTACCAAAGTGAGCAAACCGACAACAACCGATGCCCAGCAGCGATCCGCACACTACGGTGTCCGCAGAGGGAATTGTAGAGGAGATGCCAGTGCGCCAATCAGCATCCGTGATTGATCGAGCAGGGGAAGTTGTGGGACAAAGTATCTAACTTATACATTGCCGCCCACCTTGATACACGTAAGCGTGGATCAACAAATTAAAGCTAGGAATAATTACTTATTAGTATAAAGATAAATACAATTCTTCAAATTAGGATTACTGAACGTAAATTCAGATTCCTAAGTGAGCTATAATTCAAATTATCGATTTCTATAAACGAGTAATTAAGAAATGATCGACTCCGATATTCGCTCGATTCAAGAATATGGAGACGAGTCACAGAACAATTCCATTTAAGATATAATATTACTAGTGATTTGTTTCTATTATTTGTTAGCATTACTCCGTGGTCGATTTCAATTTAAAATGCGAGATTAGGAACAAAAGGTGGCAGGAACCGATCCAGTAAGAAGGTACCCGAAATAGATTTTTGGGCACGCAACGAATTCAAAACTATGTTTGGCTGTTAACAAAAGTATACAATTATCTAATGGTGTTGTCCGAAGACCGATCCAACAAACGAAGTTCTCGACTTTTGACATCAGTAAATGCCGGAGAGGAGGTTGGACGCGACAAGGAAGGACTGAATATTCGACTTTTGACCTTGGTAAAAGCCGGAGAGGTATTTGAGCGCGACAAAGAAGGGCTAAACACTCGACTTTTGACCTTCGTAAAAGCCGGAGATGATTTCGTCAGAGTTGAAGCTAATACTCGACTTTTGACATATGTAAAAGCCGGAGGGGAATTCACAGATGGCGAAGCAAGAACTTTACTATTGCTCAAAGTATCAGTGTCTGTATGATTGCTTTGGCGTCTGTTAGGAGAGCGGGTCGACATAGTACACTTAGACTCTCGACTTTTGACATTTGTAAAAGCCGGAGAAGTGCAGGGCAATGTAGAAATGCCTGCAGAATGTCGGGGCTGCGACAAAACACAACTGCGATCTCGACTTTTGACATCAGTAAAAGACGGAGACAGTTCTGATGTGGCCGAACCTCTTCTAACATGTGACCGGTGGAGAAGGCTATGATGCCGTTGGTTGCACAAGTTGCAACTATGTTTGCTCTGGCAAGATTTAATTACATGGCCACGAGTTAAGCAATTAAGGCAGCACTTATACTTTTTTACCAACGAGAATTTGTCCTCAAATGACAGTTTGGCAAATTGAGGGCAGAGACGCAGAACATGGCTCTGGTTACGACAAATTGGGCAATAAGTGTTCGACAAATTAGTGGATGGAAGGGGTGATACATTTTGTGATTTTTGTACCGACAACAATTTATTGGAGGAGTTGGATGAAACCACATTCGTGGGTGATGATTTTGCGACCTGATTTCCATACACGCTTTGGATACACATCAGTGTTTGTATCCTCTCTGTGAGGAAAGCATCTAAGTCTTTCCAAGAAGGCAAAGACGACTTGTTTTTGATACTTTGCTCCCACAGAGTCAAAGTCACTTTAGGCAAACGCTGCAAACAAATGTACACAATTATCGGATCCCAATGATCCGTGATGACGTCATAGACGGTCATTGCAGCTAGACAACTATTAATTCCACGCTGGATAGTTTTCAAACCTGAAACTGTTTCTTTTTCTAGAGCTGGGAGAGCAAACAATTGTTTTATGTGACTATCCACCAGGATGCGTTTGTTATCATAGGCATCCGACAAAGCTTTCCACGCTAAAGGGAAACTACAATTGGTGAGTGGAAATCTCGAAACGATTTCGCGAGCCTCACCGGAGGTTTTCTGTACTAAGTACCACAAACGTTCAATGTCAGAAAGGCGCGCATTTTTGATGTACAAAGCGGTGAATAGATCACGAAAAGATGGCCAAGACGTAAAATCGCCAGCAAAAACATCAATGTCGATTGGTGGCAATGGTAAGCTGTGGGTATCGACAGGTGATGTGGAGTTAGCAACAGGGTCACTAGAGCAAGTTGGAATGGGGGAAAAAGTTTCAGGTGGAGCAGGTACAGAGGGAGAAATTGACTGCACAGGAACCGAGACAGGTTCGTCTAATGACAAATTGGATGGAGTTGCTACTTCAGGAAGAGTCAACGAATTTGTGGGAGATGGTGAGATTGGAGGAACTATAGCAGGTGAGAGAGATTTGAGGCGATCATTTTCAAGAGAGCCACTACGACAAGTTGTGGTGGAGGAAGTTTCTGTTTGAGCAACCACGTTGAGAGGAGTAGACGGCACAGAAACCGAAGCTAAAGATTTACCCGAAAGCAAAGCTGCAGAATGTGTTTCTTTAGAAACGTTCAACAATTCAGTTGGTTGAGGTGGTGAGATGGAAGAAGCTATAGCAGGTGATAGGGAGTTTGTGTCTGAAGATTTAAGAAGTTCAAGTTCCCTGTTAATGGTAGACAAACACCGGATATAGGACATGTAGGATGTACCATATTTTTCCTCAACGACATCAATAACACCGGCCTGTGCAGTCTCGGATGTCGTGAGGTAGTTTTTGCACTCGTCATAAGCGCACTTGACTTTGTGCCACAGTTTTTGAAATTCTGAACGGCGAATTTCGAGATAATAAACATTATTATTGGATTCACTACTTCGTTCAAACGATGCTACACGTTTCAAAAAGATGTCAGAAGCTCTAACAAAACGAGTGTGTGGGGTGACTGACATCTCGAAGTTTAAATTCAGAAAAATCAGTGAAAATCTACAATTGAATTTGCAACAAACTATGAGGAATGGTGAAAAGATGAAATTCAGTTGAAGCACAAATTGCTATAGCTCAAAGGAAATAAGAAATTTCCACAAAAACCTCCAATTGCAAGGTGTAAAGCTAATTGAAATTAAAGTAGGGCGAAATAGGAGAAAATTTAAAGAAACTTCCTCAGGGCGAACAAGAACTACTTTAATTTGGTGAAATTGCAAAAAAGTCTCAAATATACAAAAAATGTATATGGTGCTACCAAGTGTAGGGTGTATGCCAAGGTGAGATATACTACTGGTAGGGTGTATTTGTCCAAAATCCAACGACAAATAACCTATTTGTCTGAAATAGTAATGTTTGCCCAAGAAATCAGCGCAGATAAAATAATTTGTCAGAAATATATCTTATTTGGTTGACACGTTGGTGCAAAATATGCCACAAGTAGGGTGTATTTGTCCAAAAATACCGAAACCCCTACGGAGTCTCAACGAATTTTCAAAAAAAATATATAACAAATATTGCCAAAAACAATATTAAAATGTCGAAAAACAATTATTTTTCACGAATGTTCTCTGCTGGATAAATGTGCAATAAATGCCGAGTGTAGGGTGAATTTGTCCAAAAATTCCAAAAACCCTACTGCCAATTAATTAAATTTCAAAAATTATCGAAAAATAATTTTCAAAATTAATTATTAAAAAAAACTTTTTGTACTTTTGCCCCACTGTACTATTTGTACTATCTTACCCCACTGTGCTGGGACATCAACGAATATAGCACAAAGAGGACTCGACAACACAAGTGGCGCTAGCAGAGAAATGGTTATGTGTGAACAGTGAAGCTCCCACTGAACAACAGTCGTTGCAAACGACCAAGCAAGTGAGTGCTGAGGATCAGCAGAGGTTTTTAAGGGACGCTTAAAAGGGCGGGAAAGTTGTTGGTATAATTACAATGTAATTTCTCAACTTAGAATAAATACCTGACCGACAAAGGTAAGAGAATAGAAAAACGAATGTGTTTGGTTGGTGATGGACGATCTATACAACAACGAAATCAAATGCAGAGAATTTGGATGGTGCGTTGTTATTGTAAATTTGGCAGTGCAAATTGTCAAAGGGTTTTAAGTAAACCGAGGGGGAAAACAACGCCAAATATTTTTTGCTTGGCGAGGATCGCAACAACACAATAAACCAAACAACAATATGTATATGAAGTGTAACAATGTATGTTATGTTGTTAGTGTAAATTTGCCAATGCAAATTCTCAACAGAAGGGCTTCGATAGAAAAAACCCTGGGGAATAACAACAACAATCGGTGCAATGAGAGTTATTATTTACCAAAGGGAGAGTGTAATAACCGATGCAAATCCGATTGGAAATTTGATGGGTTTTGTTTTTGTATATATCACAGCGAATTCTCACTAAAGGTATCGGCCTTTCAAATGAGATCAACAACTAAACGAATTGTGTGATACTATGCAGAAAAACGAAGACGTTTTGTAGGTATGATCAACGCGACGTAGGGTGATCAGTACAACAAAATAAAACTAGCAACAACTAGGGTTTCAAATGGAGGAACGAAATAATTAACACACGTAGTGATGTTAATAGTCGACCAGAGTGATTTTTAGCTACAATTAGGAATTGCAATGAGAAAAGGCAATTGGTTTTATGAGTGTGTTGTTATGGTGAGACCAAATGATTTGGAGCAAATCTAACAAAAATAACAACAACACGAATAATGATTTGTATGATCAACGCGATTGGGGGTGATCAGTACAACAACGATTTCAACAAGTTTTGTGTGGACTGTATAATAGGCGAAATAAGGCAACGAACTTAATTCACTCGCGTAGGATAATTGAAATTCGACCAATGATTTATTTATTTACTGCTCAAACGAAAAATATTAACACTCGCGGTAGCTCACTTTTGATAGAAATCTGAGTTTACGTACCTGGTGTTAGTATGGTAATTTGTTGTTGTTTAGAGGAGATGCAATTTTCTTCAATATTTGTCCGTTCTAAGACAACAACAAATGCTTCAAATCTCGTTGTATCACAATACAAGAGGGAGGGAATAGGCAACTGGAGCAGCGACAACAAAAAGGCTGGCTTCTATCCGGCTCGATGCGACCAATGTTTAGTTGGGCAACAACAAAATCTCCAGTTCGATTGGATAAAATGTTAAGGTGAGGGAGGGGTGATCCATAGGTATGTTTCTCAGTTACCGTATATGATGAGCAGTGGAGGGAGAAAAGAATATGAGAAATAAAAACAACCAGTATTTATTCTTAATATAAATATAATTGAAGTTTATTTGTGACTCTTTTCAAACAACAAAGTAGATTACCTTTTGTAATCAGTGATAGTGGCGACAGAGGCCTTTTTGTTATAACGCGTAGACGTTATTCTTCGACAAATGACTAATGACAAGTGAACGCAGAGGTTCTGAGTGATCGCAGAGGATCTCATGTCATATACTAATACATTTACAAGTTATTCCAGTGAGAGCAAAGTGTACCAAAGTGAGCAAACCGACAACAACCGATGCCCAGCAGCGATCCGCACACTACGGTGTCCGCAGAGGGAATTGTAGAGGAGATGCCAGTGCGCCAATCAGCATCCGTGATTGATCGAGCAGGGGAAGTTGTGGGACAAAGTATCTAACTTATACAATGGGTATCAAATGAAAGGGCTCAACAAGCAGAATACAATATACTATAAAAAATTGAAATCCAAGATGGCGGCCGCTACAAAATGGCGGATAACGTAGGTTTTACCAATCCAATCAATATGGGTATCAAATGAAAGTGCTCAACCAGTAGAATACAATGTACTATATAAAATTAAAATCCAAGATGGCGGCCTCTACAAAATGGCGGATAACTTTGGTTTTATCAATCCCATCAACATGGGTATCAAATGAAAGGTCTCAACAAGTAGAATACAATTTACTATGCAAAATTGAAATCTAAGATTGAAATCTAAATGGCTGACAACAATTTTTTATCAATCCCTTCAATATGGGTATCAAATAAAAGGGCTTGACAAGAAGAATACAGTGCACTATACAGTACATTTTATACACCCGAAAGCCATACAGTGTCTAGCTAAGTACAATTACGGGATGGCTGAAAGAAGAATGTTGCCTTTAATACTATCATGGGCTCTACAATACATAAAATGCAGGGCAGCACTGTGGATCACGCAGTCGTATACTTAGGTGCGAAACTGTTTGAAGAAGGTCAAGCCTACGTGGCTCTTAGTAGAGTAAGATCTTTGCAGGGACTACATATAGAGGAGTTGGACTGCAATAAACTAACTGGCAAGAAACCTTGCAATAATGAAGCACTAAATGAATTAAACAGAATGCGAAATAAAAACTAAAAACTAGAAAATAAAAATAGGTAAAAAAAAACTGTTTAAGTTAAACGGTTTTATGTTAAACATACATTGCACTGTTTAAGATAAATGTACTAAAAACCAAAAAATAATAAAATAGATACAGTCGTGGGAATTATAAACATATGCATAGACTAGACTAAAATAAAACCGTGGGGCACGTCAATTGTCTACTATCGTTGATTAAAATGTTCGTTTTGTAATGTTACACTATAATTAGGCAATTGTTCAACCGACAGCGATGGACGTGTGATAAGTAGGGCTAGAATGTGCAAACAAGCTAGCAAGCTCGATTATAAGCGAGTTTTAGGGTTTCATAGTGGTGAGCGAGTAGTACTTTGTCGATTAAAGACAAACTACGAGCAGTGAAACGATTCCTCGCCAGCCAGCAGTGTGAATGTCCAACGATAAACTAGTTGAAACATCTCTTTTATTTACATGGAGTGTATAACTATTGAAATTTCCTTGAGCAAGAAAATAGTAAGTAATTTCCTCACCGTCTGCGGGCCAACTGCCTAACAACGAATTAAACGATTCTTCTATCGCACATTAAGTCGATAATTTGTAGACAATTGACGTGCCCCACGGTTTTATTTTAGTCTAGTCCATGCATATGTTTATAATTCCCACGACTGTATCTATTTTATTATTTTTTGGTTTTTAGTACATTTATCTTAAACATTGCAATGTATGTTCAACATAAAACCGTTTAACTTAAAAAGTTTTTTTTACCTATATTTATTTACTTGTTTTATGCCATTTCCCATATAAATTATAGCTTTTTCATATAAAATGGATATTTTTAAATATATGAGTTGTTATAAGAGTTATTATAAGAGTTTTTTGAAAACCCAAAGAGTATTTTTTTAAATTTTGGAAAAAATTTTAAATTTTTTGAAAAAAAAATATTTTTTGTATATTTATGGTTTATTTAATGGCGTTTGACCTTTTTAAATAGTTAGAAGATATAAAAAAAAACTCAAAAACACATATTTTGATGCAAATTTTGACAAAAAACTCAACATTTTATCTTTGACCTTGAATTCCTCTGCAACCGATAGACCGAATTGGTGATGTTTCGGAAAGCTGAAAGTGTTATCTGTCGAACAAAAAAATAGTTATGAAAATATCTCTATCCGTTTTGACCAGGAAAAACGATTCCGAACCACTGTGCGAGGTCCAACTTCTGCAACCCCAAAACTACTGAAAAGCGAACTTATTGACTTCGACTAATGCAATTGAAGCCGACTAATGAAATACCTTCTTCTTCTTTGTTTGCAAATCCGTATTGGGATATTAGCGATCATACATGAAATAATGAAATATATACGCAGAGAAGAGATATTGTAGGAGCAATCATATTCTAAAAACAAAATAGTGTATTTTAAAATTCTGAAAATACGTATTGTTGGTGCAATAATATATGTTGTGTCTTTATGTTTCCTGATAAAAAATATATGGTTGAAACAATAATATATATTTTCAGATTTTTAAAATACACTATTTTGTTCTTAGAATATGACTGCTCCTACAATATCTCCTCTCTGCGTGTACTGAATGAATTAGGCGGCATTTAAATTCAGTGTACATCAAGTAAAAGATTCATGGCAGTTTCCACAGTCCAGAATATCATGTACATAACTTACATAATACTCGTAATAGCCATTGCTCTGCCTTAAGACTCATTCTACTTGCGTAACTTCTATTTGGATGATCACAAAAGTTCTTTGTGTTGTTAGGACGAATATCGGATTTAAATATAATTATTTTCTTTCGTTGTTTGAATTATATAATTTTCTTATTTATATACCCTCTACCATAGTATGGACGGTATATTAAGTTTGTTTTCCAGCTTGTAACGCAATGGAATAATCATTTGCGACTCAGTTAAGTATAACCCCCGCATAAAGGTACCTCTCGATTTTCGGTATTTTGAGGATTTTAGATAAATTTGTTGACCGTACTACCTATAGTTTAACATTTGGTGGTCACAAAACTTCTCCACCAAAAATTGTCATTATAAGTCCAGTCTTTGGTATAGCCGGTGCCTACCGATTTTAGGTTTTTTTAAGATTCCAGCAATATTTTTGATTAAACTACCTGTAATTTGACATTTGAGATTCCTATCGGTCACAAAACTTCTTGACTAAAAATTGTAAACATAGGTCAATGTTTCTGAGATTTCTCCTCTTCATTTCATCCTGAAATTGTGTCAACTATTCCACATAGCTTTTGTTATGTATTTGGTCCAATTTTGGTTACGAATCCGGAAAAGGCTTCAGAAATTCTGAAGCATTTCTTTTCGCTGTCAAACCTTTTGGTTTGCTGTGAGGTATATCTAGCAAATTTAATAACACCATTATGTTTTCAATTTCGAAATGGACACTATGAATGTAAAAAATGTAATTAGAAACCACATCATCGTCATCATTATCCGAACAGACAACTCCATTATTACATGTGTCAATTCACACATCTATCAATTTCATATGCAAAAGGTCAACGTGATTCCAACATCTGACAAAACGAAACTGCTACATGCTTATCTTAATGTTAGAATTCCATAATAAACACATGTCATGAGCTGAACACGGTGCAGTTGTTTGAATTCACTTTTTTATCCTGTCCCTAAAAATGTACTCACGTTTCGAATGTAAATCCTGTGTGTAACATTTTTATTTAGTCACATTTATTTATAAACTGCATTGGAGAAAGACTTATGTGTGCTGCTGCTGCTGCAGATGGTGCATAATCGTACTATGCCGCATCCATGGATGCACTTTTACGAAGCAAATCAAACTGTTCTTTACAATAATAATACTACCGACACAATGAACATTGAAAAAGAAAGAAAAAGCTTTTCATAAAGCCAAATAAGCTTTTCCCCAACAAATTCTGGCATGGAAAATAACTGGCATCAGTTATAAGATATTTCCGCACGTTGGCTTGGGGCCAAACTTTTACTCTTCTGGAAATCCTTTCTCCCCTTTTTTATACCCAGTTTACTTTTCTCCGCTTACCAACAACAGGTTGTTAGGAGACATCACGTTATCTAACAGATGTGTTGTGACCAACGTTGGCAGTACGTGTCCCAAAATGCGCACAGCTCTCGCACACGCACACACCCACCACCACCATAGCCGTTGGCATTCAGCCATGTGACAATTTGACTGGTGTCAGCAACAGCAACAACTATCACAAGTAAACTAAACTAAGTCAGGTTGCGTAAAATCCTCCTCCTCTGCTGGTGATAGTAGGTGAGAAGAAACCAATCAGTGTTAGTTCGATGAAATTTGTCACAATGAAATCAATCCTTAATCGTTGTTGTACTTGGGCAATATGTGTATGATGTGGTGCGGTGTGTGTGTGAATATTTAATAAGGTTTCCATAGTTTTCGGTTAGGGTGTTCATGAATTCTATTTTTATTACTATTTTCTTTCGAATATGTTACAAAAACTGTAAAAATGGCGATTGTTCAATTTTTACATACAAGGGATAATAAATTATATACGAGTATAAGTATATAAATTGTACTTTATTTTATTTATAGATAACTTTACTACAAAAAAAAACACATAAGAGGTTGTTTGTTGCAAATAACATTTATGCTGAAGAGTGGGAACGTTAAATGTAAGATCACGGTATGAAGTGAAGACCCAGAAGAGATTCGTTTATCATGAAATGAATACAAAAGTATTTGAAATAAAGCGACTTTGCCGACAGTTAAATAATACTCTCAGCCCAGGGACGTAGCCAGGATTTCATTTCGGGGGGGCCCACCTTATCAAAATTTTGAAAGTTCATGTTAGCGAAAATGTCTTATTTAGCAAAGATGTAAACCTTATTTTTCTGAAGAAATAATTTTCATTACTTTTGTTTTAATTCAAATGGCATAAGACTTCTTGGCCCATTTTATATTGTTTTTAGAACTTTTTTGACAATATGTCACAGTTAATATATGGTCAAAACAATGAATATAATTATTAATAATACCATATATTTTTGGGCGTATCAATTATCAAATAATTCACAACTACAATGAATGTTATGAAATTCAGTGATATCAGTTCGGTAAGACCAAAAGAAAGCGAATACAATCGGAAACCCTTAGAAATATCATAACATTTCAAATATCTTAACATTATAATTTTCAAATATATGCAAAAAACCGATGTCTACTTATCACAAAGAATTTCTGAAGACCGAGAACCAATGCTGAGCATTAGTTAGTCTATCTATCAAGAAATTCTAGCACCTAATCGCGGTTATGTAAATGACAAATTCTGTCGCCAAATAATGCATATTTCAATAGACTAATTTTGGCGTCCAATCGTCGGACTTCACTTATAGAAATTCTGGTTTCCTATCCTGGATCTTCTCATAAATTGATCAGGAACAAGGGAAACTCTGGAATCCAGTCTTAAATTCTTTTAAAATGAAATTATGTCGTTAAATCCAAGGTATATACCTGTCTACATTCTTTTAGCAAAAATCCATAAACACAATTTTTCAAAATCTGCATTTTTTATACTCTCAGACTTTATACTTTATGCCTCATCGAAATAATGGCTTTAGGGCTAAAGTGTGTTTGGAAGAAATCTGTTTCAGAAAACTTTGAGTCGACTTATCTATGTCCGTTCGTCTGGGTAGCTGCCTGGAGATCACGATAATTCTCAAACATATCAACCGATTCGGTCCAAAATTTGGCCTTCGTGATATTCTGATCAACTTCGAAGATGGGTCGGCAAACTTCCGCAAAGTATTTCAAAAATTTTCAGCGAAGTGCAGTTTAAGACCTCCCTGGATAAGCTGTGTAAGCTTAAGACCTCAATGGTCATGGCTTCACTTCCTTTATGCTAATAATAGTTATAAGTTAAAAAAAATGAAATAAATAAATTAATAAATAAAAAGAACTCTCTGGAAACGATTTGCTTTTTTGCAACAAGTGTTCTCGGGGCCCCTATTACTACTGTAAAGTTTTTCAGAGCAAATCTATACTTCTAGAGAAAATGGCTCAAAGCTGTAAAGAACACCTAAGGCAATAATGTGTAGTGGCTAGTGCGCACGACAACTTTCAATCCGGATACTGCGTTGGTCCAAACATTGTTTATGGGAATATTTCAGCGAGCCTTATATATACAAAATTCGAAGATGGTGCGAGTTTTCTTGAAAGAAGCAACAGATTTGGTCCAAACTTTGGATTTAGTAATATATATTCCAAACTTAGTTTTTGCTCGAAAATGGGCCGTACTGGGGTACCTCCCTCACAAACCTTAAAAATAGTTGTTTAAATGTCTATTTGAGGATCATTAGAAATTTTTACTGAAGGTATTCCTTGTGTTTAGAGCGGTATTATGTTTTTCGTGGGCAAGTCCATATTTCCTGACATAAGGGTCGAAAGATGAAAATTATACTGTGGCGAACTGAAATGACTGGTGAGCGCAATATCTTTTAAAATGAATGACTCCCAAAATAAGATCTACTCCCAAAATTAACTATGTCGGTCCAGTACATTTCTGCATATCTCCTCCGCATATTTTGTTTGCAAGTTCATACGTCCAAAATGGCTACAAATTTCTGGAAATCTCCTAATACATAGTTTTTGGGTTTAAGTATTTTGGCTGTGAGCTGCTATTCGATCTTTCTATAGATGAAAGTTTCAATTCACACAGACTCTGGGTATATTCCTGTCCGCAAAGTTGAAGGTACTACCCAATATACAATTGCTGTGGGTTTCTATGACATTTTCTTCTGGTTTTATTCAAAGCGTAATCGACAGAAAAATCATTGAAATTCAATGTAATTTTGAAATATTGGAAATAATATGTAATAAATCAATATATATAAAGTAGAAAAATGTTTGTACGTTTGTTTGTTTGTTTGAAGTTTATGGACTCAAAAACCGCTGAACTGATCTTACTGAAATTTTCAGAGTATATCATTACATGGCCTGAAAGTAACATAGGCTATAACATTTTCTGAAATTCCGCGTTGATCCGGACAAATAGCATCATAATCGGAGGTACCTCCAAAAATTTAGATTTTTTATGCAAATATCTATAGAATGGTAACAGATAATGTCTCCAAATTTTGGACGTGTGCAGGAATTTTGTCTAGAATCAATTTGCCAAATTATATTGAAATCGGTTCAGATTTGGATATAGCGCCCATATATATTTTCGTTCGATTTCATGTATTTGATGCAGCAAACACGCTTTATATACCCGATTTTAATGAAAGTTGGAATGAGTGACGAAAATTGGCCTACAAATAAATTTGTCAAAATATATTTTACCTTATTCGGGGTAGCGAAGCGCACCGGGTTCAGCTACTAAAATATAAACATTGACCTCAAGCTCAATAATTTTGATTTTGTTAACATTCGAAAGGTCGAACAAAACAAAATTCGACAGAAAAATCTTTTTGTCCAATAGACATTTACGACACTGCGGTGGAACAGAAATTATATCATAAATAAAAATAGGTAAAAAAACTTTTTAAGTTAATCTTATATTGATGGGATTGATAAAACCTACGTTATCCGCCATTTTGTAGCGGCCGTCATCTTGGATTTCAATTTTTTATAGTATATTGTATTCTGCTTGTTGAGCCCTTTCATTTGATACCCATATTGATGGGATTGATAAAACCTACGTTATCCGCCATTTTGTAGCCTCCGCCATCTTGGATTTCAATTTTTTATAGTATATTGTATTCTGCTTGTTGAGCCCTTTCATTTGATACCCATATTGATGGGATTGATAAAACCTACGTTATCCGCCATTTTGTAGAGCCCCCATCTTGAATTTATAATGATAATGAATAAATATAATTGTATTGTCACCAAAATCCAAAGTGTATACAAAATTTCAGATTAATCGGTTGACAGGAAGAGGGTAAAATTTGAATTAGTAAATTTGACCCAAGAATAAATAAAACAAACGGGGTGAGCTAAATAAAACCATTTAAAAATGGTTGATATGGTTTTTCTATTGCAAATTTCAAACATAATAAACAATTTGTAATAGTTCATTATAAAAACGTGTTAGAGAAAATATACAAACACTGTTGAATTGCTCTTATAAAAAATTTCAAAAACAAAATATCGCAAAAATGTTTTTTGTGGATGTTGTTCATAAGCCAAAGTATTGGACGTAATATGTTACAAACGTTATATAAATACAAATAAACGTTTTGTTCTGAACTCAGTAACACTTACAGTCAGCCTAAAATTCCGATTGAATGCTTAAACAACACCTTAAAGCTTAACAAGACCTATGCATAAAATTAATCAAAAAGCCTAACTTTTTCATTATTTTTCTATTTTCAAATATGTTGGATAATATGTATACCAATGTAGTTAAATAACTATCTGTAATACTTCCAACTAATTTATATATTTCTTGAACAATTTAAAACAGTTTAAAATTTTACTCAAAAATTTAAAAATGTGTAACATAAGCTAATATCCTATGGGAACTAAAATCATTTCGGGGGGGCCCGGGCCCCCGGGCCCCCCCCCTTGCTACGTCGGTGTCTCAGCCTATTACTATACAAAAATACATATGTACAGATCTCTTCTATCTAGCATTTCGCAGGTGACAAACAAAGTTTTTGAAGTTCCCAGTTTGGACGTTTTTGTATTGTAGGTATCATAAATAGTCGCCCTAATAATTCCACTGACAGGCCCAATCAGTTTTGGAACACTTTTGATAGAAGTAAAATAAAAATAAAATAAGTAAGAAAGTATAACTTCCCGACAGAGATCTACCCTGCCAGCATTTAGAAGTGCGCTTCTCACTCCCTCGCCTAACACGTCACTCCGGAGACACGCCAAGGAAGATAAAATACGATCGTTGGTGAATAACACAAACAATGTCTATATCATTATTATGGTTATCTATTATGGCGTGTGTAGACACTTCTAAGTGACACCTGAGACACGAAGGTACGGGTTCGATTCCCAAGCCAGACAACAAAACAAAATCGCATTTTTAGAATGACAAAATTACAATAGGCAGAAATTCCTTATTCTCTAAAAGCGTTCTTTGAACAAAAAAATAAGTAGAAAAAAATAGAAATTTAATAGAATAGAAAAAATAATAAAAAAATGAAAAATAAATAAAAATATTTTTTTTTATATGTTTTATTTATTTTTTCTCTTTTTTTTTATTTTTTTTTAAATTTTTTTATTAATTCCAAGAACTACCGCGGAAATGATCTTCTAGAAGCGTCGCCGAGGTGACTCCCAAGAAGTGGAGCGGGCGTGGTTCATTTCTTCACAACTGATGTCACTTCAGGGTGACTTCCGCGGTGGAGCTACTTGAAGGAATGGACCTACATAGTCCATTATGGAAGTGAATCTTATTTCGGTAGCCCCGTTCAAGGAATATGGTGCATAACATTTGACTGCCTTTTTTAATAATGGGGGGAAGTACCGGAAGTTGTGGACCGGTATTGCCCATTTTCGAACCGAAACTAAGTTTGGACAAAATTTTGGAGCAAATCGTCTGATCAGTTCGAAAGATATCGTGCTCTCCATGCACTACATATGGTGCCACAGTGGTTTTTACACCTTTCGAACTTTTTTCTCAAGAAGTACGGGCTTGCCCCTAAAAAAAACTTTTTGCCGTTTTGTGGCAGCGAATGCAAGTCGCTGGAGCAAATATTTGCCTAAAATCTCAATACCAATTCGTGGACCTATACGATCTGATTTTTTGCAAGGGATGTTTTGTAAGTTTGTAAATGTTTTGCTCCCCTATCGAAGACTAAATACCAAATTTCAGCCGTTTCGGTGGGATGTTGAGGACACAACCTTCAAAATACCGAGGTACCGTTCTATGAGGGCTATATGAAGACGTGGACCTATACTGAAAAACTTTAGGTTGAACGTTTTACACCTCCAACGAAGACTATATATTAAATTTCGACAATTTCGGTGGAATATGAAGGCTAAAACCTTCAAAATACCGAAAATCGGGAGGTACCTTTCTGTGGGGGCAACATTAACACGTGAACCTATGCCAACAAATTTCAGGTGGAAAGTTTTATACCCTCAACGAGGACTGAATACCAAATTTCAGCCATTTCCGTGGGATATTGAGGACGCAACCTTCAAAATACCGAAAATCGGGAGGTGCCGTTCTATGGGGACTATATGAAGTCGTGGACCTACTCCGACAAATTTCACACGGAATATTGTATACCCCCAACGAAGCCTAAATTCAAAATATCAGACATTTCAGTGGGATATTGAGGACACAACTTTCAAAATACCGAAAATCGGGAGGTAGCGTTCTATGGGGACTATATGAAGTCGTGAACCTATAAAAACAAACTTTAGCATGAAACTTGTATACCAACGAAGACTAAATACCCAATTTTAGCCATCTCGGTTATTGAGGCCACAACCTTCAAAATACCGAAATTTGGAAGGTTCCCTTCTGTGGGGACTATATGAAGTCGTAGACCTACACCGACAAACTTTAGGTGGAGACTTTTGTACCTCCATCAAAGACTGAATACCAAATTTTAACCAATTCAGGGGGATATTGAGGTCGCAACCTTTAAAACATCGAAAATCGGGACCTATACCGAGAAACTTGAGAAAATGAGGCTGAAAACTTAAAAATACCGAAAATAGGGAGGTACCGTTCTATGGGGGCTTTATGAAGACGTGGACCTATGCGGACAAATTTCAGGTGGAAAGTTTTGTACCTCGAACGAAGACTAAATACCGAATTTCAGCCATTTCGGTAGAATATTTAGGACACATCCTTCAAAACACCGAAAATCGGGAGGTACCCTTCTATGGGGGAACGACCTATACCGAGAAACAGTAGATTGAAAGTTTTATACCTCCAACGAAGACTAAATAAACAATTTCAGCCATTTCAGTAGTATATTGAAGGTACAACCTTCAAAATACCGAAAATCGGGAGTTACCGTTCTATGGTGCTATATGAAGGCGTGGGTGGACCTATGCCGATAAATATCAGGTTTAATGTTTTGTACCCCGAACGAAGACTAAATACTAAATTTCAGCCATTTCGGAAGAACATTGAGGCCACAACCTTTAAAATACAGAAAATCGGGAGGTACCGTTCTACGGAGACGTGGACCTATACCGAGAAACATTAAATTGAAAGTTTTATACATCCAACTAAGACTAATTACCAAATTTCAGTCATTTCGGTAGAATATTGAGGGCAATACCGAAAATCGGAAAGGTACCGTTCCATGAGGACTATATGAAGACGTAGACCTATAGCGACAAATTTCAGGTGCACCCCAACGAAAACTAAATACCGAAATTTTAACCATTTCTGTGTGATATTGAGGCCACAACCTTAAAAATACCGAAAATCGGGAGGTACCATCTATGGTGTCTATATGAAGACGAAATCTATACCGACAAGTTTTACACCCTAACGAAGACTAACTACCAAATTTTAGTCATTTCGGTCGGATATTGAGGACACAACTTTTAAAAGACCGAAAATCGGTAGGTACCGTTATATGTTGCTATACCAAAACATGGACCTCTATTACAACTTTTGGTGTATAAGTGTTGTTACCAAAAGGTGTCAAATGTCAAAGTTGGGTCATGGAATACAGCTATAATTCTCAAAATACAGTATATCGGGAGGTATGCATAGATGGGTTTATTAAAAAAAAAAATTAGTAAAAACCTTTTGAAACCACTGGGAATCTCAAATGTCAAATGGATAGTTTCGTCAAACGATGTAGCTAAAATCCTCAAAATACCGAAAATCGGGAGGTACCGTTATTAAATCCTGTCTTAATTTTTGAAAATTTGTCAATATAATTTTCCCTTTATTTGATTGATTTGATTAACTACATCAGTAATGTTTTTCAAAACGAACTGACAGTGTTGCAAAATTTTACTGATTGCTACCAAATGAAATCATGATCATCCCGGCTAAGGGAATAATCAATTGGCTTTTCTGTTTTTGAAATTATGCCTTTTTAGCGAAAACCTAGCTTTTTTAGTGTCTAGTATGAATGAGAATCACACTCACTTTTCGGCTTTCCCAAAAAACACCAAAAACAAAATATTTTGTATCATGATCTAACAGGAAACATTTGAAATAAATACTGAAAAAATTTCCATTTTGCGTTGTATAACACTAGGTTATACTACCTTCTAAAATAATGCAAAATGGAGTTGTTTTCAGTATTTATTTCAAAGGGTTCCGGTTAGATCTTTATAGTCAGTTTGAGTTTTTTTGGGCATGTGGCTGTTTTGGCGTTGAGCGCCTCATATGCCGCAAATAATTAGTTCAATGCGTTAAAAACGGAAGGGCAAGTCCATGTATTCAGACATAATGATCCAATGCAAAAGAAATAAGCAATTATGAAACCTCAGTTACAACTCCACACTAAATAAATAAGTTATTCTGGCATGTTAGCTTAATTAGTTTTTTTTCGTTGGTTATTCACATCATGTAATGGAAAATTTGGTTATTGATATTGGAAAACTATTAAAAACTGGAACTCGATATTATTGTTGTTATGGTATTTTTTTGTAATTATTAATTATAAGTTATAATTATATTTTGTTGTATTGAGCCCGTAGACGCTTTTTAATAAATAATATTTCAATTAAATAACTTTTGAATAACTCTGAATAATATTTGTTTTATAAATAAAAGGCAATAACCATCACCAGCAAAACGATAGTAATATATCGATTGGATGTGTGGGATTTTGCTAGATATTATTTTGCAGTACAACTCCTTAGGTCATGATGGCTTAATAAAATAAATCAATTCGCCCTAATAAGGAAATAGGAAATAAGAAAGGCAAGTTTTTTTTATTTCTGCCGCTAACGTGGAAAGCTTTGTTTTGTTTTTTATACCCTCCACCTTAGTATAGAGGTTATATTAAGTTTGTTTTTCCGTTTGTAACGCATTCAAATATACATACATACATTTGCCAACATATAAAGTATAAAAAAATTGTTTTACAGCTCATCTCGGATCGTTTCGAAAATGTTTCCAAATAGTTCTTCTTGCGGGTCTAGAGCCGTTCTAGAATATATTAATTTAAGTTACAATTGAAATAGTATTTCCGTAGTGCTTACATAAAAGTATGAAAAAAAAAATACTTGACTTTTGTTTCATTCATGTTTCGCGTTTCTTATTACTTCCTTATAATGCCAAAAACAACCACAAACAAATTGTTGCGTGTGCCAAGAATCAATTTTGAAAGTAAGCGCTCATAGCTGTGGGATTGTAATTCAATAGCTGTTCTGCATTCCTTATTATACCATGACCCCCGGTTATAGTGTTTTGTAGTAATTATTATACCCTCAGCCTTTAGGCTATGAAGGGTATATACACTTTCATACGGGCAAAATGTGCCTCATCGAAATAATGGTTTTAGACCCCAAGTATGTTTGGACGAAATGTGTTTCAGACAATTTGGAGTCGATTGAGCAATGTCCGTCCGTCTGTCTGTCTGTCTGGCTGGAGCGCACGATAACTCTCGAAGGGATGAACCGATTCGGTTCAAATTTTGGCTTTCGTAATATTTTGTTCAAACTTAGTTTAAGTTCGAAGATGAGCTATATCGGTCCACTCCTTCCGGTGCCTCCCCCACAAAAGTTCGAAAATGTTCGGAAAATTTGTACGCACGATAACTCTTGAAGGGTGTAACCGATTTGGTCCATACTTTGCCCATCGTGGAGCGTATACCAGACTTAGATCAGGTTTTAATATGGACTCAATCGGTCCACTCCGTCGGGTACCTCCCACACAAAATTTTGGAAAAGTTCAGTTTAGGAACATCTCTCGAATCGCTTTGATTTTTGCTTTAGCAACTTGTATTCACTGCCCTCCATACGACGGTATAAGTTTCATCAGGGGCAAGTCCATACTTCTTGAGAAAATAGCCTGAAAGTTGCAAAAAAACCCTATGACACCGTGTGAGGAGGTTGGAGGGCAAAATAACTCTCGAACAGGTCTGCCGATTCGGTCCAAAGTTTGGCCTTAGTAATATTTTGTCCAAACATAGTTTAAGTTCGAAGATAAGCCATATCGGTCCACTCCTTCAGGTACCTCCCCCACAAAAGTTCAAAAATGTTCGGAAAAATTGTGCATACGATAACTCTTGAAGAGAGTGGCCGAATTGGTCCATACTTTACACATCCTAATATATCTACCAGATATAAATCAGGTTCAAATATGGTCTATATTTGTCCACTCCATCCGGTACCTCCCACTCAAAATTTCAGATACATGTTCACTTTAAGACCTGCTTTCGAATCACTTTGAATTTTGTTGAAGCAACTTGCATTGCTGCCTCAATTGCGATGGTAAAAGTTGTTTCAGGGGCAAGTTCATACTTCTTGAGCAAACATCCCTGAAGTTCTAAAAAACCCCTATGGTACCATATATAGTGGCTGGAGATCCATTCTTTTTAGTATCTCCTCCGCAAAACTTTTGATATTAAATCCTAATCAACATTTTTGTCAGTTCAAACGCCTAAAATTTTTAAAACTCCCTAAATACATGCGTTTTTACTTTTATAAGAAAATTTTTTACTTGTTTATAAGAAAATTACAAAAATACGATTATTTAGCAAAATGCCGAACCTGATATTATAATAGTGTCCTAATGAATACCCCTTTTTATCTGTATCCATTAAGGCACTGATATAACATCAGGGTCGGCATATTGCTAACTAATCGCATTTTTGTAATTTTCTTATTACAAAGTAAGACAAATAGGATAAAAAAGTTACCATTACCTATAGTCCAACACAAGTCACTAAATGATTAAATCGAACAAAGGAATACGATCTAAGTGTGTCAATTAAACATTGAAAGTATTAAAATTAATCATTCATACAACGGTTCACCAATGAAGGATATATTCATACTGAAAATCACAACACTGATTCACATCACATATACGAGTACACATATTGTAACGGAATTAGATTTGACTGATCTCCGTGTAGACGATGTTTTATTCCCCAGTACGATTTGAAGAAAATAAAACAGTGTTCGTTTCCGATCTACAATGCTTTATTTACTTTATTACACATATTCGGAAACGACTTTAATTACTAAGCACACAGCTTGTCTCTAGTTAGCTCGCAGCTTCTTTAACGAACGGTTCTGTTTGACGACTAAAGCACATCTAACTCGCAGTTGTTTGATCCCACCTGTATTTAAAATCTCCGTGTTCCGGAATTATCCAGAAAACATCTGGTAACTCTCAGAATCTGTGCAACGAACACACAGACGCACACTCGCACTAAGCGAACTGCCACACTCACATACATAGGCGAAGATCAATACAAGTGGACAGGCACACTAACGACGTAATTACAAAAACTAACATAAGAAAAGTACAACAAATGGAAACAAAAGCACTTCAATAGCATGTAAAGTTAAAACTGGTATGATTAAGAAAATTCTACATGGTAGTTGTTGTTGCTTAAATAAAGTAACTGTTAAGTTAAAGAGAAATACTCATAACTTCCTTTATATTGGTACTCTTCGCTTTTCTTGATTTTTATACCTTACACCACTCTGCACAGTGGTGGCACTTACATGGGAAGGTGTGACAAAAATACTTCTAAATGCTATATGGAACTGAAATTGTTATCAATGGGTTATAGTGGCCTAAAAACGCTCTACGTAAAATATTAGGGTCCTCGGTCCAAAATTTCGCGTGGTTCCCATGAAACGAATCATCTTGAATTTAAGTATTTTACTGTTACCAAGACATTGTTCAACCAAATTTGCTGTAATCCGATATCAGGATTATCATTGGATTGTAAGCATTCGCACGAAAAATTGTCAGTATAGGTCCATGATTTGGTTTACTCCCCATATGATTTATATATCGATTTATTTGGGCAGATGTCAACCAAATATTCTAAGCGACTATGTTCTTATAATGATTTCAGACTTCAGAACACCATCTTATAAAGAAATGTCATATCGGTCCACTTTTGACCACAGCCTCCATATAGGGTTACCATCCTTTTCTTGGTACTTTATAAAATTTAACCACATTTGTCTGCAGAATTACTTGTAATAATGTATTTTTGGTTCTCTAAATTTAAGAAAGGATAATAAAATTACTTAAAAATATTCCAAAAAATGTAAATTCAGCAACTAAAAAGGGTGTTAAACATTTGCCCATAACTGCCAAAACCGCTAAATTCGGACTTAAAATAAATTTGCCAAATAACATCGAAATCGGTTCAGATTTGGATATAGCTCCCATATATATTTTCGCCCGATTTGCCGTAATTGCTGCACCAAACACGCTATATACGTCCGATTTTGATGAAATTTGGATTGTGCAGCTGAACTCGATCTAGAAATAAGTGTGCCAAATTATATCGAAATCGGTTCAGATTTGGATATAGCTCCCATATATATTTTCGCCATTTTCACGTATTTGCTGCACGAAATTTTGATGAAATTTGGAATGTGTGACGGAATTTTATCTAGTAATAATAATTTATATATATATCTCCTATATATGCATTTGCGCTATAAAATGCTTAGGTCGCTGAATACAACTGTGACTGACCCACACGTAATACGTGATCAGAATGTGTGCAAGTGCTACCGAATGGGCTAATCAGATGATATTTAGCAATTTGAACGGAACAAAAATTTTGTGTAAAAATTATAAAAAAATTGACATATGTACATCGTTTATCCTTATTCGTAGAAGACACATTCCGGGTAAGTAAGCTACATATGGAAATGATTTCGTGGCCTTTCTATCGATGGCAATTATATTGATGTACATTGTCAGTGCTGCAGCCCAATGTATTCAGTTATTTGTTTGTAATGTAATCAAAACCACTCTAGAAGTCAATTGCACGTAATGGCTTAGGACCTAGGTCGAACTAAGCCTTTGGTCGAAGAAGATGCCTAAATTTTTGGGTGATGATCTGATATTATTTAGCGGGTGAAAAGGGGCATTACTCTTGTATCAAAAAACCATTATTTAAGCTTGATGTTCTAAGGTGGGGTATCAACTAAGTTATTTTTTGCAATAAACAATATTGATCCGATGAAAGCTAATTCCAAGGGTAGAGGTATGATAGGCCCAGTCTGTCTATAGCCTATGCTTACTTTTTTTATACCCTCAGCCTTTAGGCTAAGGAGGGTATATACACTTTGATACGATGAAAATGTGCTTCATCGAAATAATGGTTTTAGACCCCAAGTATGTTTGGACGAAATGTGTTTCAGACAATTTGGAGTCGATTGAGCAATGTCCGTCCGTCTGTCTGGCTGGCTGGAGCGCACGATAACTCTCGAACGGATGAACCGATTCGGTTCAAATTTTGGGTTTCGTAATATTTTGCCCAAACTTAGTTTAAGTTCGAAGATGAGCTACATCGGTCCACTCCTTCCGGTACCTCCCCCACAACAGTTCGAAAATGTTCGGAAAGTTTGTGCGCACGATAACTCTTGAAGGGAGTAAACGATTTGGTCTAAACTTTGTATAGCGTAAACTTTCTACCAGAGTAATGTGAGGTTCCAATATGGTCTCAATACGTCCACTCCTTCGGGTACCTCCCACACAAAATTTCAGAAAAGTTCAGTTTAGGGCCATTTCTCGTATCGCTTTGATTTTTGTCTTAGCAACTTGTATTCACTGCCCTCCATACGACGGTACAAGTTTCATCAGGGGCAAGTCCATACTTCCTGAGAAAATAGCATGAAAGTTGCAAAAAACCCCTATGACACCGTGTGAGGTGGTTGGAGCGCAAGATAACTCTCGAACGGATCTGCCGATTCGGTCCAAAATATGGCCTTAGTAATATTTTGTCCAAACATAGTTTAAGTTTGAAGATAAGTAACTCTTGAAGGGAGTGGCCGAATTGGTCTACACTTTTCACATCCTAATACATCTACCAGATATAGATCAGGTTCAAATATGGACTATATTTGTCCACTCCATTCGGACCTCCCACACAACATTTTGGATAAGTTTACTTTAAGACCTGCTATCGAATCACTTTGATTTTTGTTGAAGCAACTTGCTATCGCTGCCTTAATTACGATAGTAAACGTTTTTCAGCGGCAAGTCCATACTTCTTGAGCAAACATCTCGAAGGGTGTAAAAACCCCCTATGGCACCATATGTAGTGGCTGGAGATACACTGCCATAATGGTCAACGTAGATCCATTCCTTTTAGTATCTCCTCCACAAAACATTTGATCTCTAATCCTAATGAAAATTTTTGTCGGTTCAAATTCCCAACATTTTAAAAAAAAAACCTAAATACATACGTTTTTTGGGGAAAAAATAGTTTCAATATATACAGGCTGAGGGTATATTTCTGTCGACAAAGCCGACTGATACTTTTTTACTTGTTAATTACAAGTTTTAATTATTTGTTGAGTTATTATTGAGCTTGCTTATGCTTTTTGTTAAATAATATTTTAATTAATAAATAAAGAATAGTTTGAATAATAATTTTATACATAAAAGGCAATAACCACCAGGAAAGCGATAGTGTGGGTCTTGTGTGTAGATATCATTTTCTAATACAACTCCTTAGGTATGATAGCTTAATTACTAGACAGCGGAATTTTATGCAACCCCTATTTTTGGTCCAATCCATGTCAAATTTTGGGACAGGGTATATTTTTGGCCTCTGATTAAATTGCAATCGAAGCATATGACATATGCATTTTACATATTTTCTTATGCAACAACTATTTCAATAATAGGCACAAAAGTGTTTGTGTGTACTATTTTCATGTTCAAAATTCTCTTCAGACAATTCAATAAAACAGAGAAATGTACAACCACAGCCACAACCTTCAAAATACCGAAAATCGGGAGGTATCGTTCTATGGAGGCTATATGAAGACGTGGACCTATGTGGACAAATTTCAGGTGTAATGTTTCATACCCCCAACGAAGACTTAGTACCATATTTCAGCCATTTCCGAGGGATATTGAGGCCACAACCTTCAAAATACCAGAAATCCGGAGGTACCGTTCTATGGGGGCTATATGAAGACGTGGATCTATACCGACAAATTTCAGGTGGAAAGTTTTACCCCCAGAGCGAAGACAAAATGCCAAATTTCAGTCATTACGGTGGGATATTGAGGCCACAACCTTCAAAATACCGAAAATAGGGAGGTACCATTTTATGGGGGCTATATGAAGACGTGGACCAATACCGAGAAATTTCAGGTGGAAAGTTGTATACCCGCAAGGAAGACTTAATACCAAATTTCAGCCATTTCGGAGGGATATTGAGGCCACAACCTAAAAAATACCAGAAATCCGGAGGTACCGTTCTATGGGGGCTATATGAAGACGTGAACCTATACCGAGAAATTTCAGATGGGAAGTTGTATACCCCCCAACGAAAACTAAATACCAAATTTCAGTCATTTCGGTGGGATATTGAGGCTACAACTTTCAAAATACCGAATATCGGTAGGTACCGTTCTATGGGGGCTATATGAAGACGTGGACCTATGCGGACAGATTTTAGTTGTAAAGTTGCATACCCCTAACGAAGACTTAATACCAAATTTCAGTCATTTCGGTGGGATATTTAGACCACAAATCTTTGGATATATTTTAGCATATGGTTTCGCATATGCTCATTTTATGCAAATATGTAAAAATATGTCAAAATATGCACGATATGCAAAATATGGGGGGAGGTAACGGAAGGATGGAATCGATATAGGTCATCTTCGAACTTAATCTAAATTTGTACAAAATATTAGGCGGCGCAAATTTTGGACCCAGTTAGTTGCTCGATTCGAGAATTGTCGTGCTCTCCTGGCAGCCCGACAGACGGATGGTCTAAAACCATTATTATAAAGAAAGGCATTTTTTCGAATCAAAGTGTAAACCTCCTTAGTCAGCTGAGGTTAAAAATTAATGCGTACCCTAATTTGTAGTTATTAAAGTTTATACTATAAAGTTTCGTTATATTTCATTCATAATAACAAAAAGGCAATATTCACAGCTCCGACATATCTTGAATGAATAATTGAAGAAAACTCACTACAATCCAAGTGTAGCCATTCTCGGACGATTTCCGCCAAAACCACTGATCACAAAATTTTAATTTATAATAAGCAAAGTTTGCGAATATTGTATTAAACTGAAGTCTTTCTAATGCGGAGAATATCTAAAATATTTTATTTGTCTACGTCTTTTTTACGGATTATTTAACGTGGCATTCGGTGAACGAAATGAAACGGGCACTTCGTTCCCATTCACAGTTTGTTTTTGAATTTTGAACTCAATTTGAAATTACAATTATTTGGACGTTTTGGAAGAGTTTCTAATAACAAAGAAAAGAAAAACAATAGCTGATCGTAGTGTCGAAATTTTATTTACGCTGTCATTTTGTTATACGAGTACTAGTGTTGTCAATATTAGGTGTGTCTTTTAACTTACTAAATGTTGCTGAAACATTTTTTTCAGCAACTTTTCCTTTTGTACAACTGTCAAAACCTGCAACATTAGTAATAATTATTACTAATTATCACTTAAAAAGACACAGCTATTAGGAAACAAAAATATATTTTATATAAAGTTTGGAAATTAGACGAAAAGTTAAAACGGAAAATTGAAGAAGTTGCAATTCGCATTATGGGGGAATACTGCCAATATATGTATAACGATAAAAGGATGCACACGTGACAGTATCGATACATTGTGTTTGAAACCCGTATCTAAAATCTTCTGAGCAATATTTTGTAGAATATTTGGATGATAAAAAATATCTCATAATCAACTACGGTTCAAGAAAAGAAAGGATGAATCTGGCATCGAAGGCATTGAGTTAGAAGGACGAAATATTTTACAAAACAATTAAAAAAGTATCAGTCGGCTTTGCCGACAGAAATGAATGGACTTTTGAACCTGCCGACAAAAATATGGGTTAGGATAAAATTTCAAAAGTGTTGCGAAGGAGGTACTTGAAAGAAGTGGATCTTATTTCGGGATATCGCGCCCACTAGTAATGTTAATGGGTCATAGTCTAACTATTGGACCAGTATGCCAGGAAGCATGGACTTGTCCACGGAAAACATAATATCGCTGTAAACAAGACCACAAAGAAGAGCATCGCACAGTGGCCAAATCTCCGAAAAACCTGGCCAAATAGCGTCAAATATTGTCTATGCGTGTAGTTATAAACATGCAAAGTTGGTATAAAAGCAGGTCAAGTGACCCTGTTTAGAAAAAATGTTTTTTCTCTATATATAAGTTCTTTATTAAAATATTATAATAAGGGACCAAACAGACCCCTTTTATGACTCGCACTAGGGTTATTTTTTTAAGAAACATACTCCGCGAATTCTTATCAGTAAAGTTGCCAAAGACATTATACACCTAAAGTGCGAGGATTCCAAGTGATCTTAACTCAAATATTTCAAAAACTGTAGAAATGGTGGAAGCTTGCAATCCTATTTTAATTTCTTGGTTTTCTGGCAAAACTGATATCGATATTTCCTTGGTATGTAACGCAAATAGAGATTTCATTGCTTTGGTGACTTAAAGTGAAATTTAGAACATTTTTGTCTTTGACGCCGTTCTTCTAAAATGATGCTTTGTATGACAATTTTGCCAAAACCCACATGAAGTACGCCCTTAACCCTAAAATGGGCTTATAATATTGCATATTTCTGGAGTTTAGGTAAGATATAGAGTTTTGGTGTATTGTAGGACTTATAGTAAAAATTGTAGGCGAACAAATTTGTAGAATATTTTGATCTGATACGATCACATTTTATAGGATAAGGGACCAAAAAGACCCCTTTAATGACCGTCTGAGGATTAAAAAATATGAAAAATGAAACCAGCAACCCGGAAAACATAAGAACTCAAGGTAAGGTCTAAATTCATACATTTTTAGAGTTTTAGTCAGGTTTTTCATAAAATTGTCCACTGTGCATCGGTATACATTTCCAAAGGGTCTACGAACAGACCCTAAACTGCACTTAGACACAAATGTTGAACTTGTGTGGGGGAGGTATCCTAAGGAGACCATTTTAGAAGTACAACTTAATGTGAACAAGATATTAGGAGATCCAAACTTTGGACCAAATTGGTTGTCCCGTTCAATCGTGCATAGCATTTTAGTGACATGTTTTAAATATTGGGGGGGGGGGGTGTAGTACCGGTAGTTGTGGACCGGTATTGCCCATCTTCGAACTGATAATTTTTTAGGACAAAATATGAAGAAGGCCAAATTTTGAACCAAATCGTTTGAAAAGTTCGAGAGTTATCGTGCTCTCCAGCGACGACATATGGTGCCATAGGGAGTTTCTACTCCTTTGGGCTGTTTACTCGAAAAGTATGGACTTGCCCCTGAAAAAAAAATTACCGTCGTAATTGAGTCAGCGCATACAAGCTGCTTCAACAAAACATCAAAGTGATTCGAGAGGAGGTCTTAAAGTGAAATTATCCGAAATTTTGTGTGGGAGATACACACAAGGAGTGGGAAAATATAGTCCATATTCGAACCTGATCTATATCTGGTAGATAAATTAGGATATGTAAAGCATGAACAAAATCGGTCAATCCCTTCAATAGTTATTTTGCGCATAATTTTTCCGAACATTTTTGAACTTCTGTGGGGGAGGTACCTGAAGGAGTCGACCGATATGCCTTATGTTCGAAATAAACTAAACTAAGTTTGGACAAAATATTACGAAGGCCAAATTTTGGATCGAATCGGCAGATCCATTCGAGAGATATCTTGCTCGCCAACCACTACACATGGTGTCATAGAGGTTGTTTTGCACCTTTCAGGCTTTTTTCTCAGGAAGTATGTATATTTTGCAACGACCGATTCGGTCCAAAATTTGGCATTCGTAATATATCATCCATACTTAGTTTAAGTTCGAAGATGAGCCATATCGATCCACTCCTTCTGGTACCCCCTCACAAAAGTTCCAAACTTTACGCAAAAATGGTGTGCACGATAACTTTCGGAGGCAGTAACCCATACTGTGAACATAGTAATATTTCTACGAGACATAGATTAGGTTCGAATATGGACTATATATGTTAACTCCTTTAAGTACCTCCCACACAAAATTACTGAAAAGTGCAGTTTAAGAGCTGCTCTCGAATCCCTTTGATTTTTGTTGTAGCAGTTTGTATTCGCTGCCCCCGTTACGACGGTACAAGTTTTTCAGGGGCAAGTCCACAGTTCCTAAGGAAATGGCCCGATCTAAAACATGTACTGCACAATGTGTAGTGGCTGGAGCGCATGGTCACTTTTGAACGGATCAGCCGATTCGGTCCAAAGTTCGCCTCTTTATTTTTATTTTGTCCAAACTTAGTTTATGTAATAATGTGAGCCATATCGGTCCACTCCTTCGAGTACCTACCCCACAAAAGTTTAAAAAATGTCACTAAAATGGTACGCGCTTAGAGTCCAGTTACTAGGATGCATGAGATATACATTAAAAAATCACGAGTATATTAAAATAACGAGTTCTATAATCCTATTATGAGTTTTGTTATCCTATTATGAGTTATTAAAAAATTCAAAAAACCCCGAAATTCCGTTAGCATCAATTTTAGGTGGATATATCGAAAAATCATTTATTAGTATCAGGTTGCCCATGGAGTATCCTTTGAGGTTTTCTTTGGGCATAGGTCTATAAAATGTAAGGTTACACACTAAGGACTTCCATCCGCAAAATGAATTATCCACCCACCAAAACCCATGTTGCACAGTGTTATCTTAAAGTCGAGAGTGATTATTAAATTTATTTCTTTAATTTTTTAATTTGGCATTGAAAATCGTAAGGTAACTTGAAGTAATGACTCATACATATTTCTTATTTGTAGGTACTTATGCCTCTTCATTCATGTCTGCATACAAATGGACTTATATGTATATGTAGTACATATGTACTTATATAATCAATTTCTGTTTTTGACAGATTTCCACCATTTAAACACGTTGTTAGGCAACGTTTCAAGTCGTTTTAAAGAACCCACCCTTGGACACCGTGGGATACTTTACCACTGTAAATGTTTCATAATATCATGTGTATAGAAATACATTGTTTTTGTTGTTGTTAAATCTTAAAACCAAAACAATGCATCGTATACTCGTTTAGATGCAAAAAATGGGAAAATATGTACGAATTGCAAAGCCAAATTTTAGGATAGGTATAACCATTAGAGATGTGCCAAATGGACTACAGTGGCCCACATCATTTGTATGAACAACTGTGTATACGTAATATCACCCGTTAGCTTTTATGACGTTACTCATACGTTTTGGAACTAGTATAGTGAACTAAGAATTATATTACCCAACTCTAAAAACCACCATTTCAGTCATTTCGATTGGATAATGTGGCGGTCGGTTCAGTGTTTCACAGACTATATCAAAAAGGTAGATCTATATAGAAAATGGTCGGCAAAACTGTCGAAACCCCAAACAAAGTCATATCATTTACTAGAAGCTTTCTCCGCCTAACTTTCCAAAACTGTGGTCTTAGATCACAAATTGTTCTCTTCAATATTGGTCATATCTCTAAGGCTTTTTCTCGTTAAGAGCAGCAAAAAATGGCAAAAAAAATGTGGGGTTTCGAAAAATTTGGAATGATTAAAAACGATGCCCGTAATTTCTACGCGTAGTTATCTATGAGTTCATAGATATCCCCCATGTAAGCAAAATTTAATAATTTCAATCCATAGGTAACGTTACCGGGTCGAAAACGGCCGTGTTACTTACACCAAGGATTTTGCCTGGTTGATCGTTGCCAATGTGTTAAAAATTGTAAAACACTTATATGTGGCAATGTTTTTACGAAATCATGAATGAAAATCACCAATGTTACCACATGTTTTCAAAATTTACACGCCTCGGTAAATGGTACGTAGAAATTACCAAACGCGTAGGTAAAGATAACTAATAGGTAGCTACCTACCCGGTTACCTAGGGCTAGACATTACGGGCATTAATTCTTAAAATGATGACAAGAATTTTTTGATTTTTGTAGTTGGACGCATCCACGAGGCCTGACTGCAGCCGATACGCAGATACCACTAAAATTGCGAAAAATAATTAAAATCTTTTTGTCTGTGGTTAAATGTAAGATTTTAGCGAATCTTAGATAAAAACTCAACAAAACATGTTGCAGGAATATGAGGGTACTTGAGACAGCAGATGAGGTGATGGTGAATATCGGCGTAGAATGAACCAAGAGCTGGACCCGTTCCGGTCAAAAAGCCGCTGCATCGGCTGGTTTAAATCGATGTGCTAGAGCCCGCATTTTCATGGTGTACAATGATTCGTCTCCTCCTGTGGTTTTGCCGAAGAAACAGGCGACCATTTGCTTCGAAGTGTCGAAAATGTTCGGAAAATTTGTGCGCAGGATAACTTTTGAAGGGAGTAACCGAATTAGTCCATACTTTTCCCATCGTTAAATGTGTACCAGGCTTAGATAAGGTTTTAATATGGACTCAATCGGTCCACTACTTCGGATACCTCCAACACAAAATTTCGGAAAAGTTCAGTTTAGGGCCATCTCTCGAATCACTTTGATTTTTGTTGTAACAACTTGCATTCACTGCCCTTCATACGACGCTACAAGTTTTATCAGGGGCAAGTCCATACTTCCTGAGAGAATAACCTGAAAGTTGCAAAAAACCCCTATGATACCGCCTATGATAGGTCTATACTTTACACATCCTAATATATCTACCACATATAGATCGGGTTCAAATACGGACTATATTTGTCCGCTCCATCCGATGCCTCCCACACACAATTTCGGATAAGTTCACTTTAAGACCTGATATCGAATCACTTTGATTTTTGTTGAAGCAACTTGCATTCGCTGCCTCAATTACGATGGTAAAAGTTTTTTAGGGGCAAGTACATACTTCTTGAAAAAACAGCCCGAAGAGTGTAAAAACTCCCTATGGCACAATATGTTGTGGCTGGAGATCCACTTCCATAACGGTCAATGTCGATCCATTCCTTTTAGTATCTCCTCCGCAAAACTTTCGATATTTAATCCAAACCAAAATTTTTGTCGGTTCAAACGCCCAAAATTTTTAAACCCCCCAAAATACGTATGTTTTAATATACAAAGGCTGAGAGTATATCTCTGTCGGGAAAGCCGACTGATACTTTTTTACTTGTTTTAGTATATATAAGTATGGGTCTACGACCATTATTTCGATGCGTTACAAACTTTTTGGCCAAAACCAACTTATAATACCCTCCCCACATAGTGGTGTAGGGTATAAAAATAGTTTTATTGTAATTTAAAGTATTCTCCAGCATGACTTATACACCTTTACATGCGTCCAAACCCATTGTCGAAGCACTTTTTCCAATCCGATTGAGACACCTCCACAACATGGTTTTTGAACAGCATCTTCTGGAGTCGAAAATTTTTGATGTGTGGGAACAAAATTAAGTGACTGGGTGCCGTCACGGCTGTACGGCGAATGACCCATCAGTTCCACGTTTTGTCCGGTCAAAAAGCCGCTGTAGCGGCTGGTTTAAATCGATGTGTGATAGCTCGCATTTTCATGGTGCACAATGATTCGTCTCCTCCTGTAGTTTTGCCGAAGAAAGAGGCGACCATTTGCTTCGAAGTTTTTCTTACCATGCGTTTTCACAAATATATTTATAAATTTTTAAATATGTATTGAGAAAAGTATGAATGTATTGGTGAAAATGGTTTGTAACTTTGCCATTGTCTTGCCAATACTGTCGGTGTGTAAACGCCTAGTTACTTCAGCAACTTTCGTTGAATTTGGCTTGCCTTCGAAGACCCAAATGGTCGATTGCAATCGACAAGATCCTTATTTTGAGGGATTGCCAAATTGTGCTGGATCCAACAAGAACAAACCCTTTTTATGCCCTCAGCATTTATGCTAACGACGGTATATACACTTTCATACGAGCAAAATGTGCCTTATCGAAATAATGGTTTTAGACCCCAAGTATGTTTGGACGAAATCCCTTTCAGACAATTTGGAGTTGGTTTATCCATGCCCGTCCGTCCGTCTGTCTGGCTGGCTGGTGCGCATGATAACTCTCGAACGGATGAACCGATTTGGTCCAAAATTTGACTTTCACAATATTTTGTCCAAACTTAGATTAAGTTCGAAGATGGGTTATATCGGTCCACTCCACAATAGTTCGAAAATGTTCAGAAAATTTGGGAGCGCGATAACTCATGGAGGAAGTAACCAATTTGGTCCATACTTTGCATATCGTAAAACTTCTACCAGACTTAGATTAGGTTCTAATATGGACTCAATCGGTCCACTCTTTCGCGTACCTCCCACACAAAATTTCGGAAAAGTTCGGTTTAGGACCTGCTCTCGAATCGCTTCGATTTTTGCTGTAGCAACTTGTATCCACTGTCCCTTATACAACGGTGTAAGTTTCATCATGGGCAGGTCCATCCATATTTCCTGAGAAAAAAGCCTGAAAGGTGTAAAAAAAACAAAAATGATAACTCTCGAACGGATCGGCCGATTCGGTTCAAAATTTGACCTTCGTTATATTTTGTCCAAGCTTAGTTTAATTTCGAACATAATCCACTCCTACAGGTACCTCCCCCCCAAATATTCAAAAATGTTGGGAAAATGTGAGCACGATAACTCTTGAAGAGAGTGACCGTTTTGGTCCAAACTTTACACATCCTAATATATCTACACAGATATACATAGATCAGGTTTGAATATGGGATATATTTGTCCACTCCTTCGATTACCTCCCACACAAAATTTCAGATAAGTTCACTTTAAGACCTGCTCTCGAATCACTTTGATTTCTGTTGAAGCAACTTGCATTCGCTGCCGCCATTACGACGGTAAACGTTTTTTTTTTTCAGCGGCAAGTCCATATTTCTTGAGAAAACAGACCAAAAGGTGTAAAAACCCCTATGGCACCATATAGAGTCGCTGGAGAGCACGAAAAATCTGGAAATTATCAATCGATTTGGTCCAAGATTTGTCTTCGTCATATTTTGTCCAAACTTATTTTCCGTTCGAAGATGGGCAACATCTTTCGTTACTTCCCCCCAATATTTAAAAAATTATACTAAAATGGTGTGCACGATATCTCTTGAACGGGGAATTTGGTCCATACTCTGTATCTCCTAATATTTTCTCTAAATTTAGTTTAATTTCTAAAATGGCCGATATTGATGTTCTCCTTAGGGTACCTCCCCCGCAAAAGTTCAACATTTGTGCCTAAGTGCAGTTTAAGGTCTGTTCGAAGATCCTTTGGAAATGTATACCGATGCTGTTCGTTGTGTTCCTATTTACATCGATAAATGTTTCCCGTGGACAAGTCCATGCTTCCTGGACTACAACACTTTCTTTAATCCCATTTCGATATGGCTTGCGGTTTCCAAGCAAAATCCCGATTTATTTGAAAATCCCTCCGGACATTTTTTTTTTTCATTTTTCTCATCTATGAACATTGTAGTTTCAGAAACCGCAAAAACTTTCCAGGTATAAGCACCTTTCATTTAAATTTAGTTAAGACGCACCGTGTTATAGGATGACCCACTGAAATGACTAGTGAGCTCAATATATATCGAAAAGATATCACTCTCAAAATAAGATCCACTTACATAATGGACACTTTTAATATTTAATCCTAATCCACAGTTTTGTCACAAGTCCAAAAAATGTCCAAAAAGGGTCACAAAATTCTGAAAAAGCCCTAAATACATTCGATCTGTCCGTAAATTAAATTTTCAATTCACATAGGCTGAGGGTATATCTCCGACGACAAAGCCGACTGATACTTTTTTTACTTGTTACGGACAGGTTTTCATGCAATATCGTATACATACGAAATGTCCATGGATGCCTGTATCTCACGGTATGTCACGAATGGCATCCATGTTTTCTGGCACAACGGCCATTTTTGGACGACCTTCGTTTTTGAGCGAACGTCGCCCACTGGTCGAAACCACTGATCTATCCGCGCGAAAGTCAAAAAATCGAACTATAAAATTACGAAATATTTTCCATTGTATCGATACAGACACTTTGCAGACAAAGATTTTGTTTTTTCATTTTTGTTTTTGTAAATATTCACTCAGTTACACACAGGTACAAGCTGAGTTTGTGCAAAATTTCAGTGACGTATTCGTTTGAAAGTTATTAATTTCGCGCCGCTAGATCAGTGCTTTCGACCACCGTGCGTCGGCTACGATTGAATTAATTAAACCAGTTTTTCACAGTGCTATAGGATGCTGCTTCGTCTCCATACGAGTACAACAATTTTATTTCACTGATGCACTCTTGTGCTGGTAATCCACGTCGAAAGTTGTGAAATCTTATCGGACGAAAATACCCCCAAGTAAATTGCATTTTTTTGGCAAATTAATTTTTTGTAGTCACTGTAAACAACGCAGCACATAGTCGTACGTCAAACTTTACTGAATACGTTTATGCTGAAATATATAAAACTATCCAAGGGAAATGTCACGTAGTGTTTCCTAGGCAAAAAAAACTTTTCGAATAGCCCTTGTATTATCTCTTTAGAAATTAAACAAAAAATCTAACAAACGTTAAATATTTGTTGTTTCGTGGCCCACTGTAGTAATGTAGGGTTTTAAAGAAGAAATAAAATATATTTGAATTTATGAAATTTCATTACTTACCAACTATAAGAGATTATGTTGCAAAATCTCCAGGTAGGTATTTGAAGTGTTTTGTTGGTTTATTTGTCTTCGAAACTTTGAACAAATTTATGTTGTAAGTGTTTTATTTTAACTGTTTTGATTTATTGTAGAAATAATTCAAATTTATTCCAACCGGAAGTATTGAAGGTAAATATCGATAAAAGCTTTCTTCTTTTTAAAAAATCAAACAATTGTAGGCTGCGCAAATGAATAAAGAAAATTAAAATAAAGCTCAACAATTGAACGGGATATTCAATATGAATGAGATTGGGGTTTCAGTTGCAGAACAAATACAAGTTGTTATTTTTGTTTTTTTTGCATTTTAATATGTTAATTGCTGTTCATTTTTTTTTTTTTTTGTTATAAAAGAAAACACACAATAACAACAAACGTAAAATGAAAATCAATATTTCAATTGTACTTTTATTGTAATTTGATTTTCTTGGTTTGCTTGGGAAATTTCTTTTAAATTTTTATTTCATTATCTTTCCCTTTTGTCTTCATAATACTCTTATCACTCAGTGAATATAAAATTTGTACTGTAATTTTATGGTTCTTTCTATACAATTATTGTTTTGAGTTATTCAACAAGTCACGTTTTTGAAAACGTTTTTTTATATAATTTCCATATTTTATTAAATTTATTTGTTATTTTCCATTTTTTATTATTATTATTTTATCCACAAATATAAAAAATATGTTCACAAAATATTTGATTTTTTTAATGAATGAATTTCATCACAATATTTTATTTGATTCTTATTTATTTCAATTCTTTTTTTATAGGAATATTCCATTAGATTTACACAATAACCGACAGAGACTACCTAGAAGGTGCATCCGTTTACTTACGCGTATCAACTGTAAATGATATTAGCGCTCACAATCTCAATATATTGCTGTGAGCATTAGTCTCGTTGCAACGAGACAAGAGTTTCTTTTACCCCCTCACTCAACCACCCCTCCATGGGGTAACCATAGTTATATCTCAATTACATGTTTAATTTCATGCAAACCAACCTCCCTCAAGTCCCCCATTGTAGCCATCAATCCTTCAACACGAGACATACCGGCTCAGAATATTTCTTATGGAATTCAATGGTAAGCTTTGCTCTGTTTTGTATAAGGCACGAAAAAGCTTTTCTTCTCATTGAATGTGTGTTCTACGGTTGGAAAATGATGACGAAAGACACGTTATGGCAAACGTTTTCATAGTTCAATACCCTACAATATTCAAACATAGGCGATTAGATTCATGGGCTAAGATGCGAAATGTGGTATTAAGTGAGTACATAAGATGCCTATAAGGGCCAATCCAGCAAACACTGGAAATGTCTCCATATGTTTTGCCAGGTTGTTGGCAAAATCGCTACAAAGAATTCTGAATTTTTAAGGTGTAGTCCTATTTGCCTTCCGAATTGGTTGTACTTAGGGATTCTGTGTTTCCAGAGGCTAAAAACCTTTCTACCAAAAATGGTTTTTATAGGTCCACCTTTCTACCAAAAGTGTTTTTATAGCCACCATTTAACACGACGCGCCACTTTAAACAATTTCGTATTAATATTAGTCTCATTTGCCCTAGGGTGTTTGTCATTTCTCCTACCGGCCGCATCCCCACCTGTGAAAAGAGGGAGGTGTATGGCCATACTACTCTGTCCTTAACGAGGGAACATTCCCAACCTTTGGAAACCTCATGTTTCCAGCGGACAAAAAAGCAAAGATGGAAGAAGGAAAAAACAAGTAAATATGTATCAGTCGGCTTTGCCGACAGAGATATACTCTCAGCCTATGTGAATTGAATCTTTCATCTACGGATAGATCGAATGTATTTATTAGGGTCTTTTTAGAATTTTGTGGCCCTTTTTGGACGTTTGAACTTGACGACCAAAATGTGGAGTAATCTCTGTGGAGTAAAAGCAATCCCTCGTTCTTCGATACGGAATCGACCCGGAATCACACAACACCCATGTGTACATATATATGTTTGTATTTGTATCATTTGTCTGTGTTGGGAGGAGCGTATCCTAAAATGCCTGCTCCGGAATCTTTTGGTCCGTGTGACATCTGCATCCACCACACTCAAACTTCGATGAGATGCAATATATGCCGGCAGTGGGTTCATCTCAGGGGTTTCTCTGGACATGTCCATGTGAGGGACTACCACAGGCACTATGTTGAGTGAGTCGTTGTCATCAGCCGCAACCGCACCAGCCCTGAAAATGCATCCTTTTTGCAATTTAATAGGAATGGACTCCGAGGTAAGATCGAAAAAATAGTGTATTTTATGAGACGGAGGAATATGATGGTCGCTGAGGTGCAGGAAACCAAACTCAATAACAACTGCAGCTTTTGTTCCTCACTACTTATAAAGCCATTGGGCTCCGCTAATGGAACATGCGGACCCCTGATATTAGCGACGCACAATGGAGGAATCTTCAAACTATTGAAAATAATGCCATGAGAGTAGTCACTGGTTGCAACTCAAAGGTACCACAGGAACATCTCCACCACCTGTTAAGGAACACTTCACTTTACTCACGAGGCAGCATGGGATAAAGTGTCAGCAAACAAACCACCCAAACCACCTGAATTGCAAAAAAAACATCAAGCGAAAGAATCACGCCCCTAAAGCTAGATTTCAATATCCCCCACATACCCCCTGACACTGCACCTAAGGCAATATGACAGGCAATGAAAGAGGTCAGAGATCAACATATGCGAGCAGCATTGTAGTTGCCCCCACCAATTAGCTTTGATAGAAAGACATTACCCGGAGACACCAGATCGGTACTATCACAACTCCGTTCTCTCTATCACTCTTAAATCCGGACATTTCAGATGTATGCCCTAAATGTGGACAGACAGCACATATCACGAGACACTACTTCGCGAGGCAGTACGCTTCTTCGACAGATATAACCATGGTGTCACCAGGTCTGACAAATGACATCACCTGATAATCCGTCGGTTCTCTTAGGTCAGATGATCTCCCTATAATTGGTGCGATGATGGAAGAAAAAATATTCTTTAAAAAATCCACGTTTATTGGTCCGATGATCTCCAGGTACCTAAACAGCTATCTATCACTCTTAAACCCTGACATTTCAGATGTATGCTTCTTCGCGAGGCAGTACGCTTCTTTGGACTGAATGAGGAAGCTTAAATGTCCTTTAACTTATTGTTTTCTCTCTTCTATTTCCTTTTCTTGCTCTTTTCTCTCCCACTGTATGTTACATACCAAACGTGTATGGGCTACGACAACAACAACTGCAGATTACAGCGTTCTGATTGTTACAAGGTACTGAGGAAGGATCGCACCAGAAGTGGTGGTGAGGGATTAGCTTTCCTATTGCACCAGTCTCTTCAATACTGAACTATCTCGCTTGAGCCTGGCTCTAATGACCCATACATTGAATGTATGGGGGTAGCACTCAGGTGTGGAACAGCCGAGGTATAGTTGCTGAAGGTATGCATCCCGCCGATAAATAGTGGTACTCCCGATTATAGGCCCAATATTAGCCCGCTTTTCGAAGGTCATAACCGCCTGGTCTTGGGAGACTTTAATGAGTTGTGGCATTCGGTCCTCGGAAATGACCAGATAAATATAGTGCGGGCTGAGCAGATTGATAGATCTATGTTCTGCACGGTCAATGAGGACACCTCTACCATGGTGTCACCAGGTCAGATAGATGACGTCATCGTCGTTCCTCTTGGGTCGACTATCTCCCTATAATTGCCTAAATCAGCTGACAGCCCCGATTTACTCACCTCTGAACGTCTCACTTTCATTCAATCATCAACTGTGGGAAAGCTAATTGGCCTAGTTTCAGAGAGCTCACTGATCACTCACAACATACCTGCTGGTCGGATACCCGGAGTGAGACCACCTATTTGACTGATCATACTACCATTTTCCATGCGAGGTATTTGCAAATATCCGTCACTATATCTACGACCCCTCTGTTCACCACATGGACTGGAGAAGTGAGTACTGAGTTGAATGTCATGGTCGTTGGTAGCAGAATCCCAAAATTCTAAAGGTTACATTCGACAGAATGTTCGTCGTCCGCGCATTCAACTGCCATCTGCGCCAATCTGAAATGTAGGAAGAAAGTCCTCAAGTCCTGGCAGCACTTGGGGTGTAGATAAGGATATAGTGTTGTAGTCAACAAATTTCTATAGAAACAAATATCGCCCGGCAGGGACGTACGCAGGATTTCATTTCGGGGGGGGCCCAACTTGACCAAAAATCATGAAAATTTGAAATGTTATGTAACGTTACGTAAAGCTATTTTAAAGGGTTTGTAAGTTGATTTTATACGATATATTGACACATAGTGCATAAATTCAGTAGTATTTAGGGTACAATTTTATTACAGTGTTTTATTTTTTTACAGAGTATAAAATATAAGTTCTAGGATATATAGAATTGAAAGAAACCACAACCGCAGAGAATTTCAATTGTTTTTGATATCGCTAGATTTTCAGTATTTCGAAGATCTTAGATTAGGTTTTGGGAATTCTTTTAATCCGAACCCTATATAACTCTATTTGCGAGTAGTAGAAATTAATTTATACACGGGTTAACTGTGTTGGAAGGTATATCTCGAAAAAGAAGAATAACTCGAATCCGCAAATGCAGCTTGGACTTCTATATCTAGGTATTGTGTCGATAACCTAAGAATAAAATATTATTTTTGTCATAAAAACGCCAAATTTGCTTCTTTACTAGAAGTGACAGAGTCTGTATAAGACAATTAAAAACTTCAGAAATTTAAAATCGGACGATACCGACTACGACTCATAGACTCCGAATCCTTCTCGCAGTACTGTTTGAGACTACAAAAGTCATGTTTGGTCTATGTCAAATCATTGGGCAAACTCTTAGCTAAATCGTGGCAAAACACTTTAAGTGACAACAATTCCATGATTGTTGTTCCCGCTGTTACAGAAGAAGCACTATTTTTTAATTTTACGAGAGGACTTTTTGGACTCGATGACATTAAACACTTTGCTGGACTCAGTTCTTGCAACTTATTGGACCTAGAATTAAAATATTTCTTAAATTAAATGTATTGTTTCAAATGTTATATAGTTTTGACAAATAACAATCGATCCTTAAAGAACCCCACATAATTATTCGCTAATGTTAAGCAATTAATGAAGAAGGATCACTCTTGTCCAAAAGTGTTTTATATTTATCATAACTTGTAATCTCATCCTGTGTGAATACACAATTTCAAATATTTTTCCTCAACAAATATTTATTCAGGAGCTTTTACAATGTTATGGCCTATATGGACGAAAAAAATTGCTAATAAAAATATCGAAACTTTTGGGATATTTATCTTAACGATTGTGGACGTTCGGAATACATGCATACGTTTTGCTAAAAAAAAGTAATTTAGATCAAAGCGCAGAAGTGTTAAAATTTTGCGGAGAAAGTACCTGTAGAAATAGAGCGACATAGTCAATTTTGGAAATTGATCTTATCCTTTCAATAGTATTTTGAGCTTTGTCAGGAAGCTTGGACTTGCCCACGAAAAGTAGGATATCGCAGTAAACAAGACTACAAGAGTCAACAAGAAAAATGTCCAAAGTATCCTCGAATAGTTTTTAAACTGCATTTATGTTGAACCTTTAAAACGACCCTTTTTGCATTATTTGTTTTCCAGTCTTTAGCAATATCGTAGCCCGCCCTCAGACAGCAGAACTTATATGTCATACAAATACGTTTATAATTAAAAAAAAAATTAAGTAACAGTGTTTTATTTATAAATGCACTTAAAAGTAGAAAATAATTTTTCATGATGGAATCTCTCATATAAAACACTTGCCGTTCAATATTGTCACAATATTTAATTCAAATGCAAGCGTTTTATTTGAGAGATTACATCATGAAAAATTATTTTCTACTTTTAAGTGCATTTATAAATAAAACACTGTTATATAATTTTTTTAATTATAAACTTATTTTCTAGTTTTTAGTGCATTTAAAAATAGAACGCGGAAACTTATTAATTTTATAATTATTTTTAATTTTTTTGTAAATACATTTTTGAGATTTTAAATTTTATTTGTATATACTTGAGATTATTCATATTCGTGTATTGTCATCCAAATCTGAAAAGTGTGCAAAGTTTTAATTCGATTGGTCAACTGCAAACGTGTTAAAAATGAGTTACCAGATTTGAACTAAACACACACCAAAGAAAGTTAAATAAAACACTGTAAAAAACACTGTAATAAAAATCGATTAAATATAGAAAATTTTACATAATTTCTGAAATTCTAGTCAATAGCTGCTAAACCATTGGGAGTTGAACCTTTACAGAAAATCTTCCAAAAAGTGCGCTTAACAATTCCTTGGAACATTCTGAAGATGTAAAATGCTTCCTTCATGTTGTTTCAGCAGTATTTTATGTCACTCTTTTTACGTCATGTATATCAAACACCGTTGACACGCATAGATTATTCTCATATTTGGCAATTCGTGGTAAATTATTAATATATTTATTACATGATCGTGGAAAAATATTCAAGATACACCGTGATAAAGACATTAGACAACAAAGGCATGTTTAGATGAATTGTGTATCACATTGAAGTGAATATTTTTTTCAAAGATATCATTACGACAAATTTGAAAGTTTGGGAGATATGGTGCAAACTATATCAAAACTGTGGTACATTTAGATATTGCATACATCTTATAACGCTAATGCAGTTTTTCGAGTCGATTTTTTGTAAAAATATTTTCTTTGTTCCCTTATCTATAAGTTTGCTAAAAAGGTCGAAACAAATTTCGAATTGGTTTCGGAGATATAGCCCCGATTTGTTTGAGAAATTCAATATTTAGCCATTTTAAGATGAAAACATAAAATCTTAGCTAGATCTGACAAAACAATACCCAAATAGTGTTTTTGTCGTTTGGGTCTGTACTTTCATAAAATCCTCGGTAGAAGTTGTTTGCACACGGCTACCTTAAAAATGTTGGACAGAGTTATTTGAGGATCGGGAAAAAATTCAAGTGGATTTGCTAAATATAGCAGATTTTAGCTGCTTTTGACACAAACAAATTAATTTTACGTCCCTTACTTCTGGCAAACAATTTGTCAAAAATAGCATAACAAAATTTTGGTCAAGCCTATGAGACAAATTTCTATTTGGCTTTTAAGATATTGTCCACGGAAAACCCTTCATACATTTTGTCCCATAGACATTTTTTCATGCACTTTAATTGAGTGTAAGAAAATATGTAATAATTTTTTACAGTAGCTTAACAAATTTTGTTCGACCAAACCATTTCGGGGGGGGCCCGGGCCCCCTGTGCCCCCCCCTTGCGTACGTCCCTGTCGCCCGGTTGGCACGGGCACGATCGTCATAAAATTTCATATATAAGGTTTTTGAGTCAAATGGAACAAATTTAGAGGGTAGGAGTTCCAATCAAAAAAATGGTTGTTTTTTTTTGGGGTCGGTCTAATCTCTAATCTCTATCGAAGCTAAGTAGGCTTGTGCTATCTGTTCTGTTTGAAGCTTCTCATCCACTCACGAAAAAATATTTAGTGGGCGAAAACTGAAATTTTGCCCAGATTTTGTCGTCGCTCCACAGTGCGACTTGACTTTTAATGTAAAGGACGTAGTTTACTAAAATTTTCCAAAAATGTTTCTTATATTTGTGGGTCGTATGTGGATAAATATGGGCCACAAAGACCCGCGGTTTCCTATAGTCCCCACGTATCGGTGGCGATCGTTTCTACGTATTAGGTTCACTTTTCAACCGATTTTGCTTCAAATTGGGATATTGTGGTTTCAGTGGATGGAGAACATCTGTACAAAATTTTAACTATATCTGTTCGGGTTTAGGTATAGTCCCCATTGAGCGATACCGGCCGATATGACATGTTTTAAAGGTTCCAGGCACAGTTACCCACCTATTTATTGGTATTTTGAATTTTTTTTGTTCTTCATAGGTAGAAAACCGCTTTGCGAAATATTACCAACGCTGCACAGTGGTCCCACTTGTATGAGAAGGTGCGACAAAAATATTTATAATTGTCGGATCAATCTGATTTTTTCAGTATATGCTAAAAATATGTAAAAAATACTTTAGCCAAAAAATCATCAAATTGGGTCCAGTTTTTCCTATAGGCCCCATGTAGCGGTAACACCCGATTTCAGTTATTTTGAAGCTCTTATCTACATTTTCGGCCCGAATTGGTTGTAATTTGCCATTTGGAGTTCTCAATGATCAAAAACCTTCTGCACCGAAAATTGTGGTCTTAACTCCAGGTTTCGGTATAGCCCTCATATTACGGTACCTCCCGATTTCAGGTATTTTCAAGATTTTATCAACATTTTCGGCCCGAATTGGTTGTAATTTGCCATATGGAGTTCTCAATGATCAAAAACCTTCTCCGCCGAAAATTGTGGTCTTAGCTCCAGGTTTCGGTATAGCCCTCATATTACGGTACTTCCCTATTTCAGTTATTCTGAGGTTTTTATATACATTTTCGGTTCAACTTGGTTGTAATTTGCTATTTGGAGTTCCTAGTGGTCAAAAAAGGTCTCCGACTGGTATCGTGCACAGGAAAGGAAACAACTTATTCCATTTGAGGTCAGAATATTTCATGGTAGGGCATATAATAAAGTTCAGTGCTACCAAACTTTACATTTTTACTTGTTTTTCATATTTTATGTAGCATTATACATATATCAGAAATATACAAATGTAAAAATACACTCATAAGTAGATCCCAAAACAAAAATGTCTAAATTTTTAAAGAAAAAACCACAACAAACAATTAAAACACAAAACAAAGAAGAAACTGAGAATACAGTAATACGACATATTTACTGAAACGACCAGAGGCATCGTCAGTACTTTTAATGTCACAAACTGAAATGCAAATATATGCAGCTGGAACCAAATTTCTTAAAAACTTGACACTATTTCGAACATTCTTCAAAAAATTTGGAGAGTGGCGAAGGATGGCGAAGTTAGTAAAACTCAACTTCAATTTTTAGGACTTGGAAAAAAATCCACAAAAAAAGTATTATAAAAAAATGTGATTTCCAGCACATTTTTACGAATATTGTGTACACATTTTTATGTAAAAGTAATAAGAAAACCTTGTACTAAAACTTCCATTTCGAAAAAAAAATAATTTTATCCTTTTGATTTTGAGTTATTTGCCTTGTAAGGAGTCACACCCTTACTGATGTTTTTAAAGTTTTTAAATGTCAACTTCTTCTCTTTTGTTTTGTTAAATACCGTTATAAATTACAAAAATAGTGCTGGTATATTAAAATATGATATGTTTAGAGACAATTTGCTGAAATGTCGCAGAGATTTGCTGAAATCGATTTTTCGATTTTTGTCGCAGGTTGGGACCAGTGTGCGTTGGTTATCGTTTTCCTGTAGCTCCAATATGAGGGGTCCCCCATTTGATATATTTTGAAGGTGTTAGGGAATTACAAACAATTTTCAACATAGATCTTTGCTTTGACCCTAACCGCCCTTCCCCCCAAACATTAACAAATGAAAAAACAAATGTATTCGAACCTGGGACCCAAACAACCAAGTGACACGGTTGCAGGCGTCTTAGCGTTCTAAGCCACCATCAACTTGTCAAAGATTCCGATGACAAATATTGATGATCAAAATCTTCTGATAAGAAGAACAAATAAAATAAAGGTGGAAAAAAGCTGCCTTAGTATTTGTAATAAAGCATTGAAAAATAGGGTTACCAGCCAAGTCGGACTATAGGAAAGGTTTGGAATTAAATGACTAACATTAAAAAATAAATAATTCGAATATACAAATTTCGAATGATTTGTGATATAAATGCTAGTCTCCAAGCTTAGCCTTCGTCCACCCACTAAAAAAAAAAAAACACCATTCAATATGCCTGATGATCGGTCTAACCACCCGTGAAACGTAGCATAGTGGTTGAATGTGTGGGACTTCGGTGGATTCCTAATTTTTCAATGTACCTATTAGGTCTAAATAGCTCAACTCGAAAGAGAATTAATTCAAATATCACTCTAAAAATGACCTTCGCCTTAATAAGGCAAAACAAAAAAATGATTTCAGCATGAGCCAGGCTGGGATTCGAACCTGGGACCCCAACAACCAAGTGACACGGTTGCAGGCGTCTTAGCGTTCTAAGCCACCATCAACTTGTCAAAGATTCCGATGACAAATATTGATGATCAAAATCTTCTGATAAGAAGAACAAATAAAATAAAGGTGGAAAAAAGCTGCCTTAGTATTTGTAATAAAGCATTGAAAAATAGGGTTACCAGCCAAGTCGGACTATAGGAAAGGTTTGGAATTAAATGACTAACATTAAAAAATAAATAATTCGAATATACAAATTTCGAATGATTTGTGATATAAATGCTAGTCTCCAAGCTTAGCCTTCGTCCACCCACTAAAAAAAAAAAACACCATTCAATATGCCTGATGATCGGTCTAACCACCCGTGAAACGTAGCATAGTGGTTGAATGTGTGGGACTTCGGTGGATTCCTAATTTTTCAATGTACCTATTAGGTCTAAATAGCTCAACTCGAAAGAGAATTAATTCAAATATCACTCTAAAAATGACCTTCGCCTTAATAAGGCAAAACAATAAAAAAATATTTTTGAGATTTTTTTTGTTTGTTTTGTTTTTGCTGAAGATTGCTTAAGTCTGGAGTATTCCCCTTTGACAGCTTGAAAAATTTAGTGATGATTTCATCCCGGCGAAGGGAATTATCAATTGGCTTTCCGGTTTTTCAAATGATGATTTTTTCTAGTGAAACCCCGAACTCTTTAAGCATCGAGTATTCTCATGTTAATGAGAATGATGCTCACTTTTCGGCTTTCTCAAAAAAAAAAAAAACACCAGTACAAAATATTTGCAAGCTGACAGCAAGATTCAACTAAGAAATCATCGATTTCTGTAAGTTGAAAATAACATCAACACTGTTAACTGTGAGTATGTTGTTGGAATTTATTCAAAAATTCCCCTTTGCGCGTGCCTTCGCTGTTTTCAGTTTGTTTTGTTTTTGTTGAAGATTCAAACATATGATTGCTTAAGTGTGGAGTATTTCCCCATTGGCTTAACTTCATCATTACTTTCTTTACAGAGAGTAATGTGTACAAAACGTACTGATATTGGTAGCGATCAGTAAATTTTGCAAGCTGTTTGTGCTGTCTATCGCCTAAAAGCATCTGGTGTAACTACGATGTCCTGCGAAAACTACTCCAATTTGACCACTTTTTCTATATAAAATGAATGAAATTAGCAAGAATAGTCTTCAATCTATAAAAAGCTACATTTCTTAGTATTGGTGAACACATTTTGGCATAAACGAAACCAACAATGACGTCTAATGCCGGTTCTTCTATCAAATTTTCAAAAATATAGATAAATGAATATTCCAATGACTTTCTGAAAAAGTCGCATATCTCTCAATCCTGCGCGAACCTGCAGCTATTTTGTTGGGTTATCCCTAAGAAAAATATCCCACCTCTCAGAAAATGTGCGATTTTTTTCTGAAAATCACCAAAAATCTTTTAAACAAACCTTCAAAGATTATATAAAAATAATATTTAGTAGACTTTTAAAAAAGTAATTTTTTGGGGAATGAATAGCAACCAAACTAAATTAGATATTACAAATCTATAAACGCCAAATAATCAAAAAATTGTCAAGAATTATAACAGCGACAAAAAACTGTAGTCAACTAACGTACAATTTGTTTGTATCACTCTATTACTTAAGCAAAGCTAGAATCAATTTTTAAGGAAAATAAATATGGTAAAACAAAAGTGCAACTTTTCAGTGCATTTCTAGTTGTATCGCGGGGTAAATCGCAAAACTAAATATGCGGCATTTGCCATGGGATACTTAGCAATGGAATTCAACAAGAATATTATTATTTTTAATTTTTGCCTTATTAAGGCTAAGGTCATTTATAGTGATATTTAATAAATTCTCTTTCGAGTTGAGCTGTTAGTGCGATATATATACTAGTTACCAAGCTTTGCCTTCGTCTGCCACAAAAACATGTTAATACGCCTGAAGATCGACTTAACCACCCGACTTAACCACTCCTAGTTTGTCAATGTATCTCGTAGGTCTAACAGCTCAACTGGAAAGAGAATTAATTAAGAATATTATTAGTTCTATGTACTTTAATTTTTGAATAAAGTTCCACTAAAGTTCCCATATTTCGCACTGTGCGCTCTACTGAAAACACTCCGGATTTCCTGCCCTTCACCTTTCGTAGTAACTCCCAATCGGATACTATAAAAGCGAATCTCGGTTAACACATATAGGGCAACCAAAATGTCACAATTGCCAGTTAATGTTTCGCATTCCTCAAGTGGTTTAAAAGCTTTTGGCTAAGCTATTTTACCGTACTTGACTCACGTGGCACAGTAACGTGCATCAGACTCTCTTCAGACAAGTTTGTTGTGTTTTGAGAGAGACTGAATGAATCAAAGCAAAATATTTTTGATTTGTTTTTTTCTTGTTCTAGCTTTTCGTGAGTGCTATTGTCATTTCACTTTTCACGGTTGGTATTTGTTCTCTTGCCTGCGGTGGTGATGTTGTATAATTAAGTTTGTTTATCAGGTCGCATAATAAGTTAGGAAAAACAAGTTGTGGTCTCGTTTTACGATAAACACTTGTAGGTTGCAATATTACTATACTGTTTTATTAGTTTTTAAGGGAAAATTAGGCTTGATTTGTCGAATGTTGTCTCCCACCATAAATGAATGGTTAATCGACAACAAAAACATTTTCCAATTATTTTGCGTTTTACCCCAACAAGTACTACGTCATTGATGTTATTCATTTTATCTACTTATTTTGTTATTTTATTCTATCTTTCTACTGTTCACGTCAGCAATCCATACAACATGGCAAATTTTCCAGCTCGGTGCAGTGCATTGAATGCACTTAAACGCTGCACATCGATACACACGAGCATGCAAATGACATTTTTGTGTATTACTCAAAAACGAAACAATGTCAATTTTGAGTGCATTCATTGTTCGATCCAATAAACGGATTTATTCATAGACAAACCGCTGCAAGTCTGAATGAAAATTAAATTTTTTTATTCCAATTGTTTTTTATTTTGGGTTATTAGAATTCACATTTCCATTGGAGAAAGGAACAAAACGAATATGAAATGCCCAGAATTTCTCCAGACTTGATTAGGAAGGCATTGTGATGGTATTCCGTGTAAAAATACCTTTTGATTCTCTTTTGTGTGGAAGACCTTCTGATGGTATTCAATGTATGAGGATCTTCTGTTGGCCTTCCTTCTATGTCAAAACAATTAACAATAAGAACATCGTTAAGTTCGGCCAGGCCGAACTTGTTATACCCTCCACCACGAGTTGTATTGAATTAAAATGGAACAATTATGTAGTTTCCTTTCGTTTATGAAGAAGACTAAATACCCAATTTCAGCAAGTTCGGTAAAACAATGTGGCTAACCTTCAAAACCTTCGGGAGGTACCGTTCTACAGACCTATACCGACAAATTTCTGCGAGTTTTTTACCCCAACGGAGACTATGTACCAAATTTCAGCCTTTTCGGTGTGATAATGAGGCTAAAACCTTCAAAATACCGTAAATCGGGTGGTACTATTCTATGGGACCTATATGAAGGCTTGGACCTATAACAACAAATTATATATATATGGAAAGTTTAGTACCCCAAATAAAGACCAAATACCAAATTTCATCCATTTCGGTGGAATATTGAGGCCACAACCTTCAAAATTCCGAATATGGAGAGGTGCTGTTCTATGGGGGCTATATGAAGACGGGGATCTATACCGACAAATTTCTGGGGGAAAGTTGTATACCCCCAACGATGACTAAGTACCAAATTTCAGTCATTTCGGTGTAATGGTGAGGCTAAAACCTTCAAAATGCAGAAAATCGGGTGGTACCGTTCTATGGGGGCTATATAAAAACGTGGACCGATATATATAGATACTTCTGTACCAAATTACAAAGCTCTATCTTGAAAATTGTGAGCTGTATCTTGATTTCAACAGACGGATGGACAGACAGATGTACATGATTATATCGACCTAGAATTTTACCCCCTTCAAGAATGTATACTTTATAGGGTCTCCGATGAATATTTCGATGTGTTAAAAAGGGAATAAAAAAATTTGATTATACCCTCCATATTATGGTGGAGGGTGTAAAAAGTATCAGTCGGCTTTGCCGACAGAGATATGCCCTCACCCTATGTGAATCAAAACTTTCATCTACGAACAGATCGAATGTGTATAGGGTCTTTTCTGAATTTTGTGCACATTTGAACTTCCACACAAAAATGAGGATTAGAATTAAAGTTCAAAAGTGTTGCGGAGGAGGTACTTAAATTAATGCACCGACACATTTTCGACAGATATCGCACCCACTAGTCTTTTCAGTTGGTCATCGTATAATTTTTAGACCAGTTTGCCAGGAGGTATGGTCTTGTCCATGGAAAAAATAATGTTGCTATAAACAGGACCACAACGAACAGCATCGGTATACATTTCCAAAGGATCGTCGAACAAACCCTAAACAGCACTTGGACACAAATGTTGAACTTTTGTGTGGGAGGTACCCTAAAATGAGGACCGTTATGAACCATTTTAGAAGTTAAACTAAATTTGGACAAAATATTAGGAGAGATATTAGGAGAGACCGGAAGTTATGGACCGGTATTGTCCATCTTTGAACTGAAACAAATTTTGGACAAAATATTACGAAGGCAACATTTTGGAACATTTTTTCCGAACATTTTTTAACTTTTGTGGGGGAAGTACCTGAAGGATAGGACCGATATGGCTTATCTTCGAACTTAAATTCTGTTTGGACAAAATATTACGAAAGTCAAATTTTGGACCGAATCAGCAGATCCGTTCGAGAGTTATATTGCGTTCCAAGCACTACACACTATGTCATAGGGTATTTTTGCGCCTTTCAGACTATTTTCTCAGGAATTATGGACTTGCCCCAAACGAAACTTGTACTGTTGTATGGGGGCAATGAATAGAAGTTGTTACCACAAACATCAAAGCGATTCGAGAGCAGGTCCTAAACTAAACTTTTCCGAAATTTTGTATGGTAGGTACCCGAAGGAGTTTACCGATTGAGTCCATATTAGATGGTCATTTAAGTCTGGTAGACATTTCACGATGTACAAAGTATGGGCCACATTGGTTACTCCCTTCAAGAGTTATGGTGCGCACAAATTTCCCAAACATTTTCGAACTTTTGTGGGGGAGTTACGGGAAGGAGTGGACCGATATAACCCATCTTCGAGCTTAAACTAAATTTTGGACAAAATATTATGAAAGCCAGATTTTGGAGCGAAACGGTTGACCCGTTCGAGAGTTATTGTGCGCTCCAGCCAGCCAGACAAATGGACGGACATGGCTAAATAAACTCCAAATTGTCTGAAACACGTTTCGTCCAAACATACTCGGGGTCTAAAACCATTATTTCTATGAGGTACATTTTGCCCGCATGAAAGTGTATATATCCTCGTTAACATAAATGCTGAGGGTATAAAAGACCTTTTTATGGCCTTCTATGTCGGAGAACCTTCAGATTTTCTATGAATATGTTCTGATTGTCTGCTATATCAGAAGACCTTCTTATGGTATGTTAGAAGACCTTCTGATGACCTTCTTTCCAAAAGACATTCTGTGGCCTTCGATGTCAAAGGACATTCTGTTGGCCCTCTATGCCCAAAAACATTGAGTTGTTCAGAAGGCCTTCTTATGGTCTTCAATATTAGAAGTAGAAGCAGGCGTGGTCGGGTCTTTGGCCACAAAGAAGTACCAGGATTTTAGATTAATTCGTATATTTTAAAAACCGATACATTCGTAATATATGCAAATATAAAATTTTTTTAATATCGCATAGGAGAAGCATCTCGCCGCCTCTGAAATTCATTGAAATATGTAGTCTGTTTCGGGGTCCACCCCTGTACTTTACCTGACAATTTCAAGAAAATCGGTTCAGTAGTTTAGCAGATGTAACATATTTTGAAAAGTGGGTGTGGTCAAGTTTTTGGGTCCCAAATAAGTAGGTTAAGTCGGAGACACAACCAAAATTGTCTCGCAAATTAATTTCCAGACCACATTTTTCAATTATGTAGCCTATTTTCACCTGGGGCCATCCCTGTACAATGGCAATTTCAGAAAAATCAGTTCAGTAGTTTTTGTAGAAAATATTAAAATTGAAAATTGAAAAAAGTGGGCGTAAAAGTGAGCGAAAATTGGGCGTGGTCAAATTTTCTTTGCATAGAAATCTAAGTCGGGTTATGACGAATATTTTTAAAAAATTTCCAAATCGGTCCAGCCGTTTTCAACTGATGCCATTTCCAACGAACGACATTTGATTTTTATTTATAAGCATTTTTAAAGAAATAGGTTTTAGGGGAAGTACCCCACCCCCTCCGGAATTCAACAAAATTTGTAGCACAATTTAACCGGGCGCCATCCCTGTACATTCCCTGACAATTTCAGGAAAATCAGTTCAGTAGTTTTTGTAGAAAAGATAAAAATTGAAAAGAAGTGGGCGAAAATTAGGCGTGGTCAAATTTTCTTTGCATGAAAACCTAAGTCGGGTTATGACGAATATTTCAAAAAATTAATTGTCGAAATAGGTTCAACCATTTTCAACTGATGCCATTACCAACGAACGACATTTGATTTTTATTTATATAGATAAGGTCGTTCTGAAATTTTTCTCAGGAAAAACACATTTTTAAAATCCCCTAAAATAGAACAAATTTTAATCAAAATGTAAATGTAAAAGCATTTAGAACTTTCGTCATTTTTATTACACGTTTTGGATGAAAAGAAGTATTTTTGGTAGCAAATTTCGAAGTTTCAAATTTCATGAGTAGACGTTATTACATTTTGAAAACCAAATTTGCAAAAAAGTAAAAATGCAGCTATACTTTACCTTATATAATTGTGAACTACTTGTGCAAAATGTCACCAAAAGCATAGACATTTCCGCTATTTTCATTTCCAAATTAAAGACAATATCGATAACAATCGATTTTTTAAAATGATATATTGAAAATATCTAATGTTGGGAATATCGATAGCTTGCCAGCTCTATGGTGACAGCCGCTGACGGGAACACGGGTGTTGTGTAGTTCCGGGTCAATCCGGTATCGAAGAACGCTCCGCCGCACAGTGGTACCATTTGTTTGGAAAAGAGTGCTAAAAATCTAATCTAAGCTACCGCCTCCAAATTATAAACGTAGGTTTATAACAATCCAAAATGATAGAAAACCATTTTTAGAGGATCTAGGTCCATATTTGGGAATAGCTCCCATAGAAAGGTACCTCCCGATTTTTGGTATTTTGACGATTTAGGCCAAATTTACCAACCGATTTGGATGTTATATATAGCTCCACGTTGAGGTATATCCCCCATATAAATGTACCCTCAGATTTTTCGTATTTTGACAATTTTAGCGAAATTTTCCAACCGAATTTGTTTTTTGAATTTGTTTTTTTCGTTAAAACATTGTCAATGCCATCACCTATAAGTTTCATTTTGAAAATTGCACATTTACCTCTCCAATTTTTTATAATTTTACTCATAACCTACGAATACTTTGCGGATGTATTTTTCGTTTTTAAGGCCTCACATACAAATCACAACATCTTCGACTTAACTTGGCATATAAGCGCTGTAAATTTACAAAAATAATGCTGGATGTTAAAAATTTGATATGTTCAATCGAATTTTTGTCGCCATAAATTTTTCGATTTTTGTCCACGAGCGGAACCACTGTGCGCCGTGGGATTGTTTCTGATTGTCTTCTATGTTAGAAGTCCTTCTGATGGTCTTCAATGTAAGAAAATCTTCTGATGGTATTTTATGTAAGAAGACTTTCCGATGGTAGTCTATGTGCAGATTTTCCTTTCTTCTCATGATCTTTTTTGTTAGAAGGTCTTCTAGCGATCTTAGGGCCATTATTATATGTGTTATTTTACTATCTGATGAAACGCAAAATAAACCAATTTAGAGACATTAAAAATATACATTTTTACATTGAAAGTTAACGCCAAGAAGTTCCTCCTTGAAATTCAATCATCACTTTTAAATTTAAGTTAACCGGAACGCTATAAATCTGTTCGGTAAATCCAAACTATATATATACATATGTACATACATATATCATTATTTTATCACTTTTTCTTTTTCAAAAGAAAAAAGTTTTCTCATAAAACTTTGCTCTTGACTTTGACCATTGCAATGTGTCCTTGCAAATTGTGCGCAATTTCCAAAGAACAATACGAAACAAAAGTTCAAAATTGCAACATTTCATTATGCCTTTGTGTATGTAATTGTCAGAACAGAAATTCATATCGACGTCATTAGTTGACACCTCTAGGTATGTTAAGGAATCCTTTGAAGATGATAAATGTGTTTCCCCCTTTTTTCCGGGTCACATTGTGTGGAGTTGATGTAACAACGGTGTCGTTTGAACGAGTGTGTTTTCTCTTTTAAGTTTTCCACAAACGCTATGCTCCAATCGGCATCGACTTTCATATTAGACGGTCTATTGATTTTAATATAAAGTTTGTCATGTCAATTCCTAGGGAAGTCCTACTCTATAGATCCCACATGGTGCTGAATATTGGTACCTGCTGTAACTTAGTTTTAGTTTATTACACCTGATATTTTAAACATATGTATTTATGTTGGCGTTTCACATTGATATGGTTTTTTTTCACTGAGCCTCTCACCACCCAACTACAATTCCAGCAAGTCACATGACCAATCGAAAGAAATGTGTTTGTTTATAATTTATATAACATAAATTGCACGTTTATAATAAAACATGTGATTAGGGTTAGGAAACCGGATAAGATACACAAGGTTTTGCAATGAAGGCGCGCAAACACCAGTCAGTGCACATGTGGACAAATTTTACAATTTTGTAAGAGAAAAACGTTTAGATCCCCATAAATATCAAAAATTCCATGACAACTATTGCAATTTATTTTGACAATTATTTATTTGTTACCAAACATAAAAATCCTTTGCTACCCTCTCCCCCACACCACTACACTCCAGCATGTTCCATAATCCAATCTCGCACATAAGCAACTCTAGAATAGATACCAGGATAATTCGGTCTAGCACACCCATAACCCCATGAAACAACACCAACAAGAACACCATCTTCGGTAACCAAGGGTCCTCCCGAATCTCCCTGACATGCATCCTTACCACCCTCAGCATAGCCGGCACACAGCATACGCTCCGTAACACCACCAAAGAGGCCATATCTTCGAGAACATTCTTTTTGATTGAATATTGGAACTTTAGTTTGACGCAACAGCTGTTCCCAATCTGTACGATTTTTGGTGTTACCCCAACCGGTAACTAGACACACAGTACCATCCATATAGTCTTCTTTAAGCTTGGGCAAATCCACAATTTTCTTCGTTTCGTCCAGCTCAATTTCCTTAGATAACTTGATGAGAGAATAATCATAGTCAACATTGCGTATATTGAATTTTTCATGTTGCACCAGTTTGGCAACATCAATCAAATCACCGTCTTTATCAGTATCCGTGCTACCCAAACGAACTTTAAGCTCCGAGGCCTCTCTGCCGCTAAAATAATGGTTGCATATAACTAAAATTAGTTTTAATGCCAAAATTCTTCCACTTACTATGTGCAATGTGCCGCAGTTAATATCCACTCCTTGGATATAATGGAACCACCACAAATATGCATTGACCTCGTCTGCAGTGATATCTGATATGGCGCCTCGGTAATATTTATTCGTTGACCACCAACAATGCGTCCATCTGGTCTGGGTTTCATGGGAAATTCTCCATCCTTTAAGGTAATTAGTTCTCCGGATGAATCAAGCGATCTAGCATCCACCACCAGTGCAGTCAGCAACAGTATAGCGCTCAATACCCTAAACATTTTGTAGCCTTTCCACGAACAACTATCGATCGAAGTGTGTTTTAAAAGCCACTTGTCTACAGTTTTTATAGTCAATGTTTGATCATGACATAGATCGGAAAATGTTTTACTTCAATTGAAATCGAAAAATTAGGCCACTGCAATGTGAATAAGTGTGATCTATGCCTACAATAATATGCTATTATTGCAAATTATAATCACAATCATTTATACGGACCTTTTATGCCGGTCTCACTTGTTGTTGGCAACTCGGAATGTGTGGAATAATAATGATTGGAAGAAACATTGGTGGACAGCTTTATGGAGTTTGGATAGATGTAGAAACGCAAAGAAATTCAACTAAATAAAGTTCGTTATTTTACCGAAGTACCTAAGATGCGCTATGTGGAACTCAGATTTTGAAATTCAGAAGAATGATATTGAGGTCTACGATGTATGAAATATTACATATATTGGCGACCATAATATATATTCGAATCGATGAAGAGGCCCAGAAGAAATATTGAGAGTATTCGCAAGTATGTAAAAATGCATCGAAAAAAATATATCAAGACAACTTTAAGTGCGTACGTTAAAATGTCAGATAATGTACATAAAATGTTTGATTCGGTAGGCCCTTTTTTATGGTGCCTATATCTAACTATGTACATATGTTGACAATTTTTGGTGGGCTAGAAATTGGGAGGTACCGTAATATGGGGGTTATAATAAAACATGGACCTATGTTGACAGTTTTTGATGGGAGCCTTGAATATCCAATAACTCCTAATTCGGTTAAAAATTGTAACTAGAATCCTCAAAATACCGAAAATCGGTACATAACGTTGGAACTTCAAATGTCATTAACAGCTAGTTCGGAGGTATGTGAGCTATACGAAAATATGAACTTAAATGAACAATTTTTGTTGGCTTTTAAATTTCAAATTACAGAAAGTTCGTCCAAAAAATAAAGCTAAGGTACGGAAAATCGGGAGGTTTGTTTTGGGGCTATACCAAAACATGGACCTACCTTCGTTTAAACATTTTAAGCAAAATCCTCAAAGTACCGAAAATCGGAATGTATCGTTATATTGGGGCTATGTTGGAAATTGTTGATGCAGATGTGTGGTGACCACTACAACCTTCAAATGTCAAATTTGTCAAAATTGCCAATTACTGAAAATTGGGAGGTACCGTTATATGGGAGCTATATCCGAACCTGGACCTATGTTGACAATTTTATATGGAGAGGTGTTGTGACCACTAAGAACTTCAAATGTCAAATTACTGCTAGTTCGGTTTAATATTGTAGTTAAAATCATCAAATTACTGAAAATCGGGAGGTACTTTTATATGGGAGTTTTATCAATACATCGACCTTTCTTGACAATATTTGGTGGAGAGGTGTGGTGACCACTCAGAATTTCAAATGTCAAATGTTCAAATTACAGATAATTCGGTTAAAACTTGTAGGTAAAGTTCTCAAAATACCGAAAATCCGTTATATGGGGATACCGAAATCCGTTATACCGAGGTACCGTTATATGGGGCTATACCAAAACATGGACCTACGTTCATAATTATTTCGAAAATAAGTTTTTTGGTCACTAAGAACCCTAAATATCAAATTATAGCTAATTCGGTCTAGAAATGTGACTTAAATGGGATGGGGGCTATTCCAAAACATGGACCTACGTCCACTAGTTATATAATTTTTTTGACATTTAAGAACCCTGTCAAATTATAGCTACATCGGTCTGAAAATGTAGCTATAAACGTCAAAATACCGTAAATCGGGGGTACCGTTATATGGGGGCTATACCAAAACGTGGACCTATGTCCACAACTTTTGTTATATAAGTTTATTTACACTTAAGAACCCTAAATGTCAAATTATAGCTTAATCGACCTGAAAATGTAGTTAAAAACGTAAAAATACCGTAAATCGGGGGGGGGGGGGGGGGGGGGGGGTGGCACCGTTATATGGGGGCTATACCAAAACGTGGACCTATGTCCACAACTTTTGTTATATAAGTTAAGTGATGCTTAAGAGCCCTAAGTGTCAATTTATAGCTAAATCGGTCTGAAAATGGTAGCTAAAAACGTCAAAATACCGTAAATCGGGGGTACCGTTATATGGGAGCTATACCAAAACGTGGACCTATGTCCATAACTTTTGTTATATACGTTTATTGACACATAAGAACCCTAAATGTCAAATTATAGCTACATCGGTCTGAAAATGTAGCTAAAAGCGTCAAAATACCGAAAATCGGGAGGTACCGTTATATGGGGGCTATACCAACCCATAGAGCTATGTCCATAATTTTTGGAATATAAGTTTGTTGATCACTAAGAACCCTAAATGTCAAATTATAGCTAATTCGGTTTGAAAATGTGATCAAAATACATGAAATCGGACTTGACCTACCTGCAAAAAAATACGCATCTTCCCAAAAAAAAAAAATCAGCGTCCTATCTCCATTGTTGTGGATGCTTTGGTAGTTGCGGACAAATGTTATCGCGGTTTTACTTCTGCTTTTAAGAAAAAATTATTATAAAAACGCTAATTATTTTATTCAGCACAATTGTCACTAAAGAGTTATCACGAAGTGGCGTCATTAAGTAGATTGCATAATATTTGTAAAATGTTACTCAGCATTCGAGGAATTTACAAAAAATTGGAAAAATTTTAAATGTAATCCGAATTTTTTGAAAATATAGGTCCGTTTACCCATCAAAAATTACAAAAAAAATAACAGTACAAAAAACAAATGTTGGTTTGGAATAATAGTTTTCACATGTATTCTATAGTTGAAAATATTGGAAAAATTCCATAGGAGTACTTCTTTTATTTTTCTTGAAACTCCCAAGAAAATGGGCGGATTTTGCTTTATCTACATTCACATAGAAGGTTTCCCATTGAGGAAAGTTATCGGGTTGTTGAAATAAATCATTTGACTTCTTAAACGGAAATAGAGTTCAAATAAACCGCTTTAACTTATATGCATTATTAAAATATGTATGTGTAAATCGCGTAATTGTCAAATCGTTTTGTCCGCATGTGTTTTCCATGTACAGCAAGACCATATCTTTTAATTTGTATATATTTTTATACCCTACACCACTATGTGGTAAGGGGTATTATGTGTTAGTGCATTTGTATGTAACATACAAAAGGAAGCGAGATAGACCCATAGTTTCTTCTAGGGATATACATAGAATCACTTTCTGAGTCGATTTATTCATGTCCGTCCGTCCGTCCGTCCGTTCGCAACATACAGGTCGCATCTGTTGACCGATTTCGCTGAAAATTGGGGAATACCATTTTTTTAGCCGTCGGAAGATCAAGTTCGAAGATGGGATATATCGGTCCACGTTTTGGTATAGCCCCCATATAACGGAACCCCCCGATTTACGGTATTTTGACGTTTTCGGCTACATTTTCAGACCGATTTAGCTATATTTTGACACTTAGGGTTATTAAGTGTCAATAAACTTATATAACAAAAGTTCTGGACATAGGTCCACGTTTTGGTATAGCCCCCATATAACAGTACCCTCCGATTTGCGGTATTTTGACATTTTTAGCTACATTTTCAGACCGATGTAGCTATAATTTTACATTTTGGGGTTCTTAAATGTCAATAAACTTATATAACAAAAGTTGTGGACATAGGTCCACGTTTCGGTATAGCCCCCATATAACGGTACCCCCCGATTTATGGTATTTTGACAGTTTTAGCTACATTTTCAGACCGATGTAGCTATAATTTGACATTTAAAGTTCTTAAATGTCAATAAACTTATATGACAAAACTTGTGGACATAGGTCCACGTTTTGGTATAGCCCCCATATAACGGTTCATTTAAGTTCATATTTTCGTATAGCCCGAACTAGCTGTTAATGACATTTGAAGTTCCCACGTTATGTACCGATTTTCGATATTTTGAAGATTCTAGCTAAATTTTTTAACCGAATTAGGAGTTATTTGACATTAAAGGCTCCCATCAAAAACTGTCAACATAGGTCCATGTTTTATTATAACCCCTATATAACGGTACCTCCCAATTTCTCGCCCACCAAAAATTGTCAACATACATAGTTAGATATAGGCACCATAAAAAAGGGCCTCCAGAATGAAGCATAAATGTACATAAACATTATCTGACATTTTAACGTACCCACTTAAAGTTGGGGATAGGAATGAAAAGTAATTATTCCATTTTAGTTCAGAATATTTTATGGTGTAGGGTATGAAAAGGGTGACGTAGGGGATGGAAGATACCAAGGAACGGTCCTGACCGGTTTTAACATGGCAAAGCCCAGGATTTATCTTGGTCCCTCTTTCATCCCAAGTGGACACTGACCTCCCCGTGGTGTCACCTGGGGAACTGCCTTTAACGCCCGTTAAAGGTAGTGAGCTAACATGTGCCGCGCGTTCACCCATAAGAACGTTAAAAACTTGGGTTTGGGCGTCGGGTTAGTAACCCTCCCCTAGAAAAAACAGCCTACTATGAAAAAACGAAAGAAAAGAAAAACAAACCCCTCTAAAGTTGACGAATCCCGCAAACGTTTTAAGGACCATGATCTGCGAATCTGCACCTGGAATGTTCGCACTCTTTATAGAGAAGGTGCAGTCTTCGCATTGGCAGACGTACTTGAAAAGTACAAGACCGATATTACTGCCATACAGGAAATACGATGGATTGGGAAAGGCGTCACAACAACACCTAAAGGTGACGCACTGTATTATAGCTGCCATGACGTAAAGCATGAGTTTGGTTGTGGATTCGTAGTTAGTCGGAGACTAAAACATCTTGTATCCAGCTTCACTCCAGTGAATGAAAGACTTGCTGCAATTCGAATAAAAGCTAAATTCTTCAACATCAGCTTTATCTGTGCTCATGCTCCCACTGAAGAAAAGGATCAACAGACCAAAGATATATTTTACGAGCGCTTAGAAGAAACATATGACCGTTGCCCTGCCCATGACATTAAAATCATTCTAGGCGATTTTAATGCCAAAATTGGAAAGGAGAATATCTTTGGCCCAACAGTCGGGAAATTCAGTCTCCACAGTGAAACATCTGACAATGGTATGAGACTGATAGACTTTGCAGCTGCAAAAAACATGGTAGTTAGCAGTACCAGATTTAATCATCTCGATATTCATAAGGGCACCTGGCTGTCTCCAGATCAGAAAACAAGAAACCAAATTGATCATGTTGTGATAGATGGAAGACATTCATCGAGCGTGTTGGATGTACGATCGTTCCGAGGCGCAAACATTGATTCGGACCACTACCTTGTTGCAGCAAAGGTACGCACCCGCTTAAACGTAGCAAACAAAGTACGAACAGACACAACACGAAAGTTAGACATCGGTAAGCTGCAATCACAACAGATAGCCACAGCATATTCCACTCAACTAGCCCAATTGCTTAATCAAAGCCCTCCTCATCCCGATAACATATCAGCGCAATGGCAAAGCATTGCCCACTCCATGCAAACAGCCGCAAAATCCATACTTGGATACCAGAGACCTCCACCAAGGAATCCATGGTATGATGAGGAGTGTCGTGCTGCCACCGAAGAGAAAAATGCGGCATATAAGGCTACTTTACAATCCGTAGCAACGCGTAGCGCACGAGAGAGATACAGGGAGAAAAGGAGAGAGGAGAAACGTCTTTTCCGCAGGAAAAAGAGAGAGATGGAAAAGCGGGAGTGTGAAAAAATCGAGATGTACAGGAGCCAGAATGAAGTCCGAAAATTCTACCAAAGAGTCAAGCATCAAACTGATGGCTTTGGTACAGGCACATCCTCCTGTAGAGACCAGCAAGGTAATTTGGTAACTGATACAGATAGTGTACTCAGGATATGGAAAGAACATTTTTCAAATCTGTTGGTATCCAATAGCAGCGAAGACGACGAAGATACCACAGTCCCAATCCCAGAAGATGGTATTGAATGTATACCGCCCAGCCAAGATGAGGTAAAGACAGCAATAAATCGGCTGAAGAATAATAAGGCAGCAGGGGCCGATGGCTTACCAGCCGAGCTGTTCAAAACCGGAGGCGACACGCTGATAAGGTGTATTCATCAGCTAGTTAGCACCATCTGGCAGGAAGAACGAGTACCCGACGATTGGAACCTGAGTATCCTGTGCCCCGTCCACAAGAAGGGAGATAAGACTGTATGCTCTAACTATAGGGGCATAAGTCTACTCCCTATTGCCTACAAGATCGTGTCAGGGATATTGTGCGAACGACTAAAGCCAATGGTCAACGAGATTATTGGACCATACCAATGCGGCTTTAGACCTGGCAAGTCCACCATTGACCAGATATTTACCCTGCGGCAAATCCTGGAGAAGACCCAAGAGATGCAGATCGACACCTACCACCTTTTTGTCGATTATAAAGCAGCCTTCGACAGTCCGCTGCGCTCAAAAGTATTCCAAGCCATGTCTGAATTTGGTATTCCCGCAAAGCTCATCCGGCTTTGTAAAATGACTTTAACTGACACGAGGTCCTCAGTTAAAATAGGAAAGAACCTCTCCGAAGAGTTTGGTACCAAAAGAGGTTTCAGACAAGGAGACAGCCTTTCGTGTGACCTCTTCAACATCCTGCTAGAAAAGGTTATACGAGAGGCAAACGTCAAAAGAAGTGGCACAATCTACACCAACAGTCACATGTTACTTGCTTATGCTGATGATATAGACATCATGGGTCGATCAGTAAAAGAAGTAACTGATACCTTTATAAAGGTCGAAGGAGAATCTGCTGAAGTGGGTCTGGCGCTGAACGGTGAGAAGACCAAGTTAATGGTGTCGACGCGCAATGCGTCCATTGAGCTCGGACCGACTGTGGAAGTTGGTTCCTATAATATTGAGGTAGTAAAAGACTTCGTCTACCTCGGCACCTCCGTCAACACAACAAACGACATCAGTTGTGAAATAAAAAGAAGAATTGTATTGGCCAACAGATGCTACTTTGGATTAAGTAAGCAGTTTAAAAACAAAGCCACATCTCGTCAAACAAAAATAACGCTCTACAAAACACTGATACTACCCGTGCTGATGTATGGCTCCGAAGCCTGGGTACTTGCGCAAGCAGACATGGCAGTGCTTGGTGTGTTTGAGAGAAAAATTCTTCGAAAGATCTACGGACCAATCTGCGTTGACGGTGAATATCGACGTCGCATGAACCACGAGCTGTATCTGCTATACAACGACATCAATATTGTTAAACATATCTTAAGAATGAGCGATGATGAACCCGCTAAAAAGGCGTATGAATACATGCCACATGGCGGTGCACGCAGAATTGGCAGGCCAAGGAATAGATGGCGCAAACAAGTGGATGATGAGATGACAAGGCGCGGTATTCCAGTGTGCAAAGCAACAAATAGAGAGGAATGGAGATCTCTTCTTAGTTCGGCCTATAGAACAAATGTTCTGTAATGGGCCAGCTAAGTAAGTAAGTAAGGGTATGAAAAGTTCGGCCCGGCCGAACTTAATGCTTTTTTACTTGTTCGAAATATAATTTGGACGCTAAGATGTAGCATCGGCTGCATCTTAGCATTAAAAACCTATAAAACATCGCTAATTTGCGCAAAGTTCATACAATTTCGTTCCGCAACCGGTTTTAGTGTCACCATGAAAATCTGCATCGATATATACCTATTTCAAGGCAATCAGTCAAGAACCGTGGATGTAGCATCACACACTATTTTTGGGATAAAATTAATGTAGTTTCCCTATCATAAAGTTTTTAAATCTCTGTTTCCGCAAAAAGGAAGATGCTGCACTAGTTTTTTCATAGCAGTGCAAGCGGCCGACAGAATACGCGATAAAATGCGCGATATTTTCAAAAACAATATTAGGTGATTTTCCTACCTTGGAATTTTCCCTATTTCGCGTTTTAGTAGATGGATTTTAACGAGTAATGATTTATTAAATCCGCAACGTAGAAATCCAAAATTTGCAATCATGCACGAGTAAATCGAATGTCAATTGTACAAATTAGACCCGAAATATATGATTTTTAGAAATTTGTTCGCACAAAATTTTCGTATTTGGATACAGATTTCTCAGAATCGTGAGTTCTTCATTCCTACATATGATTTTCTGAAAAACCTGTTTGCGGAACGAAATTATAAGAAAATTTCAAAAAACACTTAAAATCTGGCTTCAAAATGTCAGCATCATTTAATCGTAGACACAGATCAAATTTTGAAAAGTTATACATTGGTGGGATAATCCTTATTAAGTTGCCTTCTACTTTCACTTTGACAGGAAAATCGGGAAAAATGTGGTTTAATCACAAATCGAGAGAAAGCAAAAAATGTCACTTTGGCTTCAACCCATTTTTACCCATTTTTATACCCTCAGCCTTTAGGCTAAAGAGGGTATTTACGCTTTGATACGACCAAAAATGTGCCTCATCGAAATAATGGTTTTAGACCCCAAGTATGTTTGTACGATATTCGTTTCAGACAATTTTGAGTAGATCTAGCAATGTCCGTCCGTCTGTCTGTCCGTCTATCTGGCTGGCTGGTGCGCACGATAACTCTCGAACGGATCAATCGATTCGGTTCAAATTTTGGGTATCGAAATATTTTGTCCAGATTCGATTTAAGTTCGAAGATGGGACATATAGGTCCACTCCTTCAGGTACCTCCCCCACAAATGTTCAAAAATTTTCGCAAAACTTGTGCGCTCAATAACTCTTGTAGGAAATAACCGATTTGGTCCATACTCTCATGTAATTTCTACCAAACTCATCGTGTAATTTATACCAAACTTAGATGAGGTTCCAATATGGACTCAATCGGTCCACACCTTCGGGTACCTCCCACACAAAATTACGGAAAAGTTCAGTTTAGGACCTGGTCTCGAATCGCTTTGATTTTTGTTTACGCAAGTTGTATTCGCTGTCCTCTTTACGACGCTGTAAGTTTCATTAGGGGCAAGTCCACACTTCCTGAGAAAATAGCCTGAAAGTTACAAAAAAAAAACCTATGACACCGTATGTAGTGGTTGGAGCGCAAGATAACTCTAGAACGGATCTGCCGATTCGTTCCAAAATTTGGCTTTCGTAATATTATGTCCAAACTTAGTTCAAGTTCAAAGATGGATTATATCGGTCCACTCCTTCCGGTACGTCCCCCACAAAAGTTCAAAAATGTTCGGAAAATTTGTGCGTAAGATAAATCTTGAAGGGAGTAACCGATTTGGTCCATACTTTGCACATTATGAAATTTCTACCAGACTTAGATGAGGTTCCAATATGGACTCAATCGGTAAACTCCTTCGAGTACCTCCCACACAAAATTTCGGAAAAGTTCAGTTTAGGACCTGCTCTCGAATCGCCTTGGTTTTTATTGTAACATCTTGTATTCACTGTCCCCTATACGACGGTACAAGTTTCATCAGGGGCAAGTCCATACTTCCTGAGAAAATGACCGTAAAGGTGCAAAAAGCCCTTATCACACCTTGTGTAGTGGTTGGAGCGCAAGATAACTCTCGAACGGATCTGTCGATTCTCTCCAAAATTTGGCCTTCGTAATATTTTATCAAAACATAGTTTAAATTCGAAGACGGACTATATCCGTCCTCTCCTTCAGGTACTTCCCCCACAAAACTTTAAAAATGTTCGGAAAAATTTTGCGCACGTTAACTCTTGAAGGGAGTGACCGATGTAATCTATACTCCTAATATATCTACCAGATATAGATCACGTTCGAATATGGACTATATTTGTCTACTCCTTCTGGTACCTCTCACACAAAATTTCTGATAAGTTCACTTAAAGACCTGCTCTCGAATCAGTTTGATTTTTGTTGAAGCAATTTGCATTCGCTACCTCCATTACGGCGGTAAAAGTTTTTTCAGGGGCAAGTCCATATTTCTTGGGAAAAAAGCCCGACAGGTGTAAAATACCCCTATGTCACCATATGTGGCGGTCGGAGAGTGCGATAACTCTCGAACTGTTCAACCGATTTGGTCCAACATTTGGTCTTCGTCATTTTATATCCAAACTTAGTTTCATGGGCAATACAGGTCCACAGGTCCACAACTTTCGGTACATCTCCCAATATTTAAAAAATGTCACTAAAATGGTAGGACGATATCACTTGAATGGGGCAACCAATTTGGTCCAAACTTTGGATCTTCTAATATTTTATCAAAATTTAGTTTTACTTCTAAAATGGCCCATATCGGTCCTCCCTAAGGGTACCTGCCCTACAAAAGTTCAATATTTTTGTCTTAGTGCAGTTAATTCCTAATCCACATTTTTGTCGGCAAATTCAAATGTCCAAAAAGGGCCACACAATTCTGAAGAGACCTTAAATACATTCGATCTGTCCGGAGGTGAAAGTTTCGCTTCACATTGGCTGTCGGCAAAGCCGACTGACACTTTTTACTTGTTTTTTTTTTTTTTTTTTGCATTGCACTGACGAGTATCTCAGCTTTGGTTAGATGCGTTTCTCACCTTTAAAATGTTCCCAATTGCGTTACCAAAATTGGTGAAATGCTTGTGATGTTGAAAAAGATGCTGGGATATCCGAATTTATAATTTATGGAATTTTATGCTTCTGATTCTATTTGGTGTATTAAATACATGATAAATGCTAATCAGGAAGCTTTCAATCAGTACCAAGTAGATGTCGACAGTAGTTAAATATACAATTAAATATGAATTATTTTGATTCAGTTCGCCATAAGTCCTTTGGTATAAAAGCCAGGTAGGTGAAAACTTTAGTATCTCCCTTAAAGAAATGTTTACGAGAGAAGAGCTTCTGCGCAGGCGTATAGCCGTTGCTCACTTGTTTATTTTATATCAAAATTTTAGAAATTGATGCACTCTTTTTTGTCTTTGAAGGAATGATGTCGCTGCTTGTATGGATCTCTAAGAAACTGCTTGAAAAATGTATCAAACGGAGTGCCTTTTCCACGACTTCATTGAACTGCATCCTGATGCAATAAAAATGTGAGAAATGAAGTGCCTTTTCACGACTCCGATTGAACTTCATCCAGATGCTGTGACAAAAGGATGTCATTCCTTGAATCGCATCCGCATACCGTTAAAATGTAGGGAATGGAGTACCTTGTTCAAGACTCCGTTTGAACTGCATCAAAACATGCCGTGAATGAACTGGTCTCCATTGGAGTAATTCCAATTTATTTTGCTGGGTTGTATCTATGTACGAGTTTTCAAATGCTTCTCTATTCCTCATACAGGATTAGCAAATCTTCAAATGTAAAGACAGAAGTGATCTTTGGAAGGCACTCCAACTCTGACGACAATTGTTATTATATGCCCACTCATTGGCATGCGATCATAATAATAATAACTATTGTCAATATTTATTTAGTTATTGTCTTTGGTCTTAACAATTCAATTAAATATCAAAGAAGTATTTATCTGCCTTACACGAGTTTTTAATGTTGCCGGATCAGAAATATTTGCGGTATGTGTGTCAAGTACCTCAGGGCCCAGTATGTTTGGCCCATAAAATAATTGTGTTCCAATTAAAGTTTAAAGTCAATAGAAGACGGAAAAAGTTGGTGATAATCAGCAAAGAAACCTTAGCAGACACCACGGGTGTTCGTCTTTGGAGCGAGGTAGTGTTACAACGTCGCAATAGGCGGTTGAAGATAAGTGTGGCAAGTGGATAAGTTTTTCTAATACGTTTAACTATAAAAACTAAATGAAATTAGAGTTGCAACAACAGTTCCATTCAATTTATTCTACAGCAAAGACAACGACAAAGGCAGAAGAGTAAAACAAAATGGTCAAAATATTTGTGGTGACTTTGACACTTTGCCTGTTTGGTGCATTGATTAGGGAATCACAGGGCAGGGGTTGTTTAATACCCAAAACAACGAGAAATGAACGCTCAATTCAAGAGTTGGAGAATGAAGATATAACCCCAACACCACGCCTGGATGGTCGCATTGTTGGCGGTCACAAAGTCAACATTACCGATGCCCCACATCAAATTTCCTTGCAGACATCTTCACACATTTGTGGTGGTTCCATAATTTCCAAACAATGGATTTTAACAGCTGCCCATTGCACAGAGTAAGAGAACACAAGATACCCTTATAAGCCAAGTAATTTTAAACCTTATTTTTTACACTTTCAGTGGCCGTACCGCTGATCGCTTCAAAGTACGCATTGGCAGTTCGGAATATTCCAAAGGTGGTGAACTGATACAAGTTGCCGAAATTGTCCAACATGAAAAATTCAATTACTCCAATGTCGATTATGACTATTCGCTACTGAAGTTGGCTAAAGAAATTGAATTCGATGACACCAAACAGGCCATTAAATTACCCGAATTGAAGGAAGTTGTTATGGATGGAACTATGTGTTTTGTCACCGGTTGGGGTAATACACAAAATGCCACAGAATCACGGGATTGGTTACGCCTAGCTGAAGTACCCATTTTCAATCAGGAACAATGTTCGGATAAATATAAGAAATTTGGTGGTGTTACCGATCGCATGATTTGTGCCGGCTACATTGAAGGTGGTAAAGATGCCTGTCAGGGTGATTCCGGCGGTCCTTTGGTTACCGAAGATGGTGTTCTGGTTGGTGTCGTTTCATGGGGTTATGGCTGTGCACGTCCCGATTTTCCTGGTATCTATTCTAGAGTTTCATATGTTCGTGATTGGATTCGTACCAATACTGGGGTTTAGTGGAATTTTGAACGGAGTGTTTTTGATCTGGGAATAAAATAAAATACATACAAATATTTGTTGTTTTTTTATAATTATAGCCCATTTAGAGAAGACCACAAGGAGTTCTTATAAATGAACCTAGTGGTCAAGGGGTTTTCCCAACATACCCTCTCAAAGAATTTCAGATTTTTCTGGCAATTTCTCCTGGAAGAATATATGTACACTTCTGATACAGAAGAAATGCAGGTTTAATCGCAGAACGTTTCCTCATAGATGACCAGAAAGTCTTCCCATGACAGAAGATAAGCTCTTCTGCTTGAAGACTTATAGCAAGTACTTTTTACAGTAGGAAACCAGATAATCGTTCCATAGAAGGTAAGAGGTATTAGACGGAATGTCTTCTTTTAGAAAAGCAGAAGACCAGAAGTTCAACTTATTGACGACAAGGCGGTTTTCTAATTCAAAAAAAAAGACTGTCTCCTTATAAAAGAAGAGAACCTTTTATTTTAGAAGACAGGAAAGTCTTCTTATAGAAGATAAAAAGGTATTCTTTTAGAAGACCAGAAGGTCTTCTTATAGAGGACCAGAAGGTTTTCTTATAAAATACCAAACGGTCCTCTTATAGAAGACCAGAAAGTCTTCTCACAAAAGACGGGAAGACCCTCCTTTACAAGACCAGATGGTCTTCTCATAAAAGACCACCAGAAGGTCTTCTCATAGAATACCACCAGAAGGTCTTCTCGTAGAAGATCAACATCATAGAAGACCACCAAAAGGTCTTTTCATAGTAGACTACCAAACGTTCTTCTCATAGAAGACCATCAGACGGTATTTTCCTAGAAGACCACCATAAGGTCTTCTCCCAGAAGGTCTTCTCACGGTAGATCACCAGAAAGTCCTCTCATAGAAGCCCACCAGAAAGTCCTCTCATAGAAGCCCACCAGAAGTTCTTCTCATAGTAGACCAGAATGCCTTTTCATAGAAGATCACCATAAGGTTTTCTCCTGGGAGACCACCAAAGGGTCTTCCCATAGAAGACCACCAGAAGATCTTCTCATAGTAGACCACTAGAAGGTCTTTTCATAGGAAACCACGATAAGTTCTTCTCATAGTAAGCCACCAGAAGGTCTTCGCATAGAAGACCACCAGAAATCCTTCTCATAGTAGATCAGAAGGTCTTCTACTAGAAGACCACCATAAGGCTTTCTCCTAGAAGACCACCAGAAGGTCTTTTCATAGCAGACCACCAGAAGTTCTTTCCATTGTAGACCACCAGAAATCCTTCTCATAGTAGACTAGAAGGTCTTCTCAGAGTAGACCAGAAGGTCTTCTCATAGAATATCACCATAAGGTTTTCTCCTAGAAGACCACCAGAAGGTCCTCTCATAGTAAACCCGGAGGTCTTCCTATAGAAGGCAAAAGAAGATCTTCTCATAGTAGGCCACCAGAAAGTCCTCTCATAGAAGCCCAGCTGAAGATTTCCTCATAGAAGACAACCAGCAGGTCTTTTTATGGAAAACAACCAGAAGTTCTTCTCAAGAAGGCCACCAGATGTTCTTATGGGAGCCCGCCAGAAAGTCCTCTCATAGAAGACCACCAGAAGGTCTTCTCATAGTAGACCAGACGATCTTTTATTAGAAGATTACCAAATGGCCTTCTCATAGGTGACCACCAGAAGATCTTTTCATAGAAGACCACAAGAACGCAATGCGAACATAAATACCTATTTGCCGTCCTAATACACCGGTATTTCCAGTACAGACCAATCCCCCTTGAGCTTGACTCAAGTGACCCATACGTGGAATGTATGGGGGTAGAAGTAAAGTGTGGTACTGCCGAGGTAGAGCTGCTTAATGTATATATACAGCCGATGAATAGCAGTGCCCTGCGTTATATGTCCTTTATTAGTTCGGTTTTAGGGAGCAATTACCATCTGGTGCTAGGGGACTTCAATACCCATCATGAGTTTTGGTATTCCCTCCTAGGTAATGATCAGAGGGGTATAGCGCTGACTGAGTAAATTGGTAGCCCCACGTTTTGCACGGTGAATGAGATGCTTCTACGATTGCATAGCTCGCCAGGTATCATCATTGTGGCACCAGGTCTGGTAACTAACGTATACTGGCAATCCGTAATTTCCCGACTTCATAACCTTTGAATGCCGTACTTTTCTGAACCATGGGGAACCTAACTGACAAGGGTTCAGAGAATTTACTAATCATCGCTTCAAAGAGCTACCCCTTCCCTTAGATCCTCGGTTAACTGAGAGAATTTTCCGGGACATCATCACTGCAGCAACCGCTTGCTACAAATCTGCTGGTCGAATACCCGAAATCAGACCAAATTTTGCAGCAGAGGCGACGGGGCTAGCAAATGAGCTTCGTCGTACGAACCCTGAAGACCCAAGAGTTAGAGAGCTTACTCTTAAAGTCAACAGGATAGTAGGAGAACATAAGCGGGAAAAGTGGATAGACCACTTGAAGCAATGCAACATTGGTAAATTATTAGGTAAACTGTGAACAAAGGGTAAACCAACCAGGAATCTGAGAAAGAAGGAAGATAGAATGGTTGTTACTTTTAACGGCGTGACAGCAACTGACCCAATGAAGTTATTTGTACCGGCAATTTATAGAGCACCCCGAGAGTGATAGGGCAAAGGGGAGTGTGCTAAGCCGTATAAGAAGAGCCCTTCCAGCCGAGGAAGTACCACCACAATGTACGATGGGCGATGTTGCAGACGTTATCCGAAAAGCGAAATCATCCAAAGCGTTAGGGCCACACGGAATATCAATGGTAATGCTTAAGCAACTGGATGAACCCGGAAAAGAGTATTTAACAAGTGTCCTCAACCTTCACTTGTCAGGTTGGAAACGCCACCGAAACCTGGCGAGGATGTCAGCAGAGGTGAATCGAACTAGCCGATTCCCCTTCTGTCGCCAGTAACATAGATTCTAGAGGCACTACTCCTCTCCACGATGAGAAACAGTTTTCCAGTTGCCCAACATCAACATGGATTTCGGAAAATGCATGGTACTACACTAGAATTACACGCCATATCCACACACATATCAGTATAGGATTGAACCAGAACAGGCCGTGCCACCAAACAGTCATAGCGTCAACCATGTCAAGCTGTTCGAGGATATAGAGAATACCACTCTCCAGCTGTGTTTAAAGCGTTGGATAATTAACTATATGTGCGGACGCCAGTCGTTTGTGGAATTCAGAAAAAAAGAAGTGCAAAACCCGTAGAGTGAAACAGGAAGTTCCCCAAGGAGGGGTGATATCTTCGGAACTGTTTAACCTCTACCCCTCTGAAATTCCACATCCTCCAGACTGCATAGCGATCATAACGTATGCGGATGATTGTACGATCTTGGCGTCGGGTACTATCGTCGGTAACATATGGGCTAAATAGGCTAAATGTCTACATAGCTGACAGTTCTTCCATCTGAGGTATATTAAAATATCCATCGCTAAATCCACTGCCACACCGTTCACCACTTGGGCGGCTGAAATAAGGCTTCCACTGAACATATTGATCGATGGTGTCCTGATTCCGACGACAAACTAGCCCAAGATACTGGGTGCAACGTTCGACAGCATGTTCAAATCGTCCGCGCAAGTCACAGCTATTTACGATAAAATCGGAAGTAGGAACAAGGTCCTTAAGTCACTTGCCGGCAGCACTTGGGGTGCTGACAAAAAACCTTGTTGAACTCTTACAAAGCAATACCCCGGCCTGTGGTAAGCTATGCAGCACCAGCGTGATATGCAAATGTTATCGCGACACAGTGAAAGAATATTTAAACCTGCCAGAATGCCACCTTAAGGACTAAAACAATGTGCCTCCTCATGACACCAGTGGAACGTCTTCATGATGCAGTCGCACAGGCAGTACAGAGATACAGTGTGAATGGCGGACTCGGGGGCCACCTCCCATCTATCGCAGCAGAAGGACACCAGCTGCAAAGGCCAGCATGACACGGTTTTAACCCAATTTAGATCTCGAAGATGCAGCCGTCTTAATTCGTCTTAATACCACGATACCCCACACATGTGTATTGGGACCAGCATTTGTTTCATTTTCAACTGTCTCATGAGAGACCAAGAGGCGTGGATTTTTAATAATAGCTTTTCATGTATCCCCAAGAGGTGTGTATTTTTAAAGAATATTTTTTCATATATCCCCAAGAGGCGTGGATTTTTTAAGAATATTTTTTCATATATCCCCAAGAGGCGTGGATTTTTTAAGAATATTTTTGTATGTTTCCCCAAGAGGCTTGGATTTTTTAAGAATATTTTTTATGTTTCCCCAAGAGGCTTGGATTTTTTTAAGAATATTTTTCTATGTTTCCCCAAGAGGCGTGGATTTTTTTAAGAATATTTTGTATGTTTCCCCAAGAGGAGGAGAATTTTTTTAAGAATATTTTTTATGTTTCCCCTAGAAGCGTGGATATTTTTAAGAATAATGTTTTTTTGTTTCCTCAAGAGGCGTGGATTTTTTAAGAATATTTTTATGTTTCCCCAAAAGTCGTGGATTTTTTTAAGAATATTTTTTTTATGTTTCCCCAAAAGGCGTGGATTTTTTTAAGAATATTTTTTGATGTTTCCCCAAAAGGCGTGAATTTTTTTTTAAGAATATTTTTTATGTTTCCCCAAAAGGCGTGGATTTTTTTAAGAATATTTTTTTATGTTTCCCCAAAAGGCGTGGATTTTTTTAAGAATATTTTTTTATGTTTCCCCAAAAGGCGTGGATTTTTTTAAGAATATTTTTTTTATGTTTCCCCAAAAGGCGTGGATTTTTTAAGAATATTTTTTATGTTTCCCCAAAAGGCGTGGATTTTTTAAGAATATTTTTTATGTTTCCCCAAAAGGCGTGGATTTTTTAAGAATATTTTTTATGTTTCCCCAAAAGGCGTGGATTTTTTAAGAATTTTTTTTATGTTTCCCCAAAAGGCGTGGATTTTTTAAGAATATTTTTTTATGTATCCCTGATGACTGAAACATTTGCGTTGCTACATCAACAACAAAGGAATGCTAAAACATCCAACATGAACCCTCTAAATTAAAATAATTACAATGTAGAAGTGTCTTACCGTTAGGGTTGATTCGAACCTAATCTTTTAAAAAATAATTGTTTCTCACGACCTTTGTTATTAACCCACTGAACCAATTTTCGACAATTTTGTTAAGTTCTGACCCTGTAAGGTTATGGTTTGTTTCATGTAAACAGAAAGTATGTTAATGCGGGCACCTACCGGAACTAAGCAACTGTGGCAATGAAAGTTGGTGATTTTTTCGCCTTATCTTTATGTTGGGCGCCACGGGTGACGGATAAGTTATCTTGTCAACATAAAGGCATAAATATTTATTCAAAATACCTTCTTGTATAAATTCCAAGTTAAATTGAGGTAGTATCATCAGTTCCTATTAACACCAACTCAGGAAAAGAAGCGCAAATAATTTTTACAATGAAGTTGTTTATTATAACACTAACAGCATTCTCTCTTGTGGCTGTGCAAGGTAGATTTCTGGAAGAGCAGGATGTTGAAGTGACACCTCGTTTGGATGGCCGTATTGTGGGTGGTCATAAAATCAATATTACCGATGCACCGCATCAAATTTCCCTGCAAACATCAGCACACATTTGTGGAGGTTCCATCATCTCCAAGCAATGGATTTTAACGGCGGCCCATTGTACTTAGTAAGTTTTAAACTCTTCTCTCAGAAGTGAATATTAATTTCAAATTAATTTCTTGTACCAGTGGCAAAACTGCTGATCGCCTAAAGGTTCGCTTGGGGACCTCAGAATCCGCTAAGGGCGGCGAACTGCTCGATGTCATTGAAATTGTTCAACACAAACAATTCAATTATTCCAATGTGGACTATGATTATTCGCTGCTGAAATTGTCACGAGAAATTGAATTCGATGAGACTAAACAACCTGTGAAGTTGCCTGAAACTAAAGAAGATGCCAAGGATGGGGATCAGTGTTTTGTTACCGGTTGGGGTAATACACAAAATGCCACAGAATCACGTACATGGTTGCGTCTAGCGGAAGTTCCAATTTTCAATCAAGAGGAATGTTCGGAGAAATATAAGCGATTTGGTGGTGTTACCGAACGCATGATCTGTGCTGGATACATTGAAGGCGGTAAGGATGCTTGTCAAGGTGATTCAGGCGGTCCATTGGTAACGGAGGACGGTGTTTTGGTTGGTGTTGTATCTTGGGGTTATGGTTGTGCTCGTCCCGATTATCCTGGTATTTATTCTAGAGTTTCTTATGTTCGTGATTGGATTCGTACCAATAGTGGTGTCTAAGGGGAAGCATAATTCGAAGTACATGTGAAAATAAAATTTGGAAAAAAAGTTTATCTGTGTTTTAATTTAAGAAGGAATAATTCAGGTCTTCTATTATAAAACCTCCTAGTTGTCTATTAGAAGATCTAAAAAGCTTTTTAAATGTTGTTGTCAAGACTTTCTGATCTTTTATGTGGAGACATCCAAGTGTTCTATGCGGAGACCTCCTAGTCTTCTATGAGTTGGCCTTCTAGACTTTATGAGATGACCTCCACGCCTCTTATGAGGCGACTTCCAAGTCTTCAATGATAAGACTTTCTGGTCATTTATGTTAAGATAAGATAAGGTCTTCTATGAGGAAACCTCCTAGCCTTCGATAAGTAGATCTGCAAATCTTCTTCAAGAAGACCTCCAACTTTCTATAAGAAGGCCTTCTATAAAAAGGCCTATCAGTCTTCTATAAGAAAACCCCTAGTTCAATCCTTCTGGTCTCCTAGTCTTCTATAAGAAGACCTTCTGGTCTTTATGTCTTATATTATTTAAAGAATATGTTCTGGTTCAGATCTTCTATTAGGTGCTCCCCGGTCTTCTTTGAGGATACTTTCTGGTCTTTTATAAGAAGACCATCTAATCTTCGAATCTTCTATGAGAAGATCTTCTCTTTTATAAGAAGTTCATCTGGTCTTCTAAGAGAAGTGCTTCTGGTCTTCCCTAACGGTCCTCTGGTCTTCTAAAAGGAGACCTTCTGGTCTTTTATGTGGATACATCTGTATGGAGACGTTTAGGTAAAGACCTTCGGGTTTTCTATGCGATTACTTTTGGTCATTTATGTGGAGAGACCTTCTGGTCTTTTATGAAGATACCTTCTGGTTTTTATGAGAAGACCTACTGGTCTCCTATAAGAAGACTTTACGGTCTTCTATAAGAAGACTTTACGGTCTTCTTTGAGAAAACTTTCTGATCTTCTATAAGAATACCGATGAAAAGACCTCCAGGTCCGCTATAAAAAGACCTTCAGGTCTTTTACGAGAAGACTTCCTAACTTTTGTACAAACGATTTCTCGGTCTTTTATGTGGAGGATCCAGGTATGAGAAGACCTTCTGATCTTTTATGGTAAGACATTCTGGTCTTCAACGAAAAGACCTTCTGATCTTCTAAAGAAGGCCTCAATATCTTCTAGTAGAAGACCTTCAGCTCTTCTACGAGAAGATCTTCAGCTCTTCTATGAGAAGAATTTTAGCTCTTCTATGAGAAGACCTTCAACTTTTCTATGAAAAGACCTTCTGGTCTTCTCTAACGGGCCTCTGGTCTTCTATGAAGAGATCTTTAGGTAAAGACCTTCAGGTCTTCTATGAGAAGGCCTTCTAGACTTCTATGAGAGGACCTTCTGTTCTTCTATGAGAAGACCTACTCGTCTTCTATAAGAATATATTGTTGTCTTCTATGAGAAGACCTTCTGGTCTGCTATGAGAAGACCTTCTGGTCTGCTATGAGAAGACCTTTGGGTATTTTATGAGAAGATTTTCTGGTCTTCTATAAGAATACATTCTGGTCTTCTATGAGAAGACCTTCTGATCAGCTATGAGAAGACCTTCTGGTCTTTTATGAGAGGATATTCTGGTCTTCTATGAAAAGACCTTCTGGTCTTCTATAAAAATACATTCTGGTCTTCTATGAGAAGAACTTCTGGTCTGCTATGAGAAGACCTTCTGGTCTTCTATAAGAATACATTTTGGTCTTCTATGAGAAGACCTTCTGGTCTTCTATGAGAGGACCTTCTGGTCTTCTATGAGAAGACCTTCTGGTCTTCTATAAGAATACATTCTGGTCTTCTATGAGAAGACCTTCTGATCAGCTAAGAGAAGACCTTCTGGTCTTTCATGAGAGGACCTTCTGGTTTTCTATGAGAAGACCTTCTGGTCTTCTATACGAATACATTCTGGTCTTCTATAAGAAGACCTTCTGGTCTGCTATGAGAATACCTTCTGGTCTTCTATAAGAATACATTCTGGTCAGCTATGAGAATACCTTCTGGTCTGCTATGAGAAGACCTTCTGGTCTTTTATGAGAAGACCTTCTGGTCTTCTATGAGAAGACCTTCTGGTCTTCTACGATAAGGCTTTTTGGTCTTTTATAAGAAGACTTTCTGGTCTTCTATGAGAATACATTTCGGTCTTCTATGAAAAGACTTTCTGAAGACATCCAGATCGTTTATGTGGAGACATCCAAGTCTCTTATGAGGATACCTTCTAATCTTCTATAAAAATACCTTCTGATAAAAAATATTTTTTTATTAGAAGGTCTTCAGACCTCCATTGTGAGCACAATGTAGCACAGAGGGTGAACCTAAGCTTTTCTTCCTCCGCAAATTAAGAGTTAAGAATAAGTTCTTCTTAAATTAAGCAACCCTTTACATCACATAAAATTAAACACAGACAAACATTTAATTTATTCCCAATTTTATTTCCAAATCCACTCCGAATACTCCTCCGCCATTTAAACACCACTATTCTCGCGAATCCAATCACGAACATAAGAAACTCTAGAATAAATACCAGGATAATCGGGACGTGCACAGCCATAACCCCAGGAAACAACACCAACTAATACACCATCTTCGGTTACCAATGGGCCGCCTGAATCACCTTGGCAAGCATCCTTACCACCTTGAATGTAGCCAGCACAGATCATACGTTCGGTAACACCACCAAATTTCTTATATTTATGTGAGCACTCCTCTTGATTGAAAATGGGAACTTCAGCTTGACGCAACCATGTACGTGGTTCTAAAATATTTTGTGTATTACCCCAACCGGTTACAAAGCAGCTATCACCATCCTTGGTATCTTCTTTGGTTTCCGGTAATTTCACAGGTTGTTTGGTTTCATCGAATTCAATTTCTCGTGACAATTTCAACAGCGAATAATCATAGTCCACATTCGAGTAATTGAATTGTTTGTGTTGAACAATTTCAATGACATCGAGCAGTTCGCCGCCCTTGGAGGATTCTGAGGTACCCAAGCGAACCTTTAAGCGGTCAGCAGTTTTGCCACTAAAACGAGAAATAAATTTGAAATAATTATTTTTCAGTTATAAGAGAAGATCTTAAAACTTACTAAGTACAATGGGCCGCCGTTAAAATCCATTGTTTGGAGATGATGGAACCTCCACAAATGTGAGCCGAAGTTTGCAGAGAAATTTGATGTGGTGCATCGGTAATATTGATTTTATGACCACCCACAATGCGGCCATCCAAACGAGGTGTCACTTCAACATCCTGCTCTTCCAGAAATCTACCTTGCACACCCATAAGTGAGCAGACTACTAGCGTAATAATAAATAACTTCATGCTGAAACGTGTTTTGTCTTCTTGTCTTGAGTTGGTGTGAATTGGAACTGATGATACTACCTCGAATACAATTGGAATTTATAGAAGAAGATATTTTGAACATATATTAATGCTTAAATATATGCAAGAGAGCTTATCTGTCGCCTGTGGCGCCCAACCTAAAGATAAGACTAAAAGGCCGCAATTTTCATAGTCACAATTGCTTAGTTCCTGTAGCTACCCGCATTAACATACTTTCAGTTTTACACGGAACGAACCTTAACGTTACAGTTTTAGAACTTAACCCAATTATACGAAATCAGTTCAGTGGGTTATTATCAAAGTTGCCGAGAACTGAAATCTGCAACTATTTTAAAAATTTGATTCGAATCAACCTTGAGGAAAACGACACTTTTACGTTGCAATTATTTTAATTTAGAGGGATTATGCTGGATGTTTAGACATTGGTTTGGTAGGTTTTAATATTCCTTGGTCTTAAATGTTACTCGTAATGCACCGAACATTGCAATTATGGGATCACACTCTCCTAAAGTTAAATTCGAGAATATCTATTGACGTTGATGTCTTGGTATTTCCCTTAGTAAGAGTATTAAACATGATGGCAAAAATTGATTATTAAGCTGTATATTCTGAAACTTATTCATCATCTATAACTGCTCCTGCTGTGATAGTAGTGCAACCATCAAATGTTTACATTGGAGAAATGAAGGCCTTTAATAAGAAGACATTCTCATGTTTTAAAAATATTTTCTGGCCTTTTGTACGTGTTCTGGCCATACGACCAATAGGTGGTCCTCTATGAGAAGAGCTTCTGGTCGGATATGATCAGGTCTTCGAATATTCTTCTAAAAGAAGACCATCTGGTCGCATTAACATACTTTCAGTTTTTCATGGAACAAACCTCAACGTTACATTTTTTGAACTTAATCCAGTTATCCGAAATTAATTCTGTGGGTTATTATCAAATTTGAAATGCCTAAACTCTGTTATAATTTGTAATATTCTCCCCGAATCACTACCGTAGAAAAACACTTGTACCTTTGTACCTTTTAATTTAGGGGACTTGTCTAGGATGTTTAGCCATTGTTATGGTGACCACTGATATCATTATACCCTCAGACTTTAGGTTAGTAAGAGTGTATACACCTTGATACGACCAAAAATGTGCCTCATAGAAATAACGGTTTTAGACCCCAAGTACGTTTGGATGAAATTCGTTTCAGACAATTTGGAGTCGAATTAGCCATGTCCGTCCGTCTGTCTGTCTGTGTATCTGTCTCTCTGGCTGGCTGGTGCGCACGATAACTCTCGATCAACCGATTCGAATCAAAATTTGGGTATCGTAATATTTTGTCAAAACTTAGTTTAAGTTCGAAGATGGACCATATCGGTCTACTCTTTCGGGTACCTCTCCCACAAAAGTTCAAATTTTTTCTGTAAACTGGTGTGAACGATAACTCTCGAAGGGAGCAATCGATTTGGTCCAAACTTTGCACATCGTATTATTCCTTCTAGATATAGATCGGGTTCGAATATGGACTATATCGGTCCACTTCTTCGGGTACCACCCACACAAAATTCGGAAAAAGTGAAGTTTAAGAGCGGCCTCTAGGATCGTTTTGAAATTTTCTTCTTCACGAAGTTGCAATCTTTTTCTTGCGCACGTCCATACTTCTTAAGACATTGGCCTAAAAGCTCCAAGAAACCCTGAGGGCATCAACCAAAATGGCAAATCGGCATGATAATTCTCGCAGGGAGTTTCTGATTGATGCAGACTTTGCACATCATATTATTTCATCCAGTCATGTAACAACTTAGAATATGGACTATATATGTAGGTCCACTACTTCGGGTACGTCCCACACAATATTCGGACAAAGTGAAGTTAAAGAGGTCCTCTCGGATCGTCTTGATTTTTTTTCAGCAGTTTGTCCTTGCCGCTCCCTTTACGACGGTACAATTTTTTTCTTGCGTAAGTCCATACTTCCTGAGATATTGGCCTAAATGTTCCAAAAAAACCCCTGACGGCACCAACCAAAATTGCAAATCCACAAGATAATTCTCACAGGGAGTTTCTGATTGATGCAGACTTTGCACATCATATTATTTCATCCAGTCATGTATGAAGTTGGAATATGCGTTATATCGGTCCACTTCTTCGGGTACCTCCCACACAAAATTCGAAAAAAGTGAAGTTTAAGAGCTCCTCTCGCATCGTTTTGATTCTTTTTCCAGTAGGTTGTTCTAGCGGCCTCATTTACAACGGTACAATCTTTTCCCGGAGTAAGTCAATACTTCCTGAGATAATGGTCCAAGCTCCAAAACCCTCCAGGCACCTACCAAAATGGCTGTTGAGCAAGATAACTCTAGGACTTTTTCAAAACTTTCTTTCAAACTTAGTTTACTTACTTACTTAGCTGACCAATTACAGAACATTTGTTCTATAGACCGAACTAAGAAAATATCTCCATTCCACTCTCTTTTTCGCTTCGCTTTTTTGGAATACCGCGCCTTTTCATTTCTTCATCCACTTGTATGCTCCATCGAAGCTTAGGCCTGCCGATTCTGCGTGCACCGCCATGTGGCATATATTCATACGCCATTTTTAGCGGGTTCATCATCGCTCATTCTTTTGATATGGCCTAGCCAACGCAATCGTTGCATCTCGATACGTTTAACTATATTGATGTCGTTGTATAACAGATACAGCTCGTGGTTCATACGACGTCGATATTCACCGTCAACGCAGATCGGTCCGTAGATCTTTCGGAGAATTTTTCTCTCAAACACGTCAAGCACTGCCTTATCTGCTTGCGCAAGTACCCAGGCTTCGGAACCATACATCAGCACGGGTAGTATCAGTGTTTTGTAAAGCGTTATTTTTGTTTGACGAGTTGTGGCTTTGTTTTTAAAGTGCTTACTTAAGCCAAAGTAGCATCTGTTTGCCAATACAATTCTTCTTTTTATTTCACAATTGATGTCGTTTGTTGTGTTTACGGCGGTGCCGAGTTAGACGAAGTCTTAAACTACCTCAAAATTGTAGGTACCAGCTTCCACAGTTGGTCCGAGCTCTATGGACGCTTTGTGCGTCGACACCATCAATTTGGTCTTTTCGCCGTTTACCGCCAGAACCCACTTTCGCAGATTCTGCTTCGACCTTCCTAAAGGTATCAGTTACTTCCTTTACTGATCGTCCCATGATGTGGCTATTGGTGTAAATTGTGCCATTTCTTTTGACATTTGCATCTCGTATTACCTTTTCCAGCAAAATGTTGAATAGGTCACACAAAAGGCTGTCTCCTTGTCTGAAACCTCTTTTGGTACAGAATTCTTCGGAGAGGTTCTTTCCAATTTTAACTGAGGACCTAGTATCAGTTAAAGGCATCTTACAAAGCCGGATGAGCTTTGCGGGGATACCAAATTCAGACATTGCATGGAATACCTTTGATCGGAGGGGACTGTCGAATGCTGCTTTATTATCGATAAAAAGGTGATATGTGTCGATCTGCATCTCTTGGGTCTTCCCTAGGATTTGCCGCAGGGTAAATATCTGGTCAATGGCGGACTTGCCAGGTCTAAAGCCACATTGGTATGGTCCAATTATTTTGTTGACCATTGGCTTTAGTCGTTCGCACAATATCCCTGACACTATTTTATTGGCAATAGGGAGAAGACTTATGTCCCTATAGTTGGAGCATAAAGTCTTATCTCCTTTCTTGTGGACGGGACATAGGATGCTCAGGTTCCAATCGTCGGGTACGCGTTCTTCCTGCCATATGGTGCTAACTAGCTGATGAATACACCTTATCAGCGTGTCGCCTCCGGTTTTGAACAGCTCGGCTGGTAAGACATCGGCTCCTGCTGCTATATTATTCTTTAGCCAGTTGATTGCTGTTTTCAGCTCACCTTGGCTGGGCGGTATACATTCAATACCATCTTCTGGGATTGGGTCTGTGGTATCATCGTCTTCGCTACTATTGGATAACAGCAGATTGGAGAAATGTTCCTTCCATATCCTGAGCACACTATCTGTATCAGTTACCAAATTACCTTATTGGTCTCCACAGGAGGATGTGCCTGCACCAAAGCCATCAGTTTGATGCTTGACTCTCTGGTAGAATTTTCGGACTTCATTCTGGCTCCTGAACATCTCGATTTTTTCGCACTCCCGCTTTTCCATTTCTCTCTTTTTCTTGCGGAAAAGGCGTTTCTCTTCTCTCCTTTTCTCCCGATATCTCTCTCGTGCGCTACGCGTTGCTACTGATTGTAAAGTAGCCCTGTATGCCGCATTTTTCTCTTCGATGGCTGCACAACACTCCTAGTCATACCTTGGATTCATTGGTGGACGTCTCTGGTATCCAAATATGGATTTTGTGGCTGTTTACATGGAGTGGGCAATACTTTGCCATTGCGCTGATATGCTATCGGGATGAGGAGTGCTCGCGTTAAGCAATTGGGCTAGTTGAGTGGAATATGCTGTGGCTATATGTTGTGTTTGCAGCCTATCGATGTCCAACTTCCGCGTCTGTTCTGTTCGTGCTTTATTTGCAACGTTTAGACGGGTACGTACCTTTGCTGCAACAAGGTAGTGGTCCGAATCAATGTTTGCGCCTCGGAACGATTGTACATCCAACACGCTCGATCAATGTCTTCCATCTATCACAACATGATCAATTTGATTACTTGTTCTTTGATCTGGAGACAGCCAAGTGCCCTTATGAGTATGGAGATGATTAAATCTGGTACTGCTAACTACCATGTTTTTTGCAGCTGCAAAGTCTATCAGCCTCATACCATTGTCAGATGTTTCACTGTGAGACAGGGCAACGGTCATATGTTTCTTCTAAGCGCTCGTAAAATATATCATTGGTCTGTTCGTCCTTCTCTTCAGTGGGAGCATGAGCGCAAATAAAGCTGATGTTGAAGAATTTAGCTTTTATTCGAATTGCAGCCAGTCTTTCATTCACTGGGGTGAAGCTGGATACCAGATGTTTTAGTCTCCGACTCAACCAAACTCATGGTTTACGTCATGGCAGCTATAATACAGTGCGTCACCTTTAGGTGTTGTTGTGACGCCTTTCCCAATCCATCGTATTTCCTGTATGGCAGTAATATCGGCCTTGCACTTTTCAAGTACGTCTGCCAATGCGAAGACTGCACCTTCTCTATAAAGAGTGCGAACATTCCGGGTGCAGATTCGGAGATCATAGTCCTTAAAACGTTTGCGGGGTTCCTCAACTTTAGAGGGGTTTGTTTTTCTTTTCTTTCGTTTTTTCATAGTAGGCTGTTTTTTCTAGGGGAGGGTTACTAACCCGACGCCCAAACCCACGTTCTTATGGGTGAACGCGCGGCACATGTTAGCTCACTACCTTTAACGGGTGTTAAATGCAGTTCCCCAGGTGACACCACCGTGAGGTCAGTGTCCACTTGAGATGAAAGAGGGACCAAGATAAATCCTGGGCTTTGCCATGTTAAAACCGGTCAGGACCGTTCCTTGATATCTTACATGCCCTACGTCACCCTCAAACGTAGTTTAACGTAATTTAATATTTCGAGTCCTTTATGAAGAAGTTTGGTTACTAAAAATGTCAATGATTTGGTAGAGCCCCACATTACGGTACCTACAGATTTTAAAGCAAACTCGTGATACTAAATCAATATATTTTGTATACGGCATAATTATTGTGTTTGGTTTGGTCAGTGGCTGAGGGTATATCTCCGTCTGCACATGATACTTTCTTACGTCACTGACTGATACTTTCTTACTTCTTTTCATTTATTTCAAATATTTATTATAATAAAAATTACAATAAAATTATGTAAAAATAGCACTAGCAACTAAAGCTATCGGCTACTGAAATTGATAATTATAGATTTTGGAACTAACCGCTCTGCAATGGTCCCATACAGTAATTAATTGTTTTATCACCCCCTGTGAAGCAGCGATATAACAATTTTATGCTTTACAGCCTTTAAAACTGCAACGGCAACACGTGATATGAAATCGAAAGTAGATGCAGGCGGTTACCGGAACTTATTGTGACAATGAAATACTGTGGTTTTTTTGTTATCTTTATGCTGTGCAGTAGAGTTGGGTCATCTAGTTCCTAGTTCCTGGTACTAGTTCCAAAACGTATGAGTAACATTATTAAATATAACGTGTGATAGTAAGTATACGCAGTTTGTTCAAAGAAAAAAGGTGGGCCATTGGAACTGCGAAGTGAACGAGATAGTTCCATATAGTTCCTTTGGCACAACTCTACTGTGCAGCCACGGTGATACGCAGTGAAAAACAACCATTCAACTTTTATATAAAATCCTCCTCAAATTTCATTTGCTTCAACAGATCCAATTAACAACAACTGAAGAGAGGAAACCAAATACTTGGATACAATGAAGTTACGTTTTATTACCCTAGCAGCTTTGTGCCTTATAAGTGTCCAGGCTAGATTTCTTGTGGAAGAACAAGTTACGGAAACAACACCACGTTTGGATGGGCGCATAGTAGGTGGCCATAAAATCAAGATATCCGATGCACCACATCAAATATCTTTGCAAACATCATCACACATTTGCGGAGGTTCCATAATTTCCAAGCAATGGATTTTAACGGCGGCCCACTGTACACAGTAAGACTACTTTTTTTTAATTTCAAACCCTCGACATATTAAAATTCTCTTTTACTTTCGTTCTAGTGGCAAAACTCCTGATCGCCTCAAGGTACGTTTGGGCAGCTCTGAATACTCCAGGGGTGGTGAGCTCATAGATGTTGCTGAAATTGTTCAACATTCACAATTCAATACCTCCAATGTGGATTATGATTATTCTCTGTTGAAATTGTCGCGAGAAATTGAATTTGATGAAACCAAACAACCTGCCAACCTACCAGAAACTAAGGATGATGATACCATCAAAGATGGTGATAGTTGTTATGTTACCGGTTGGGGAAGAACACAAAATATATTTGAACGCCGTACTTGGCTGCGTCAAGTTGAAGTTCCCATTTTCAATCATGAGGAATGTTCGGAAAAATATAAACGTTTTGGTGGGGTAACGGAGCGTATGATTTGTGCGGGATATATTCAAGGTGGTAAAGATGCTTGTCAAGGTGATTCAGGTGGACCAATGGTCAATGGAGATGGTGTATTGGTTGGTGTCGTTTCTTGGGGTTATGGCTGTGCCCGCCCTGAGTATCCCGGTATTTATTCTAAAGTTTCTTATGTTCGTGATTGGATTCGTGAGAATAGTGGTGTTTAAAAAAGAGACATTTTTGTTGTTATAAAATAGAAAATTTGAATAAAGAAAATTAAAATTTGAATAGGATGTTTAAAGATGTTGTCATCATACAATGTCGTTGGACCGATATGAAGCACTCGAAAATTCATTTCCATGAGAAGAGTTTAAGGTCTTCTGTGAAAAAATTGTCGGACCTCTATTAAAAAAGAAATTTTGTTTTCCTATGGAAAGACTTTGAGGCCACATCCGCTAATTTTTTATGAAAAGGCCTTCCAGAGCTTTTATAAGTGAGAAACCCCTCTGGTCGTCTATTAAGCAAGAGGTAACCTTTTGATGAGAAGGCGTCCTAGTCTTTCACCAGAAGACCATTTGGACTCCTACAAGTTTACTCACTGAACTTCAAAGACACACCTTTCGTTTCCAAAGGTCTTCTATTAGAAGATATAACCTCCTGATCTCACATGAAAAGTCATACTCCTTCCTCTTATGAGAAGTTCTTCTGGTCTGCTGTAGGTCTCCGACTATGGGGTCTGCCTTAAGAAAGCCTTATGGTATTCTTTGAGAATACCTTGCCATCTCTTACGAGCAAATCTGCTGATATTTGACGAGAAAACCTGCTAGTCGTCCATGAGAAACTTCTTCTCTTCCGGTCTGCTACACGACGACTTCTGGTATTTTGCAAGTAATTCATTTGGTCTGTTAATAGAAGGCCGATGGCATTTTGAACTTCAATATGAAGAATTTCAATTCGAAAGTGTTCTCGTTATTCTATGGGAAGTTCTTCCGGTCATTTATGCGAAAAGCTCTCTGGTTTCTAGGTGAAGACCTTCTGATATTCTACGAGAATACCTTCTAGTCCTATATGAGAAGATTCTCAGGTCTTCTACAGTAGGTTATTGTAGTTTTCGCTCAGATGACCCTCAGGCAGTGTTGCCGAATTTGACGATTTATCGTCATTTTGACGATTTTTTGGACCAAAATTGAAAAATGACGATTTGACGATTTTATGGTCCAAAATGACGATTTTTCAGTAAGCCAGAAATGCATGAACTAAAAGACGATAGCTACATTTTGACACAAATTTTACGAAAGACTTTAAGGAAAACCATGTTCCAAAGTCGATTTTTGAGCTGTAGGCTGGAATACAGGTATTTTCATAGTTTTTGCCCCACATTCAAATTCCATCAGCTAAAGATTTTCGTTTAGTCTGGTTAATGGATGAAAATCTTCCTTAAAAAGTTTTCGAGATAAAATATTTATTATATATTTTGTTGTAAAAAATATGAATCCAGCTTTATTAACTTCCTACTAATGCCCTCTCTAAGCTGTCAGCCAGTTTTGAATGAATTTTTTTATCGATTTACGACTGCGAAACAACTAAAATGTATATGTACCGACAAACATTGACGGCCACAATAAAGCGATATTTAAGCTAAGCTGTCATTCAAAATGACCATGTGTACCCAGCTTTACCATGCTGCATTACTGCAAACTCGATAACCATAGGAACACCATCATCTTCTGAGAGCTGTTCTTTTAGCGGTATTTAAGTGATATTGGGTAAGATTTATTGCTGAGTGTTGTATATTTTATGTTGTCTGTCTCATTCACAAAAATATCAGCATTAAACGGTAGCCAAACCGAGTTTTGGACCATGCTGACGATTTTTTGACGATTTTCCAAATTTTGTTGACGATTTGACGATTTTTTTGACGATTTACGATCAAAAACTGTCGGCAACGCTGCCCTCAGGTCATATGCGAGAAGTTCTTTTGGTTTGCTTTGAGAATGATTTCCAACGTTCTTTCAGAAAATATCCTGGTGTTAAATGATAACTTCTGTTGGTCTACATTGAGAATAGCATCCCCACTTCTATAAGAAGTCCATTGGTTTTTCCATAAGAAGAGCCTCGGATCTTTTGAATGAGATGACCATCAGATCTTTGTTGAGGAGACAACCACCAGCAAGTCTTCTGTAAGAAGATTATCGGTTCTTCTATAAGAAGAGCATCAGGTCATCTATAAGAAAACCATCAGGTTTTCTATAGAAAGACCTTTAGGTATTCTATAGAAAGACCAGCGGGCCTAGAGGACTTCTATATGATCACCAAGAGTTCCTTTATAGAAAGACTATCAGGTCTTCAATAGGAGGACCAGCAGTTCTTCTGTAGAATGATCAACAGGTCTTCTACAAGAGTATCCTAAGGTCCTCTATAGGAAGTCAATCAGATGTTCTATAGAAATACCATCATCCCTATAAGAAGACCAACTGGTCTTCTATAAGACGACCAATATATATTTTACAAGAGACCTAGTGAACTTCTAACAGGGCTTCTACAGGAACGCCATTAAGGGGTCGATTATGGATAGCAACTCAACTGTAGTTGCGTTGCCAGAAGAGAAAATCATACAATTAAAATAAGTGAAACGACAGAAATTTGTATCAAATTCATTCAATATCAGTGTTTTGAACCTGTAGCTATTAATTTCATTGTAGAAAGGTATGAATTTCAATGCGGAAATAGAATTTTCTATTATTAAATTTGCTGTCGGCAACGCAACTGAAGTTGGGTTGCCATCCATAATCGACCTCTAAGTCTTCTGCAGGAAGACCGTCAGGTATTATATGATATGACCCTATATGAGAGGTCTTTTATGAGATGACAATCAGGTCTTCAAAAATAATACCAACAGGTCTTCTATAAGAAGACCAACATGTCTTCTATGAGAATACCTAGAGGACTTCTATATGAACACCAACAGGCCCTTTATAGCAAGGGCGTCAGGTCTTAAATAAGAAGACTATCACGTCTTCTATGAGATGATCCTTCGGTCTTCTATAAGATGACAATCAGATCTTGTTTAAGCTGACCATCAGGTCCTATATAGGAAGACCATTAGGTCTTCTATGAGATGACCATTAGGTCATTTTACAAGAAGATCCTCAGGGCCTTCTATGAGATGGTCATCAGTTCTTCTATAAGAAGACCATTATATATTTTGTGAGATTAAAATCAGGTCTTATATAAGAATACCAACAGGTCTTCTATAAGAAGACCAAACTGTCTTCTATAAGAATACCTAGAGGACTTCTATATGACAACCAACAGATCATCTATAGAAAGGTCATCACGTCTTAAATAAGAAGATTTTAACATCTTCTACGAGATGATCCTTCGGTCTTCTATAAGATGACAATCAGCCCAATCATGAACATCATCTCACCGTGAGTTTTCTCACTCTCGCCTCCTCCCTTATTATAAACATCATAAGGGAGAACAAAACTCACGTTCGTGAGAGAAGTAGCTATCATAAATGTCAAAAAAGTGAGAATGTGAGGCAATTTTCTCTCACCACAGAAATCAAGGTGAGTTGAACAAAAAAATGTAACTATGGACATTTTTTATAGAAAAAATCGACAAGAAACGAATCTTTTGCAATGATAATCAATTGTATTTATTTGTATTTTGCGTTAAAGGTGACAAATAAAAAACAATTAGAAATTCTTTTGGCAACTATACATGTTCATCCGTGTATCAATGAAGCAAGGAAGACCTCAATCGAGTTTGGCGTAATTTGGAGGTGGAGTTGAAGTTGGCCAAAATTTTTCAGATTGGGAAGCGGTTCAGAATCATATGATGAAAACAGGAATGGAAGAGGATCCTATCAGGAGCAACACCTTTCTAAAATTTTTTTTGTAGGTACTTCCAAACTTTGCGGCCACTCAAGATGATAAGTGACATATCTTAAGTGCCTTTGTATTGTTCTTTGTTCGCTAAGGTTCCCAGAAAAATATTCGATGCCAAAGATTCTATTCAAGCATGAGTGCAAGTTATATGTCACCTTTTTACCACCTTCGATATGATGAAAACAGGAATGGAAGAGGATCCTATCAGGAGCAACACCTTTCTAAAATTTTTTTTGTAGGTACTTCCAAACTTTGCGGCCACTCAAGATGATAAGTGACATATCTTAAGTGCCTTTGTATTGTTCTTTGTTCGCTAAGGTTCCCAGAAAAATATTCGATGCCAAAGATTCTATTCAAGCATGAGTGCAAGTTATATGTCACCTTTTTACCACCTTCGCCCATTCTTTTTACAAGACTGTGACCCCTAAAAGATCCAAATCATTTTGGATGGCATCTTCAATAACCCAGTGGAATGGTATCTTAACAACCACCTTGGCATGGCATATTCCACGAACAAGCCACAATAGGAAGGATTAAATTCATAAAAAAGGGCATGTTTATATTATATAGCCTTTTGTAGGGTTAACCTCCTTGAAAATTGAGAAATTGTATTTAAAATCCATGAAATTGGTTCAAATGTTGAATAGTGCTAAGTTTACATTTACGAAATCCACTCGATTTCAACTGTCAATTCCATAGCTCAAACGTCAAATGAAATCTCATCTGGATTTCATTTGACGTTTAACCTATGGATTTGACAGTTGAAATCGAGTGGATTTCGTAAATGTAAACCAAGCATAGGATCCGAATTTCACGAATTGTACTTAGCATTCATATGATTGGTCCTATTGCTGGAGAAGAGATCGGATGTTTCACGTATTGTATTTATTTACAATTCTTGAAATTCCTTCCAAATGCTGAAAATGGGATATTTCACAACTTCATTTGAACTAATACAAAAGATCCAGTGAGATATTGGCATCGCATGGAACGACTTCCACAAAATTTTGCTTGGTTTTCTTTGTATTCCTCAGCGTTTGTCGTTTCGCACATCATTCAAAATGCAATATTAAACATTTTCTTTTCTTTTTGCCATTTAATGACCTTTAAACGGTTTTTGTTCACTTTTTTGCAAATTGCAGAAATTCTTCGGGCGTAAATAAAAAATTTTTACATATGTATGTATCTGTCAAAACAAAACAAAAACAGCTGTTACAGATGTTGCCACATATCAAACATTTAATATTTTTATCAATTACCAAGTATTTTTAAAGTGGATTGTTGATAAAAATTATTTTTCGTTTTAGAAATATTAATTTAATTTAAAATAAAGTAATGTTTTATAAAAAAAATTACGAATTTAGTTATTGCAAAATTATTTGTAAATAAAAAAACGATATGGCAACGCAAATTATATTTTCAAGGGTTCACAAAATGCGGCACTATTTTCAATTTTCAAACTTGTGAACCCCTCTTCACTTTTTTCGCTCCTCCCTTGTCATTTGTGATAGGTCGAGACGTGAGAAGTGAGCTGCAACTCACTCGTGAGAAGCTCCCTACGTGAGTATTCATGATTGCTATGAATAAGATCTTCTATAAGCTGACCATCAGGTCCTATATAGAAAGACCTTTAGGAGGACCATTACGTCTTCTATAGGACAATCTATGTTGTGTCTTCCATAAAAACACCATCACGTCTTTCATGAGATGGCATCAGTTCTTCTATAAGAAGACCACCTGGTCTTCTATATGAACACCAACAGATCCTCTATAGGAAGGTCATCTGGCTTCCTATAGGAAGACCACCTGGTCTTCTATATGAACACCAACAGATCCTCTATGGGAAGGTTATCTGGCTTTCTATAGGAAGACCATCACGTCTTCTATGGTATTCATGATCGTTTTTAACCCAAACCATACTTTGTTGAAAAAAAATCAAATTCCAAATTTTCTTCTTAATTGTTTTAATATTTACATTTACGCCCAAACAATTTGTTCCATTTACACTCCACTATTCTCGCGAATCCAATCACGAACATAAGCCACTCTTGAATAAATACCAGGATACTCAGGACGAGCACAGCCATAACCCCATGAAACAACACCAACCAATACACCATCTCCGTTGACCAATGGTCCTCCTGAATCACCTTGACAAGCATCCTTACCGCCTTCAATGTATCCAGCACAAATCATACGCTCTGTTACCCCACCAAATCGCTTATATTTTTCCGAACATTCTTGGTGATTGAATATGGGCACTTCAACTTGACGCAACCACACACGTGATTCCATTGCACTCTGAGTTCTACCCCAACCGGTAACATAACATTTATCACCATCCTTAACTTCGTCTGTGCTTTCCGGTAATTTGGCAGGTTGTTTTCTTTCATCAAATTCAATTTCTCGAGCCAATTTTAGCAGAGAAAAATCATAATCGACATTGGAGATATTGAATTGTTTGTGCTGGACAATTTCAGCCACATTTATTAGCTCGCCACCCCATAAATATACCGAGGTACCCAAACGAACCCTTAGGCGATCAGCCGTTTGGCCACTGGAAAGAGAAATTAAATAGATTATTTAAATTTTTCGAAATAGCTTTAGTTCAATCTTACTAGGTACAGTGGGCCGCCGTTAAAATCCATTGTTTGGAAATTATGGAACCTCCACAAATGTGTGATGATGTTTGCAAAGATATTTGATGTGGTGCATCGGAAATATTCAGCCTTATTACGGTTGGCGTAGTCGTATCCAAAATTGCAAGTTGACGTGTCGAAACGACTGATTGGTATTATGAATATATTCGTCCTTAAAAGCTAAAATATCAAATTTTAAAGAGTTCTTTTGGTAAAAAATTTAATAGAATTGTTAGTAGATCATGTTTAAGCTTTTAATCCAGAAGAAAAACCAACCCTACAGTTCTTACAATCAGAATAATTGTTTGCCGTAGACGTTTTTGTAGTCATTGGCGTGTCGTTGTCGTAGGGTTATTTTATGGTATCACGAAAAATTTACGACAACGACAATTTTTTCTAATACAAAATTAAAAAAATATATATGTTTTTAATTGTAAAATAATTCCCTGGAAATCACCTTTTGAGCAAGAACTAAGAAATTTGCGTTGCTTGAATCGTTATAGTAGGACGCTAAAAGATTTTCAATAGAAATGTTGTCATCTGATAAAAACACGAAATTTGTCATACGAAAATGAAAAAATTTAGTAAACTTTTTATTTATTTTAGTCATTTTGCAATATATTTCACTGATCATTGCCAAAAAATTCTTTTAAAATTGATTTGTTTTTATTTTTATATGCAGTCGTTAAAAAAATTGGTCACGACTCTTTCCTCGTATTTCAACGCCATACGGGATACCGATATGTCGTATCAAAAAAATAAATGTTATTTAAAACCCAAGAAATCCGTCTAGGGAATGATGAATGTATTTCTTTCGATATTTTATGGATCTATGATACTATAAAATAAAAAAAAATGTTCGTAGTATATAATTTTTCATCATATAAAAAATGCAAACTACGACTACGCCTACGACATTTGAACGCATACGACTACGCCAACCGTAATAAGGGGGATTGATTTTATGGCCACCCACAATACGACCATCCAAACGTGGTATTATATCGGTATCTTGCTCCTCCAGAAATCTAGCCTGGGCAACCATTAACAATAAGGTGGCAAGTGGTATTAAACTCAAATGCATGTTGCTGTACTATTTGGCACGTCTTTTCTCCACGTAATGTTAATTGGAACTATTGTCACTAATCAAATTGCTATAGAACTTTATACAAAAGACTTCGAATACATATTTAATTATTCTCGCTGTACACCATACATACATACATATGTGCGTATGTAGATAATAAAAACCATCAACTTTCATTGCCACAACTAGTTCCGGTTAACCACCTGCATTTACACACTTTCAGTTTGTATAGCAGGCGAAGCGTTGCAATATAAGCCCTTCACGAACCTGACACAATTATAAAAAACAGTTATTTAATTCAATGGAAAATCGCCAATCAAATGCCGTAAACCCAAAAGCCTATAATTGGTTTTATTAGAAATTTCCAGTTCAATGGTAGTCTTGAAATTCGTTTCGCGTGATTTTTACCCAACATTAAGGTAGATATGTCAATCATGTCAACACTTCCATAATCAGTAACACAATCGTATATCACAACACAGCACCCCTAATCCATAACCCTGGTACATAGGTCCTAAAACATATCTTGAAATTGACAAAAAACACATGACCATCATTCACGGTTTAATTCGTTTTCTTATTTCACCAATTATGCTTTGCATAAGTTCCTGATTTTATTCTTCATAAATACAAAAGAACGTGTGTAATGAATTTGTTATATAAATTAGAAAATTAAGTCGATATTTTAGTCTACAACATAGATAAAGTGGCGACCCACAGAAGTGGAGGCACCACTACCATCTTCAATCAAAGTAATACTTTGCTTCTCAACATCCACCACCAAGGAGCCCTCAGTCAATAGGGATTTACCCTTTTTATAATCTTGGAATTCGGGCATTTGACGGGGACCCAGGACGGGATCATCATAACGCCATATTTTCAATGTTGATAGATCAGCTAAAAGATAGGAGAACAAGTTAGCTTTAATATAAAAAACCTAAAAATCACTACTTACCCTTAAAGCCTAAGATTTTGGCCAGCTTTTCTTTTAGACTCCTTGTCGTTTCACCCTCACTGACAACGGCGTTCACTTGGAAAAGTCCTGATCGTTCAACGGGATTGGTAAACACCACCGGCACATGGGGTGCTACGGTAAATGTAATGAATGGATTACCCGGCCTTACTTCCTCGCGTGTCTTTTCGGGAGCGGCAGGATCATCGGTATATTTAATCTCAAGAGCCTCAATATCTAAGGTGTTTTTCAAATAATCCAAATTGTCAAGAAGCACCTGTCTTTCATCGAATTCCAGGGACACCGCCATGGCGGCTAAGCCCTTACCACTTTCCACCTTTTCGCGTATCATTTGGGCAAATGGCATAACACGTTTCATGTATTTTTTCAAGATCTCCTTCTGGCCCAGAGCAGTGGAAATAACCTTATTGTCGGGTAAACAGTTATTGTTGGCTGTGTAAAGCTCACTCATGGTGTTCAAAACACACGATTGCCATGGTGGATAGGTTTTGGCAACCCAGGCTACAGCACGGTTGGGCTTGGCTGATGTTGGATCAACAGCTTTTTCCTTGCCACCCTTGCCTTTGACTTGTAAGAGATTTTTCAAATTCAAACGGAATGCATGGGCAGCTTCCATGAGATATTCGGAGCACATAATGTCAGTTTCATTGATGGGACCAACTTCGGGCCAGGTGGCCAACAAAATGGATTGTTTGTTGCCCAACAGACCCCAAACATGTTCAGCCACATGGGGACAAATAGGGGCCATAAGTAAAGCTTGACGGCGTATAAATTCAAAGACCAAATCAGCATGCATACCCTGGGCACCACACAATTCACGATACTTGTCACGGGTCAATTGCAATTCATAGAAACCTGAACGCAGCGCTTCCTTGAATAACATTTTCTTGTAGAACTCATCCGTTTGTTGGGTCTTCAAGTTCATTTCACTAATGAACACCTTATCGTTGAAGGTGTGATGCGCATCCTTACGCATGGCAGGACGGGCTGCAATCATTTCCTTGACCCATTCGATAAATGTGTAAAGACGCAAAATACCAGCATCGGCTGTAGCTTCCACAAAGTTGGCATCTTCAACACTGTCACCGGCATCAGCCAAACACAGACGCATGCCATCGGCCGAGAACTTGTCCACAGCCTCATGTAGCGTCAAGAAGTTACCATCAGATTTGGACATCTTAGCCGAATTCAAAAGTAAATGACCATTAACACGTACGCCCTTAGGCCATTTGGTCTCATCCGTGGGCCACATGGCTGCATGATTGTAGAGCATGAAAGTTAAATGGTTTTGGATCAAATCCTTGCCAGATACTCTTAAATCCATGGGGTACCAATATTCAAATTCACGTCTCAAAATATCCAACTTTTCCTTTCGAATGCCACAGTTTTGAGGATAGGGAGTCTCCTTGAAGAAAATGTAATCCCACACTGCGGAAGTCATTTCCTCGGCCTTAATACCCAAAGGACTGGGTTTTTCACCACGGAAAGATCCACCTTGCAGTAAATGGACCACAGTATAGAAGGCCATGTAAATGGTTGAGTCAGACAAAGATTCAATCAACCACTGCTCATCCCAAGGCAATTTAGTGCCAAGACCGTAGGTGCGGGAGCAGGCATATTCATGCAACCATCCCAGACAATGTTCGAAATTATTTCTAGCCTCTTCGTGGAATGTTTCCATTTGCGATAAAATCTTCTTGGCTTGTTCTTGCCATTCAGTTTCACCATAATTCAAATACCATTGGTTACACAAGGCCACAACACATTGATCTCCCGAACGTGAAATGATTGTTTTCTCCGGTTCATAATAGATATCAGCCTCTTTGGAATTGACCAATTGTTTTTGCAAGTCCTTTTTCACATCTTGTACTTTTTTACCCTTGAACTCGCCGACCAGCATTATACCATCATAGAATCCCTTAAGGTAACACAATTCCTTGGCCTCCAACAATTTGTCCTTATCGTTTTGTGATTGAATCTTAAATTTCTCATAGGCAAATTTGGCACACAAATTACCCAGGGTTGGCACCTCAATAATGGGCGTGGGTTCATAGGGAAGCACCATTTCATCGGTAAGACCATATTTTTGACGGAAAGCTTCTTTCTTTTGCAAATCCAACAAGGCAGCATAATCATCAGGAGAGTCAGAGGGCACAGAGGTGACAACACCAGTTCCTTTGTCTTCTTTAATTGATAACATGGGTAAAGTATAAATAACTTTGTGACTTGTGAGGGGGGAAGACAAAGGTGTGCCCAATAGATCTTGGCCTGTCAATTCAAGGACTTCTTCCACTTGGCCCTCAACGGCAGTAAAGCCTTGGTAGGACATGTTACGGGCAGCACGTCTGGTGCTTATCCAAACTTCATCATTACGTGTAGTCTTCCAGGCAATATATTTAATATCGGGGTGCAGCCAACAATTAGTTTGGCCATACATTGTTTCAGGCCTCAAGGTGGCAGCGACCATATAAACGGGAGCCTTAATGGAGCTACATAGAATAACATTATTGTTATATGTGTTTCAAAAAAAGATACAAATAACACCTACCTCAATTTTCCTTTGTTTTCCAATACCTTCATTTTGATTAAGGTATATTCCTGGGGACCCACACCTTCACCGGTTGAACGATCATGGTCCATGCAGGGTTGACCATCCTTGGGTGAGTAGATTGTATAACGTTTGCCGTACATAACCTTGCCACGGTTTTTCAAGTGGACAAATTGCCAACGTACAAAGGAGTCAAAGAAGGGATTTACGTCCGTGGTAATGAAGGTACGGCGCCAATCAATCTGTAGAAAAAAAAACAAAAACATTTGAAAACATCTTTACATAAAAGTAGTACACATTCTTCACTTACATGCACACCAATTCTCTTCAGATCCTTCACAGCCAATGGTGGGAAATAATTCAGCCAATGTTCAGCATGAGCAAATTCCTTGATTTCCTCATCTTTTAAACCCAAACTTTGCATAATTTGCCATTGGTATTTAGCCGAACCTGTTTTGGCCACAGCCTTACTCTTTTTGCCCTTTGATTTATCCTTGGGTACTTCAGCCTGGGCAACCTCCACTACAGCCTCTTCCTTGACCGCAGGGAATTGTGGTGGATATCCATAATCTTCCATTTCACGTTTCAATTTATCGGCGCACGCCTTAATTGGCATACCGGTACAATGGAAACCAAATGGCCATAGTACACGTTTTCCCTTCAAGCGGTGATAACGTATGGCATATTCAGCTTTCGACAACGAAAAGGTGTGACCCAAATGAAGACGTCCATTCATATAAGGGAATGGAAAGGTGACCATAAACTTTTCATCCAATGACTTTCTGGGTTCTGTGGGCGCATCTGTTTCGTGCAAATGTTCTTTCTCCCATCGCTGTTGCACTTCTTCTTCGATTTTTTGTAAATATTCTACCTTAAAGGTACCTTTACGTTCGACAGCAGCCTGAATAGAAAAAGCCACAATTATTATTCATAATTCTAGACTTTATTGCGTCAGTTTCAATGGAAATAAGAACATCCGATGCGATTGCCGGGTCACATTCCAGTACGATCAACTCACGTTATATATGATTCAATTTCTGTCCACATTATCCCTGACATTGTACGTACTCACCATTTTTGTGATTGATGTTATAAACAAATATTTGTTGCCTACTTTAATTTATATTTAACAAAATCAAAAACGCTGCCGAAATAAAAAGTGCAACGTGTTGTCGAGTAACAACAGATGATTGACAGGCGGAGTATAAAGCCGTGCAAACTCTTGTTGGCGGCGTCAAGTTTTACAAATCTCAACAGCAACAATGAACACAACAACAGCGAAAACTGCTGTTATGCTGCATTTACACCAATCATTTAGAATTAAAAGTTGAATTTCAATGGACTTTTTTAATGGCAAACGTATTATTTTAAATATTGTTACGGAATTAGATTTAACTAATGTCCGTGTAGACGTTGTTTTATTCCCCGATACGATTTGTACCAAATAAAACAGGGTTCGTTTTAGATTACGTTTCTACAATGCTTTATTTACTTTATTACACTTATTCAGAACCGACTTTAATTACTAAGCACACAGCAAGTCTCTAGTTAGCACGCAGCTATTCTTTAACCGATCTGTTCAGTTCAACGCTTAAAACACAACTACTCAATGTTGCCATTCGTAACTCTATTTATACCCAAAATCTCCTTGGTCTAGAAATATCTAGAACATATGGCAACTTCTCGAATCTGTGCAGCGAACACACAGACGCACATTCGCACTAAGCGAACAACCATACTCACATACATACAAGAAGACAAGCACAGTAATGACGTAATTACAACAACAAACAACTACACGAAATACAAGAAGTAGAAACTAAACGATAATTACATTATTATGGCAAAACAAACAAAAGAACATTAACAAAAGGTAATGTAACGACTAGAATGATGAAGAGAGTTCTACATGGTAGTTGTTGTTGCTTAAATAAAGTAACTGCGTAATACAAACTTTACGTTATAATTCAAATTTTTAAATTAACGGAAATAAAACTAAACTAACATAAACCTATCAGTTACATTCGTAACATTGCCTCCCGCTTAAGCCTGTTCGTCCCGAATAGGCACAGTTCCCTCTCGGTGGTATGGGCATTGGTAACACTGCCTCCCGCTTAAGCCTGTTCCTCTTGACTAGACGCAGTTCTCGATCCGTAGTGGTGGCAACCGATTTAGATGTACCCTCTACTGCGTCAGCTTTGGACTTCTGCTCTTCTGGACGTTGCTTTCTCTCCAGGAATCTTGACGTTATACCTTCTTTCTTTGTGGTCACCTTCCTAATACCCCGGTTACACTATTGAAGGTTAACCCACTGGGTTTAATAGATCCAGTGGGTTAATCTTTGCTGGTTACACTTAGCTTTTCGAGGATATAAACTGTCAGCTGATGTTTGTTTACGTATACATACAAAATAACTAAAAAAGTCGTGTTTTACACTTTTACAATTTCTCGTATGAGATATCGTCCCCTCTTTGCTCATATTAGTATATTTTACACACAGGGATGCATTTTTGTATCGTGGTATCAAGCGTACTTTTTGTTAAAAAAGTGTCTAATGTAAAAAAATAAATAATTTTATGATTTTCAAAAAACTTTAGTTTTATTAAATCCATAAAATCCCATGCGACCAATAGTAAACGTGTAAAACACGACAAACTCTGTTGCAAAAACAGTTGCAACTTTTGGTACTTTTTGAGTAGAGTTGGATTTTTTTGCACAAATACCGAATACAACAATGTATTTTTGGTGGATTTGTGCCGGATTTAAAATAAACTCAGTCGTGAGAGGATTTAATTTTTGTATGGCAAATCTGGTCAGATTTGACCAGATTAAGCAATAAATCCTCATGAAGTGGGTTAACCCTGCAAAAAACTGTAGTGTAACCGTACTATAAGTGCCACCTGGTCTTCATCGGACTTATCCCTCCTTGTTGTACGGCCGCTTTTCGACGGCTTCCACCTTCATCGTACGGACATCTACAGCGATTTCGTCAGATTCTGCGCTAGGGCGACACATGCTTTTCTTCTCTTTGTAGCCCACATTAATCGGTATTTCCACATTGGACCAAGTCATCACACGGTGCTTTATGTCCAGGTTTATATCGAAGGCAATCATGAAGTCTACACCAAGTATAACTTCGTCCATAATATCGGCCACTACAAAATCGAAATTTACCGATTTTCTACCCATGCTCAGCCTTTGGTAGGCCTTTCCATGCACCGTTGTAGTCTCGCCTGTGGCCGTCCGCAATTTGACTCCATTTAACGGCAATACCTTCCCTTTTACCAAATCCGGTCTAATAATGGACTTTGTTGCACCGGTGTCCAATGTCAAGGTACGCAATACACCATTGACGAAGCCTTTAACCGTTAGGTTGTGATTCTCCTGCTGGACTATGGCTATAGAAATTGTGGGACCATCGTTTTCATCCCCTGCCAGCGGCGCCTCGTGATTGACGGAATTAATTTTATTTGATTCACCTGATGTCTCTCTTTCCAGATTCTTGGCCACCGGTTGGTCGTCGCTTTTTGAAGGCGGTGAGGTGGATCTGGGCCTTGGTCGTTCCAATATGCATTCTCGTGCAATGTGTCCAGCTTTACGACAGTTGTAGCAAGTCTTTCTCGTTTTACCAGCCCCTCGTTTCACACGCATTAGTGCATCCTTTAGCGGATCGACAACGGTCTGAGAATTGTTGTCCTCAACTTGCAGCCTCCTCACGTTGTAAGCTTTAGGTTTCACCAGCATCCTCGCGGTTTCTTGGGCCAGGGCAAATGACACGGTTTCTGCAAATGTTCCTATCGGTGCCGCATACACCGCAAATTTTATCTCTGGATCACGAATACCACTTGCAAATGTCTCAATCTTTATGCGGTCCACCAATGGATGTGTCTCTCCTGGATATGCCAACTGCGCCAACCGCTCTATATCAGCCGCAAAGTCTTGTAAGGTCTCATTTGGCTTCTGGACTCTTCCCCTCAGTTCCATTCGGTAGATCTCTTGCTTGTGTTCACTACCGTACTTACGTTCAAGAGCAGCCATTATATCTCCATAGTTGTTCCTAGAAGCGGCGGGAATACTCTGTAATACGTCAGCAGCATCACCTTTCAATGCCATCAGGAGTGATACCGCCTTGTCGTTGTCGTTCCAAGAATCTCTAGCAGCCACTGTCTCGAACTGTAATTTGAACACATTGAAAGAGGTAGAGCCGTCGAACACTGGAGGCTTAATTTTTAACGTGTTATGGATAGCTCTCACTGGGCCGCCTTTGATTTCCAGTTCCGACATTTTCTTCTCAAGGTTCACAAATTTCTCATCATGGGCCAAAAATTTCTCGTCAACAGACAAAATCTTTTTATCCAACTCTTTAATTTGTACCTCCACGTTTTCTACTCTCTTTTCAATCACCATCGTGATGTTCTCGAGTTTCTCGTTAATAGTTCTAGAATTTGCCTCTAATTTCTCTTCCATGCCCTTAGTGATTTTTCTAGAGTTCTCTTCTAATTTTTCCTCTAATTTCCTGGAATTTTCTTCACTCTTTCTGGACATCTCTTCCAACATCTTACAGTTGTCAGATTTCATTTCCGCCATAAGTCTGGAAGTTTCTTCATTTTTCCTATTCATTTCCATGGAGCTACCTTCTATTTTCTTAATTTCCAGCATCATCATAGCCAGCATTGAATTCAAATCGTCACCCCTGGCAGCTACCGACGAAACTTCCTCAACGCTGGATTCGCCCTTTGCCGATAACTCGACTTCCTCCTTACCGTCGAACTCATATTCATCGATGTTCATTCCACGGCGCTCGAACTCTTCCAACAAGCGTTTTTGTAGTTCGGCCTTGTTGCCAGTAGAACACAACTCCAACTTACTTAGCTCCTTCTTCAAGTCTTCCACTCGTAGATCCTTAAACTTCATTGTAGGATGATCGTAATCCCACTTCTGACACCAATTGTTACGGAATTAGATTTAACTAATGTCCGTGTAGACGTTGTTTTATTCCCCGATACGATTTGTACCAAATAAAACAGGGTTCGTTTTAGATTACGTTTCTACAATGCTTTATTTACTTTATTACACTTATTCAGAACCGACTTTAATTACTAAGCACACAGCAAGTCTCTAGTTAGCACGCAGCTATTCTTTAACCTGTTCAGTTCAACGCTTAAAACACAACTACTCAATGTTGCCATTCGTAACTCTATTTATACCCAAAATCTCCTTGGTCTAGAAATATCTAGAACATATGGCAACCTCTCGAATCTGTGCAGCGAACACACAGACGCACATTCGCACTAAGCGAACAACCATACTCACATACATACAAGTAGACAAGCACAGTAATGACGTAATTACAACAACAAACAACTACACGAAATACAAGAAGTAGAAACTAAACGATAATTACATTATTATGGCAAAACAAACAAAAGAACATTAACAAAAGGTAATGTAACGACTAGAATGATGAAGAGAGTTCTACATGGTAGTTGTTGTTGCTTAAATAAAGTAACTGCGTAATACAAACTTTACGTTATAATTCAAATTTTTAAATTAACGGAAATAAAACCAAACTAACATAAACCTATCAGTTACATTCGTAACAATATTGTATTATTAGTCCCGGTCCACACTAGCCTGAATTTCATTAAAAAATTTCATGATATTAGGCGTTCTTAAATCGAATTCCCCACTACAGCAATTTTATGATTTTACTCTACTATCCCGCTATTACGTTGGGGTCATTTGATGACCCAAATGTTTTCATGTTCTTTACATTTTTATATTTAACGTCCTTTAACTTAGATTCTGTCAAATTTTGGTAATAATCGGACAATCCGTACAGAAGTTATAAACAAATATTTACTTAGCATAGTACTGAAGGTCAAGGAAATTTCCAAACTTTTAGAGCTTGCCCTGCAAAACTCACTGTTCAGATTTAGCAAACTATTATCTGGAGGTGTCGAACGTCCTTTAACTGAAATTCTGTCAAATTTTGGTAATGATCGGTCAATCCGAACAGAAGTTATTACCAAATATTGACTTAGCATAGTACTGAAGTTCAAAAAAATTTCCACACTTTGAGAGCTTCTCCTGCAAAACTTACTTTTTAGACTTAGCATACTATTATTTGGAGGTGTCGATATAATGTGGCATGTTAAAATTTGTTTTTATTTTTTTTGCATTTTCCTTACACATTTTTCTTGTTTTAGATGACAACAAAACAAAAAATAAATAAAGAATACAAAAAAAATGGAATTTATTGTTGTAATTTTTACATTCAATAACAACGAATCCTAATGCTTGATTTACATTTACGAAATCCACTCGATTTCAACTGTCAAATCCATAGGTTAAACGTCAAATGAAATCCAGATGAGATTTCATTTGACGTTTGAGATATGGAATTGACAGTTGAAATCGAGTGGATTTCGTAAATGTAAACTTAGCATAATGCTTTTAGTTCAGTGACAGATTTTTTGCCGATAATATTGACATCGAATTTATGTAAATTTTTAGTTCTTTACTGAATTAATTAGTGATCAGGCAAAAAATTTCTCTAATAAACACTTCAAGCTATTATCCCAAGCCTTAAAAACCTTTTAAAAATGTATACTATATAATTTTTTCAATAAATGGGTCATCAAATGACCCTAATGCTAAGTTTACATTTACGAAATCCACTCGATTTCATCTGTCAATTCCATATCTTAAACGTCAAATGAAATCTCATCTGAAATCCATTGGATTTCATTTGACGTTTAACCTATGGATTTGACAGATGAAATCGAGTGGATTTCGTAAATGTAAACATAGCATAACATAGCGTATGTGATTTTTTTCTAACGTAGTAGCAGGGCTATGGAAGTCGGTCTAACAGCGTGTTTTTGTAAAAAGTGTTTGCCCATTCGTTCGTCAATTTCATGAACGAAGACACAATTTGGTTTTCATAGCGATTGACGTTTGTATTCGTGTGACAAACAAATGAAAGCTTTTTATTTTCGTATTTTTTTTTTGGTTTTCGTAACAAAATCAGACGAACGAATACGTCAAAAATAAACGAATGGAAATGACCCATCGTTTTGAATGAAAATTAAATAATTTGAGTAATAAATGGCACAAAACACACGAAAACTGTAAGGGAATGCAATTTTATTTATTTCAATAGAAGCACACGCGTATATGTACATCCGTTTCTTCATATTATCACAATTATTTTTGGACAAATTTGTTTACATTTTTTTCTTATTTTTTTCTTTGTCATCTGTTTATCGGGGTTGTAACACATATTACGTACAGATGCTTATGCAAAATTCACAAAATAAGTATCATGGAAACCCTGAAATATAAAAGCTTTTCTGAAATAGACGAAAGCTTTTAGATAAAAACGAATGGTTCGTAAAATTTTACAAGAACCCAATTTTGAACGTATACGTTTTAGTACAAACGGTTCGTGTGACAGGCAAGCATTTTTACAAAAACACGCATAATTTCATGCAATTTGTTCAATAAAATCATTCTAGTGTGGACCGGGACTTATTATTATTATGAGAAATTTTTGGCTTTTTTGTAAAAGTAAGTGAGATAATAGGTTTGCCCTTGTACTTTCTTAGTAAATATTACTCAGTAACTTCTTTGTAGAGAGTGAAGCATTTTATACTCTTTCAAAGGAAAAAATTAAAAAAGTAAAAAGACAACATTCAGTACAAATTTTTAATTTGATTAATATTGACGATTATGATATTTGAAAATTTTAAACTTTTGACAACTGCTAAAGCTACAAAATGTTACTGTACCAAATTGCTTCAGTAAAAATTATAAGTTCTCAGTAATAAAAATGTCAAAACAAGTCTCTCAATTCATTCTCATTTACTGAACATTTGTGTAAAAAACAACATTCAGTAATAATTTGTAATAATTATTACAAATTATCGAGTACGCAGACACACTTAATAATTGAAATGTGTTGAAAACAAACAAAATATGTGAACGGAAAACAAAAAGAAATCGACGATTTTCATTCAAAATTTTACAACTATTTCTGCAGTTGTCGGTACGCCTACGTCACACAGGCCAGTTGTGGGATTTTGACAATCAATACATTAAATCAACTGTCCTGTCATTTGTAAACGCAGGGTAAAGACCAAGTTCGACCTAAAGGCCTCGACACCATGGTACAATAATGCTTAGTTTACATTTGGCGTCGTTTCGTGATTTCGAAGGCGTTTCGTGATTTCGCGCGGAATCAAGCAAAATTTTTCATGATTTCCCATACAAAAATTAAATCATCTCCTTTCGTGATTTCAGCGAAATCAACATCGAAATCACAGTACACATGATATACAACCCTGCTTTTGCCTAAAAAAGTACCAAAAGTTGCAACACTTTTCACGTATCACAATAAACAAGGTAGATGGTCAATTGCTGCAACAAAAAATTTTAGTGTCAAAATTTGCAAACAATGTGAAAAAAATATTAAATTACTTTGTTACAATGCTATTTTTCATTGTGTTCCCGTTCTTTTTTAATGGTAATGTTAGAAAAAGAGCGAATTGTCAAAAATTGCTTCCCAATACAAATTTCTTAAAAAATACGGGAACGAAAAAATGACGGAAATTGCAAAAACTCCATCATAAACGTCAAAATCAACGTATCAGCTATCATATTAGATGCCAATGAACATGCTTGCTGCTAGTTTCTACTAGGCCAAAATTGTATGGCGAAAACAGGAGAAGAGGGTGTTATTCGGCGCTATTTTTGTTTAAAGATAAGTGCAAGTCTTGCTAGATTTCGGAGTACGGGAACGCATTTTTTAGCACTAAGTCCCAATTTACATTAGGCGAGTTTCTTCTTCTTTATTTACTCATCCGTTATCCGGATATAAGTGATCGTACAATTCATTTTGTTTTTTAATATTTATCGCATTATATTTATGTTATAGTATAGTGGTTGTCAGCTCTCTGTGTCTTGCAGCATTCAGCAGATCAGTTTCGTCGGTATAACCTGTCCAGTCCATGATGTTTTTGAGCCAAGATGTTTCTTTTCTTCCTCTAGCACGCCTTCCATCAATTTTTCCTTTTAAAATTGCTTGTAAAATGTTGTATTTGTTGTTCCTTAATACGTGTCCAAGATATGCTATTTTGTGACTTTTTATTGTTGTTATTAACTGCCGGCTTACATTCATCCTTCTTAGTACTTCGTCATTAGAGTTTACTTGCGGCAATTGTCAGTTTGTGGGTGAGAGAGGGTGTTGAGAGGCAAAGGGTTACCATATACCTCACCTCTCTCTCCATCAAACTGACAATTGCCGCAAGTAAACTCGCCTAATGTAAATTGGGACTAAACGGGAAAACTACTGCAAGTACTAATATTGTGCAGGTTCTGATCACAACTTTTACCTATCAAAATTTATTATAACGATGTCTCAACAATAAAATCATTTTTTTTTTTTTCATTTGTTAGTACTATACACAATTAATACGATATATAGATAATTTTACGATAAAGCTGAAAACAGATACAACGTTTGATTAAAGTTTTGCGTTGGTCGTCGAGAAAAAAACAACAACAGGGCGACGACGATACCAAAGTCCAGCGTTTATCTGTTTGCCGGCATATATTTCAAATGAATTTGAATTTTTCGGCATCATGCCCAACAGTGTAAAAACGGCCAAAACGACACAAAACTTTACCCAAACGTTGTATCTGTTTACAGCTTAAGTTTCCAAATAAAGTTGTAAAGTTCTATATTGTCGTATATTTTTGGTGATTAATTCAATTTACAACATCTTGTTTTGAAATTTCGTGTGCGATAAGCTGCGCATATGCATCTACCTTGATCATTGTGATATGTTTGAAATCAACAAAAAATAAATGTAAACATCGGGGTGTATTTCAGGATTTCGTGAAATCCAGTGGATTTTGGAGCGCAAGTGTAAACTTGGCATAATACAGGTAGCATTATCATGCCAGCTGATGGTAACATAATGTGTCAATTGCATTGAATTGATGTCAAATTTTGACATCTTATGTTGCCAACAATTGCCGATGCGGCTACCTGTGTATTTGTACCATGCTCGAAACAAAGTCCCAATTTACATTAGGCGAGTTTACTTGCGGCAATTGTCAGTTTGTGGGTGAGAGAGGGTGTTGAGAGGCAAAGGGTTACCATATACCTCACCTCTCTTTCCAACAAACTGACAATTGCCGCAAGTAAACTCGCCTAATGTAAATTGGGACATAAGCAGCATGTCATTCTTGATTAAAGCTGAAAACAGATACAACGTTTGATTAAAGTTTTGCGTTGGGCGTCGAGAAAAAAAAACAACAACAGGGCGACGACGATACCAAAGTCCAGCGTTTATCTGTTTGTCGGCATATATTTCAAATGAATTTGAATTTTTCGGCATCATGCCCAACAGTGTAAAAACGGCCAAAACGACACAAAACTTTAATCAAACGTTGTATCTGTTTTCAGCTTAAGTCATATCTGTAGTGCGATTCTGTAACTTTTTTTAATAACGAACCGACATCGGTAGTTAACGAAAATATTCGATTGAGTTAACGAATGTGCTATTCTGAAACTTTATGTTACCGATTGTATAAATTGGTACCACATACCGACGAATATCGATAAAAAGACAAATTGTCAAAATTATATTTTAATATTTATTATTGTATTTTTAAGTTGAAAATGCTATTTCTTCGCAACTACAGAAGACAAAACGCGTAAAGAACAAAACATATCATTTTTTTGAAGGTTTGTGCCTACAATGAGTGTTTGCAAGTATCCCAACAATGCGTTTCCCAAGGGTAACTTCAACGTCAATTTTGTATGTAAGTACTTCTAGGAAATAAATGAACAATACATACATCTCATAGATTTTGGTGTTTTTTCCAGAATATTTTTCATTAATCTCCACGTAAAGGGACCACAATGCAAAATACAGAATATCTCCGATTTATGTGTTTTATGTGGACAGGAACTTGTCTTGTGAACCAACAAATTTGCCTGCAGTCTCAGGAAGTATACACCGTCTGTGTTGTAGTGAAAGAAGATGCATTATATGTATATGTTTAATAGATGTATGTAATCAGAATCGATGGTCAAAAGGTCATGTGTGTGTGATATAAAAATATAAATGTAGAATCCTATATGTATTTAAACTTTAAATTTTAAAGCGCTCTTTTATTTTTTTCTAATTACAAAGGTAGGGTCATATTTTAGATTGTGGCACTTTGAATGGAAATTCTGAAATATGACATGACTTAAGCCTGCGCCTTCAATGATGTTCGTGGATCGAAATTACCGTCATTTGAGTTTATATATTCACATCTTCATCTCACGCCCACATTAAACAGAATTATAAATTATATAAAATTATACGCCATTTTAGCATTCTTATTGCTAGTGATGCTGAGTTTAAATCTATCAGATTACCACAGAACAAAGTATGTTATAGGAACACTATACACGTTTTGGCCTCAATACGGCATTGAAGCCAACGAAAGCCTCCTAAAAAGATTGTGTTAAAAGTGCCGCACTTGAGTTCCTTTAAAACTTTATCGTTTCCCCACTTTAAAAATAAAGGCAAATATTAGCGTAGCCTTGATATGTATTGTAAAATGGGCTTCGGCAGTACCGATTTGATTGATTCTACATAAAGACCGTCCAAGGGAAAGTTAGGAGTTTATCGAAGATCTAAAAAATTCCCTTTGACGATCTTTATGTATCTTTAATAAAATCGGCGCTGGCGAAAGAGCAACAGTGGCGGAGCTGCCCCATGTATCCTACATATGGTCTGTTCCTTTATTTTTGAAAATGGTAAAACCGGCAAAAGTAGTAGAAGTTGTAAACTGCTCCCATATGAATAGTATGGTGTCCGAAGTAGAGGAACGCTTTTCGAGTAAAAAGTGGCAAAACTTGAAGATTCTTGCACGTAAAGGAACAGAGCTATAGTTAACCGTTATGCTAATGACTTAAGAAGATTTTTTCTCAATAAGGCGGAATTTATCTTTTATACCCTTCTTATTAACATAACATATGTTCAAATAAAAACGCCTTTTTAGGAGAAATCGGCTAAATATTGCAATCATGTACTGTCGTTAAGACTTAACGACTACTTTTTTTGGTTGTTAACTTAACAATAATTTTCGGTAATTAACGACAAAATTTACCGACAAAAATCGTTAAAATTTGTTACAGAATAGCACTTACCGAAAATTATAGTTAACTACCGACATTCGTCGTTAATTCTGTCGTTAAGGAGTTACAGAATCGCACTACTGGTAAGTCCCACTCCACACTAGCGGGAATTTCATGAAAAAAATGTGTTCCTTTACTTACCTGAGGTTACCATTTTAACCATTTGTTACCATTTTTAGCCTGCAATGCGTTTCTTAACCCCGAAAAGTAGCAAAACTGGAAGCAATTTTTAAGAGAGTGAGAGGGGAGAGAGTGCTAAAATGGCTTTCTCTTCTACCACAGGCTACCAGCAAAATTTCTGCAGGTATAAAATGGCAGAACTGATTTTTCGACTTTTCTTTGACGATTATTTCACAAAATGGACGAAAAAACGGAGAAAAAGTCGAACACTGACAACACTAAATTAAAAACTGTGAAATAAAAGACGAAAATTGATTTTTTTATGTTTTTTTCTGACATTGCTGCCGGATCTACCATTTTACCGTTCCTTTACTTTTCTGGTAAAAATGTTCATGAGAGAGCAATTTTGAACAATTTTGACACTTTTCTCTTTTACCACTCTTACCATTAAAAAAGTAAAGGAACAAAGCTAAAATTTCATGAAACTAGGCGTTCTTAAATCGAATTCCCCACTACAGCAATTTTATGATTTTACTCTACTATGGAAGTCGATCTAGAGACACATAATTTCATGCAATGAAATCACTCTAGTGTGGACCGGGACTAAATGACTGAAGACCAAGTTCGACCTAATTCAAATGTGTTTCTGAAATCCTTTTATTAGGTCCAACTTGGTCTTTATGGGTACTTTACACGATATGTTTTTTAATATGAGTTGTCACTTTGCATATACATTTTGTATGGGAGAAGTGACAACTCATATGTAAAAAACATATCGTGTAAAGTACCCATTAAGGGTTGTTTACACCATCTATCAATGTCGTATGAGATGTCAAATTTTCTACCTGCGAATGTTGTACACACAGTGTGACCACTATGAAAATTTTCATCTACCAAAATGATTTGGCAACTCATATGTAAATTTTTCATTTAGGGAGCGCTCTATTTGATACGGCATTCTCGTATGTAAACATAAATTTATCAGCTGGTTTCTGGCATTCTCAAAAAAAAAAAAAAAACTGAAAAACAAAATCTTTTAAAAAAGAAAATGGAAAGTTATGTATATTTAAGTATTTCGAAAAGTAAATAAAGGGTGTTTATAATGTTATTTTCAGATCGATTGGTCGAAAGGAGCAGTGTTGGAAATTATTGCTTTGTGGCAAAACATGAATGCCTCTATAGCCCTAAAAACCTATTCTACCACAGCAAACATGCTAGATATTCATTTTCCTTCAACCAAAATTAAAAATTTGCGCATATTTGTAACTCAACAATAAAAGTAAATAATGACAAAAACAGCTGTTTTTATATTTATAGGTTATGTCATACGAAAATAACACTTGTAGGTATGAACGCACAAATTGAAAGTTGTATGGATGACGTCAATTTTGATAAACATAGATAATGTCGAATGGGTGAAAGAAATGACAGCTCATATGACATTGATAGATTGTGTAAACAGCCCTTTAGTCTTTTTTTCAGATCTGACTTCAGCACGATTGCCATGCTTCTTATGCCTTGTTCAGACTGACGGTAATTCGCTCTCTGTTCGTTGTTCGACCCCAAATTACGACATAATTACTTCATTTCCCATACAAAATTTTGAGAACGAACAACGATTTTTGTACATTGTTCAATTTGGCTGAAACTTTCTTTAAACTGAGAAAATAAAAAGTATGAAAGTATGAATCATGTTGAAATGAATTGTGTACCATGTCGTATGAACAGGTTAATTCGTGTACATAATTATGAGAGCGAGCAACTCGATTCAAATGCTGATAGGAACATGGCATTATGTGTCGAGGCCTTAATTCAAATGTGATTCTGAAATATTTTTATTAGGTCGAACATAGCCTTTAGTATTTTATCAGATATGACTTCAGCAAGAATGCCATGCTTCTTATGTGTCGAGGGCTTTATATATTTGTGTTCACGGTGACGAGATCTACCAGTGAAAAAATTTCATGCCGATCCGAACTTACTAGGCGTTTGCACACAGACATTATTGGCAAGACAATAACAAAGCTACAAACCATTTTCACCAATACATTCCCACTTTTCTCTATACATATTTAAAAATTTATAAATGTATTTGTGAAAAGGGTTTGTATTTTTGCTATTGTTTTGTCAATACTGGCATTTGTAAACGCAGGGTAATTGTGCCTTGCTACTCATCATGGTACAAATACACAGGTAGCCGCATCGGCAATTGTTGGTAACATAAGATGTCAAAATTTGACATCAATTGAATGCAATTGACACATTATGTTACCATCAGCTGGCATGATAATGCTACCTGTATTATTGTACCATGCTACTCATGGTACAAATATACAGGTAGCCGCATCGGCAATTGTTGGTAACATAAGATGACAAAATTTGACATCAATACAATGCAATTGACACATTATATGCCATTTAGATATGACACCATTAGCCGGATTTAGCGCATTATCAGGTTTTATTTGCTAAATCCAGCCAAAATCTACCAGATTTCCCATACAAAAATAAATCCTCCTATTGAGTAGATTTGTTTTAAATCTGGCATAAATCCTCCTATACAACTCTGTTTTTTGCAACATGTTGCTAGAAAATACAAAAAGTTGCAAGTTGGCACAAGAAACAAGGTAGATGCATCGGTGAATTGCTACACTAAAAATAATTTAAAATGTAAAAATTTGTAAACAGGGCGGAAAAATTAAATTTGTTTTGATGTACAAAGTGGATTTTAATCAACCAAGACTAATATTTATGATGCCTAAACGATAAAATAATTCGTTTATTTATTTTAGATGGGCAATCTGCGATAAAATAATTCTTTATTTGCTCTTTAGTTAGCATTAGTAGCAAAATGTGCTAACATTTTCAGTATTAAACAATGCATTTGTAATTTGACGTATGTTTTTTGAGAGGAATTCAATTTACAAAAAAATATTTTGACGTTTCACATTCGTTCAGATGGGCTGATGCATCTACCTTGGTAATTGTGCTATGAACAAAAATCAGCTGAGTGTCATTTAAATCCTCCAAAATGTATATCTAAATGCAATGAGATTTGTACAGGATTTATTAAATCCAGTCGAGGATTTATGGCTAGTCTAAATGAGCTATTATGTTACCATCAGCTGGCTTGATAATATTAGCTCTGTTCCTTTACGTACAAGAATCTTCAAGTTTTACCACTTTTTACTCGAAAAGCGTTCCTTTACTTCATACTTTTGCCGGTTTTACCACTTTCAAAAGTAAAGGAACAGACCAATTATTATTGTACCATGCATGGTACAATAAGGAAGGTAGAACAGGTTCGAAAAAACTATGGAAAATCAACCCTACACGTATGCCCGCTTCCTTTCAAAATTGTCTATGGTGACAAACGTCAAGTTTTGTTTTTGTTAATGTTTGTTTTGTTTCATATTTTATTAAATTTTTAAAATTAATGAAATGTGTTAAAAAATGAATAATACGATATATTCAGTCTTCGAAATTGCCTTTAAAATTTCATAAAGGTTTATTTACAGGACAAGACAATAACTTTTATGTGGATCTACTAGAAATGTCGCTGCTAAAGATCGTAACTGTTGGCTAATACGAAGAAAAGAAAAAGTATCAATAAAGTCAGGAGAAGTCTTCGTTTTATGAAGTGAAAGATTGGATTCTGTTAATTATCAATCTGTAAATTCGAGTCCTTGTAAGAATACAGAACATTAGCAAGAAAAATGTCAAGAAAAGCAGCTTTCATATTTCCACAACCTACACATGCGCACATGTATGTATGTATATTTACCACAGAAACTCCGGAAGTGACAAGGAGACTTCTCTCGCATGTTTTTTACGACGAGTCTTAATGGCTGTCTAGCGACCCCCAGAAGTGTAGCCTGCAGGCGTGCTTACCATTTTACGGCTGCAAGGACTACTTAAATTCTCAAACGTGCGCCAGAAAATGGAGAAAGTGAAATTCTTCTTATTGGAGGTTAAGATCACATTGTAATAATAAATCCGATCAAAAATATATTGGGAATTTAGCGAAAGATTCACCTTTTTTCTTTATTTTATATTCAATAAGAAGTTACATTGTTAAATAGAAGTTAATATCGTGACATAACTTTGTTTACTTTGTTCATGTTCCATAGTATCTGCAATGTTCAATCTGATTGTTACTTTATTTCGCTTTATTGTGTGTCCTTGTCAACACTGGACTTCACATTTGGAGCCATTGAATTTAAATTTAATATCACATCCAGCAGACCCCTCAGAGCTACGGTTATAGTCCCCAGGAATTTAAAAAAATGACCATTTGAGCTCCAAATCAGTTTTTGATACGTCGCATCTTCTCACTGTTATTGTTTCTGTGTTTAGTACGACTACAATTCTTTTTTTTTAATTAATATTCAGTAATGTGTGTATGTATTTTTTGGAATTTGTCAAAATTGGAATATTCAAAACAAAACGTAACAAAATGACGTTGACACAAGTTGGTCACCAAAAGAAAAAAATTATAATCAGCTGTGAGCTCTGTCATACCTTTCTTATTATACCATGGTACCATGTTGCTACTGAAGTTTTTCGCAATATTTTTAAATGTTGGCGCTTTTGGTGACATTTTGCGTTGGCATCTCTGATTTGAACTTTACGTCATATTTACGTTATAGTAATTACTCAGGTATATTATTTCCGTTATAGTAGCTTTGCATTTTCATTTCATTTTTGGAAAATATTATTGAAAAATAAACTTGAAAATGGTGTGTAATTTTATTTAATTTTTATTTATTTTCCACTGTTTTATTATTTCCCCAGGTTTATAAACCATCAAAACGTCTTCAAACGCGTTTTAAAAGTCCTTGTCAAAAAGAACGCCAAGAAAAGAAACGTCTTCTCAATGCTGGAACAAATATCGAACAAAAACCTTGGAAGCCAACGTTGCGCAAAGGAAAGAGTACTAACCAGCAATTAGTCGGAAAACCGGCTTATAAATTGGTACCACCTTTATTGGGTCCACACATTGTAGATTCGAAAAAGAAATCGGCACCAGCTTATTCCATTAGTCGTAAAATAACCAGACGACATTTACACATAGAAGATGGTCCAGCAAAATATAATGTAGCTGGTGTTTATAATAAAGGTGTTCATAAGCCACCGGCATTTTCATTGAAATTTCGTCTCAATGATCTAAAGAAATGGTCACCACCAGAACCGGGGCGTTATAATATTCAATCAGCCGAGGCGGTCACCTCTAAAACTACACCATCTTATTCGTTTGGCAAGAGACCAGTTATTATTAAAACTTTGCCAACACCGGGTAAGTACAGACAAAATTTCTTTTAAATAATATTAAATAAAGTATTTTTATTCAGCACCCAATGTCTACAATTTACCCACCACTTTGGGTACGGCGAAAGAAAGCCAAATAAAGGCAGCCCCAGCTTTCTCTTTATTAGGCCGAGAAAAGCCACGCCAGATTCCCGCCTTTATTTTACCCGGTCCTGGCCAATATGAAGATAATAGTAAACATTTCCGAAAAAATCCACCGAAATTCAGCATGCACATAAAACACAAAGTCATCAGTGATGAACACTTGAAACCAGGTCCTGGTGCTTATTGTCCGGAAAAGGTAAGTCAACATTTCATTTTATTTCAATGAATACTTTAAGTTGTGCCATAGTTTAACATTGTTATGGGACACATGTTTCTGAATATAATGTTTGAGATATGACAGAGGTAAAAATCATATAAATCAGATATAGCGACTGAAATATCGTTTAAGAAAGCTGTTTCGTAAATGAAAAAAGGAAATTGAACAAATTTTAATTATTTGTGAGCATGGAGTTGTATATGGGTACAGGATAAACTGCAACATTTCAATTTTTGCCATGTACGATACGTGCTACAACTGTATAGTGTTCGGTGGTTGGGATGACGGTTTTTTAACTTTAGCTTCCGAAAGATAAATACTTTATGATGCTACACTGACAGCAACCATGCTTCCTGTTACATATAGTCCACACTATACATATGGAGACCCCCTGTAGAACGTAATTCTACAAGATATGCAATAACTTATACTAGATGACGCTAATTAAGGATCTCCAAACTGGGCAGTGTTGTTTATCAATAAGGTGATGACAGCATCATATGTTGCAAGTTAAACATTCCTACCTTTGCCCTATGTGAACTCTGTTAAATTAAATTTGAACAACATTTGATAGGGGCGCGAATTACATTTCCACTATGTATCAAAATAGCCAAAGTCCAAGCAAAAAAAAAAAAAAACCTTTTTACCATGAAATTCCTGAGAGGATAAAGAAAGTGCTCTTAATTTCAAATATTATTTTAAACATATCTTTTTCATATTCTAAGCCTTATGGCTACAGAATGTATATTCACTTTGTCACGATCAGATATGTAGTGGATTGAAACAATGGTTTTAGACCACACATATGTTTCAGACAATTTGGACTCAATCTAAACATGTCCGTCTGGCGGATTAGGTCACACGATAACTCTAAATTGGATTAATTGATTTGGTCCAAACATTGTACATAGTAATATTTTTCAATCCACTCCTTTCCTCCAGTGCTTTCCGCTATCCGAGCGCTGCACGCCATTACCACGCATATTTGTCAAGGACTTAACCAGAGACGGCCTTGCGTTAGAACAGTGATGGTGGCGCTTGACTTATCAAAAGCCTTTGATACAGTCAGACACTCCGCGCTGTTTGAGGACATTGAGCAGACAACCCTCCGACCAAGCTTGAAACGTTGGATAGTCAACTATATGTGTGGACGCTAGTCGTACGTGGAATTCAAAAACAAGAAGTCCAAACCCCGTAGAGTGAAACAGGGAGTTCCCCAAGGTGGGGTAATATCCCCGAACTGTTTAACCTCTACCTCTCCTGTATTCCGCCCCTCCAGACGGCATCGAGATCGTAACCTATGCGGATTATTGCACGATCCTGGCGTCGGGTACCTATCCTGATGACATCTGGGAGAGACTGAACAACTATTTAACCGATCTTACCACCTTTTTCCATTCGAGGAATATGCAGAATTCCGCCACAAAATCAACAGCCACTCTGTTCACCACATGGACAGCGCAGTTTGGAAGAGAATTGAATGTCGTGGTCGACGGTAGCAGAATTCCGACCACAAACTGCCCCAAAATCTTAGGGGTCACATTCGACACTACTTTCACGTCGTGCTATCTGCGCCACAGCTATGTGCGACAAACTGAAAAGTAGGAACAAGGTCCTCAAGTCACTAGCCGGGAGCACTTGGGGTGCAGATAAAGAACCCTTGTTGACCACATATAACGCGATAGGTCGGTCTGTGGTAAGCTATGCGGCGCCAGTCTGGTCCCCGAGATTATGTGATACAAATTGGAAAAAGATTCAAACTTGCCAGAATACCGCCCTGAGAACAGCAACAGGGTGCCTCCTCAAATCTTCAGTGGAGCATCTACATTCTTCCAGTTAAGTAAAACAATGAGATGCTTTCGTTGCAGTACCTGCTTGGATGTTACCGTGTGAGCCATCCCAATCACCATCTTGTGGGTAGGCCCGACACATTCAGGCAGATCAGGAAGGATATCCATGCTCTAGAGGGAGAGGTCCAACGATACAGGAGAGAACCCCTAGATCAACAAGCATATCAAGCAGTTTTGAATAGCATTAACACGACACGAAACACCTTTTCAACTGCCCAGTCAAACCTACTCATCTAACCCCAGTGGATCTGTGGTTACAACCCATCGAAGTAGCCACTTTCCTGGAACTGGAGATAGACCCAGAGCCAGATGGAACAGAAGAACGAACATACAAACATAATAACAAACACTGTTACAACAACAACAACTATGGACACCATGAGTAGTGATTGGTGCTCACGATAACTTACGAACAGGATATTGAGTTGGTCCAAACTTTGCATATCGTAATATTTCTGCGAATCTTAGATAAAGTTCTAAGATAGTGCTTATCGGTCCATGTCGCTTCGGGTACATCCCACACAAAATTTCGGTGTAAGACCTGCAGTGGATGGGTTTTGTATTTTTGCAATACGTTGTTCTCGGGTTGCCCTTTATGACGGTACAAGTTTTTTTTAGTGGCAGGTCCATAATTTCTGAGAAAGTGGCACGACAACAATGTTTAGCGGCTGTTGCGCACGACAACTTATGACCAGGATACTGCATTGGTCCAAACTTTGCATATCGTAATATTTACACGAATCTTGGATAAAGTTCGAAGATGGCGTTTATCGGTCCACTTATTCGTGCGAAAATGGGCCATATCGGCCCACTCCTCGCTCACAAAAGTTCACCATTTTTGTTTAAGAGCAGTTCGAGGATCCTTCGGAAATTTACAGCGATATTATGTTTTTTTCGTGGGCAGGTCCATGTTTCCAGACATAATGGTCCAAAAGCTCTAAATTATTAGGTCACCAAATGAAATGACTGTTGGGAGCTATATCAATAGAAAGCAATGACTACCAGTAGTGCGATTCTCTAACTCATTTTTTGAGTTACCGACAATTGTCGGTAAAATCAGAATGCTTATAATTTCGGTAATTACCGATATTTTTCGGTAAGTTAACGACAAACAAAAAGTAGACGTAAAGTTCTACCGATAGCAAGAGTGTTGTCAACTTTTCTTGAACTTTTCATTCACAATTTGGCGTTTTTATTTGACCGATTTTTGTCGGTAACTCAAAAAATGTGTTAGAGAATCGCACTACAGAATGAGATCAACTTTCAAAATGGTCGATGTTGGTCCATTCCATCGACCTATTGTTTATATATATATTTTCGTTTTTTTAGTTTTTCTTATTTTTAACTTTCATTTAAAAGTAACCCAACAACTATTTAACGGGAATTAAATTTTATTGCAGTATAATAAACATAAATCCGTACCGGCTCCTTCATTTTCCATACGTCACACACCACATTTGGGCGAGAAGAAAATCTATTTGATACCTGAAAAGAATACGTTACCTTCAAAACCTGAATGGGTTCTATGAAATGGCTCAAAATATAATACTTTCTATTCAAAATCTCAAGCAAAATCTTGATCCGAAATAATATATTTTTTGAAATTAGATTTTTAAAATAAAATTTAAAATTTATTAAAAGAAAATCATTGTCATTTTTACAGTGTTTTATTTAACTTGCTTTGGTGTCCATTTACTTCAAATCTAGTAACTCATTTTTAACACAGTTGCAGATGACCAATCGAACTGAAACTTTGCACACTTTTCAGATTTGGATGACAATACATGAATATGAAACCAAAACCAACATTGGTTCATTTTTTCCTATAGCCTCTATATAGCGGTACTACCCGATTTGAAGTATTTTAAAGGATTCTATCTTCGTTTCCTGGCCGAATTAGCTGCAATTTGGCATTTGGGGTTCCCAATGGTACAGAAACATCCTCACCGAAAATGTTGGACATAGGTCAAGGTTTTGGTATAGCCTCCATATAGCGGTACCACCCAATCAATTTCGGGTATTTTAAGGATTTTATCTTAATTTTACATCCGAATTGGCTGAAACTTGGCATTTGGAGTTCTCAATGGTACAACAACTTCCCCACCAAAAATTATGGACATAAATCCAGGTTTTGGTATATCCCTTATATAACGGTTCCACACGATTTCAGGCACTTTAAAGTTTTTATCTATATTTTCGGCCTAAATTGGGTATAATTTTGTTATGAGGATCTCAGTGGTAAAAAAACACATTTGCATTTGAAAAACGAAAAGTTCTAGGACAGAGAAGCCATTCGACAGTCGATTCATCTGAAGGGCTGCTTAACCAACAGCGAAACCAGTAGTGCGATTCTCTAACTCATTTTTTGAGTTAACGACAAATGTCGGTAAAATCAAAACTCAAAATTATGAATGAAAAGTATAAATTATTTTTGACAACATTGTTACTGTCGGTAGAATTGTACGACTACTTTTTATTGGTCGCTAACTTACCGAATATTATAGTTATTTACCGAAATTATAAGAATTTTATTTTTACCGATTTTTGTCGGTAACTCAAAAAATGTGTTAGAGAATCGCACTACAGGTAACGTAATTTGGTGACTGTGTGGATTCGAGACCTTGGCTTTACTTTTTCACTTGCAAAAAAATTTCCGATCATCAAGCTTAACTCTAAACGAGAAAATTACTAAAAATCATTAAAAATGATCTTCGCCCTAACAGGCAAAATTTCAAAAAAAAAAAAAAAAATTAATTACTGAAAAGATAAAAATAAAAAAAAATTAAAATTAATTTACAGTGTTTTATTTATAAATGCACTTAAAACTAGAAAATAATTTTTCAGGATGGAATCTCTCAAATAAAATGCTTGCATTTGAATTAAAATTTGTGACAATATTAAACGGCAAACTTTTTATTTGAGAGATTCCATAATGGAAAATTATAATTTCTAGTTTTAAGTGCATTTATAAATAAAACACTGCAACTTAATTTTTTAAATATTTTTTATTATTTATTGTTGTTTTATTATGACGAAGGTCAATATTAGACAGCGGAATCCTATGCAAATGCATATATGGTTAGGATGGTCGTAGAGAAAATCTGATTAGACAGAAACTCGTTTAATCACAAAATAAAACGAATGAGGCCCAGAAATTTTTGCATATTTTGCATATCGTGCATATTTTGACATATTTGAATAAAATGAGCATATGCAAAACCATATGCAAAAATATATACAAGGATTTAAGGTCTAAAAATCCCATCGAAATGGCTGAAATGTGGTATTAAGTCTTCATTAGGGGTATGAAACTTTACACCTGCAATTTGTCCGCATGGGTCCACGTCTTCATATAGCCCCCATAGAACGGTACCTCCCGATTTCCAAGACTTTGAAGGTCGTGGCCTCAAAATCACACGTAAATGACTGACATTTTGTATTAAATCTTCGTTGGGAGTATAAAACTTTCCACCTGAAATTTGCCATTAGCTTTATTTGATAGACAAGAGGGTTGTCTTCCGTAATAACAATTAAAAGTCCGCAATATTTTCATACATTAGCAAATGTACGGTTCGAATCCCAAAAAGACCAACATTTATGTCGCAAAAGTTAGTATACAACGAAGAATCCTCGTGGAACTGTGTAAAAAATTCTTGATATTTTTGAACAGTGTGAAACTAAATCTGTACTTAAGATCATAAAGAGTATATTAATTGGTTTTAATGGCAGTTATAGTACTTATAGTGACAAGTCTAACGTACACTGGATCGTAAAATCCACAAAAATTGGTCATCTACAAATATAACAACTGTAGCGACAAAATTCCAGTTTATGAATTCTAAAGCCATGAAATGCTCAGAAAAGCTCTAAAGTTTCAATATGGGGTGATCTTGATCGAGTTTCGACTTGTCCTTTTTGAAGAAACGGGAATTTCTTAAAGGAAACCCATACTATTGAGGCCGTTGTCCTTTTGAAACATGTAATAATCATTAATCCTTACACATAAGGACTTTCGTTTTCAGTTAATTTTCTCACAAATGATGTCCCTTTTCACATTCCCACCAAAAATAAATAGTAGGAGAACCTTAAGGTCCGTTGTAAGCTCTACAGTTATACTGTCCTACCGGCCTTTTAGCATTTTCATGGCTTTAGAATTCATAAACAGGACATAACACCCGGAATTTTGTCGCTACAGTTGTTGTATTTGTAGATGACCAATTTTTGTGGATTTTACGCTCCAGTGTACGTTGGACTTGTCACTATAAGTACTATAACTGCCATTAAAACCAATTAATATACACTTTATGATCATAAGTACAGATTTAGTTTCACTTTGTTTAAAAATATCAAGAATTGTTTACACAGTTCCACGAGGATTCTCCGTTGTATACTAACATTTTCGACATAAATTTTGGTCTTTTTGGGATTCGAACCGTACATTTGCTAATGTATGCAAATATTGCGCACTTTTAATTGTTATTACTCACGACAACCTTCTTGTCTATCAAATAAAACTAATGGTTTGTTGTTTTCAATAAGTTATAGTGATATTTATCCCTAATACATTTTGGTTTCAACGGTGTATACTAACATTTGCGACAGACTGTAGTTCCCATAGAACGGTACCTCCGGATTGCTGGTATTTTGAAGGTTGTGGCCTTAATATCCCTCCGAAATGGCTGAAATTTTGTATTAAGTCTTTGTTGGGGGTATAAAACTTTCCACCTAAAATTTGTCGGTATAGGTCCACGTCTTCATATAGCACCCATAGAACGGTACCTCCCGATTTTCGATATTTTGAAAATTGTAGCCTCAATATCTCACCGAAATGACTGAAATTTGGTATTTAATCTTCGTTGGGGGTATAAAACTTTCCACCTGAAATTTCTAGGTTTAGGTTCACATCTTCATATAGCCCCCATAGAACGGTACCTCCGGATTTCTGGTATTTTGAAGGTTGTGGTCTCAATATCCCTCCGAAATGGTTGAAATTTGGTATTAAGTCTTCCTTGGGCTATAAAACTTCCCACCTGAAATTTCTCGGTATAGGTCCACGTCTTCATATAGCCCCCATAGTACGGTACCTCCCGATTACTGGTATTTTGAAAGTTGTGGCCTCAATATCCCTCCGAAATGGTTGAAATTTGGTATTAAGACTTCGTTGGGGGTATACAACTTTCCACCTGAAATTTGTCGGCATAGGTCCACGTCTTCATATAGCACCCATATAACGGTACCTCCGATTCTCTGGTATTTTGAAGGTAGTGCCCTCAATATCCGTCCGAAATGGCTGAATTTTGGTATTAAGCCTTCGTTGGGGGTATAAAACTTCCCACCTGAAATTTGTCGGTATAGGTCCACGTCTTCATATAGCTCCCATAGAACGGTACCTCCCGATTTTCGATATTTTGAAAGTTGTACCCTCAATATCCCTCCGAAATGGCTGAAATGTGGTATTAAGTCTTCTTTAGGGGTATGAAACTTTACACCTCAAATTTGTCCGCATGGGCCCACGTCTTCATATAACCCCCATAGAAGGGTACCTCCGGATTTCTGATATTTTAAAAGTTGTTGCCTCAATATCTCTCCGAAATGGTTGAAATTTGGTATTAAGTCTTCCTTGGAGGTATAAAACTTCCCACCTGAAATTTGTCGGTATAGGTCCACGTCTTCATATAGCTTCCATAGAACGGTACCTCCGAATTTCTGGTATTTTGAAGGTTGTGGTCTCAATATCCCTCCGAAATGGTTGAAATTTGGTATTAAGTCTTCCTTGGGCTATAAAACTTCCCACCTGAAATTTCTCGGTATAGGTCCACGTCTTCATATAGCCCCCATAGTACGGTACCTCCCGATTTCTGGTATTTTGAAAGTTGTGGCATCAATATCCCTCCGAAATGGTTGAAATTTGGTATTAAGCCTTCGTTGGGGGTATACAACTTTCCACCTGAAATTTGTCGGCATAGGTCCACGTCTTCATATAGCACCCATATAACGGTACCTCCGATTCTCTGGTATTTTGAAGGTAGTGCCCTCAATATCCCTCCGAAATGGCTGAAATTTGGTATTAAGTCTACCTTGGGGGTATAAAACTTCCCACCTGAAATTTGTCGGTATAAGTCCACGTCTTCATATAGCCCCCATAGTACGGTACCTCCCGATTTCCGGTATTTTGAAGGTTGTGGCCTCAATATCCCTCCGAAATGGCTGAAATTTTGTATTATGTCTTCGTTGGGGGTATAAAACTTTCCACCTAAAATTTGTCGGTATAGGTCCCCGTCTTCATATAGCCCCCGTAGTACGGTTCCGTCCGATTTCCGGTATTTTGAAGGTTGTGGCCTCAATATCCCTCCAAAATGGCTGAAATTTGGTATTAAGTCTTCCTTGGGTACCTCCGGATTTCTGGTATTTTGAAAGTTGTGGCCTCAATATCCCTCCGAAATGGTTGAAATTTGGTATTAAGTCTTCCTTGGGGGTATAAAACTTCCCACCATAAATTTGTCGGTATAGGTCCACGTCTTCATATAGCCCGCATAGTACGGTACCTCCCGATTTCCGGTATTTTGAAGGTTGTGGCCTGAATATCCCTCCGAAATGGCTGAAATTTTGTATTAAGTCTTCGTTGGGGGTATAAAACTTTCCAACTAAAATTTGTCGGTAAAGGTCCACGTCTTCATATAGCCCCCGTAGTACGGTTCCTTCCGATTTCCGGTATTTTGAAGGTTGTGGCCTCAATATCCCTCCGAAATGGCTGAAATTTGGTATTAAGTCTTCGTTGAGGGTATAAAACTTTATACCTAAAATTTGTCGGTATAGGTCCACGTCTTCATATAGCCCCCGTAGTACGGTTCCTTCATATTACCGCTATTTTGATGGTTGTGGCCTCAATATCCGTCCGAAATGGCTGAAATTATGTATTAAGTCTTCTTTGGAGGTATAAAACTTTCCACCTAAAATTTGTCGGTATAGGTGCACGTCTTCATATAGCCCCCGTAGTACGGTTCCTTCCGATTTCCGGTATTTTGAAGGTTGTGGCCTCAATATCCCTCCAAAACGGCAGAAATTTGGTATTAAGTCTTCCTTGGGGGTTGAAAACTTTCCACATGAAATTTCTCGATATGGGTCCACGTCTTCATATAGCCCCCATACAACGGTACCTTCGGATTTCTGATATTTTGAAGGTTGTGGCCTCAATATCCCTCGGAAATAGTTGAAATTTTGTATTAAGTCTTCCTTGGGGGTATACAACTTCCCACCTGAAATTTGTCGGTATAGGTCCACGTCTTCATATATCCCCCATAGTACGGTACCTCCCGATTTCCGGTATTTTGAAGGTTGTGGCCTCAATATTCCTCCGAAATCGCTGAAATTTTGTATTAAGTCTTCGTTGGGGGTATAAAACTTTCCACCTAAAATTTGTCGGTATAGTTCCACGTCTTCATATACGGTTCCTTCCGATTTCCGGTATTTTAAAGGTTGTGGCCTTAATATCCCTCCGAAATGGCTGATATTTGGTATTAAGTCTTCCTTGGGGGTATAAAACTTTTTCGGTATTTTGAAGGTTGAGGCTGTGATTATACATTTCTCTATTGACTTTTGCATATGCAAAAATTTATGCATTTTGCATAATTTTGCATATGTCATATGTAGGGTCTCCAAAAAACCGGTTTTTCCAAACAAAACGGTTTTCGGTTAACCGAAATTTTCAGTTTTTTCAAAAACCGGTTTTCGGTTTTCAAAAAATTTCAAAACCGGTTTAAACCGGTTTTGTAAAACAGGTACAAAATTGCTCATAATTGATAAATATTTGATTAAAAATGTGCAGCAAGGGGTAAATTAAGTATAACTAATTCGTTATTATATAATTATATGATAATATCCTTGTTATTTAACATTCAACCTTAAAGTGGAGACAGCAAACATAAGTCAGAAAGTGTGCTCTAAGAATAGTAAAAGCCCTCACAAATATACGATTGTGTACCAAAGAAATTAAATTTACATTTTATCAAGTCTGGATTCTCCTTCTTGCGTTGAGAACCTCAAATTATCGTGCCGGAATCAAAATGTACTTTGTTATCGTTACCCTTTACAACCTTAAATTAGACAAGTTCTTAGTTTACTGTAATAATTCAAAAACGTTTGAATAACGTCATTCAAACAACCGTGTGATATTACGTATACGCAGTTTTTTCATAGATCGTTCAATTGAACTATATTGGAGTTGTGCCATTTTACACAAAATATTTTCAAGTTTAAAGGTATCTGACGTAGGGGATGAATGATACCAAGCAACGGTCTTGACCGGCTTTAACATGGCAAAGCCCAGGATTTATCTTGGTCCCTCTTTCATCTCAAGTGGACACTGACCTCCCCGTGGTGTCACCTGGGGAACTGCCTTGAACACCCGTTAAAGGTAGTGAGCTAACATGTGCCGCGCGTTCACCCATAAGAACGTTAAAAACTTGGGTTTGGGCGTCGGGTTAGTAACCCTCCCCTAGAAAAAAACAGCCTACTATGAAAAAACGAAAGAAAAGAAAAACAAACCCCTCTAAAGTTGACGAACCCCGCAAACGTTTTAAGGACCATGATCTGCGAATCTGCACCTGGAATGTTCGCACTCTTTATAGAGAAGGTGCAGTCTTCGCATTGGCAGACGTACTTGAAAAGTACAAGGCCGATATTACTGCCATACAGGAAATACGATGGATTGGGAAAGGCGTCACAACAACACCTAAAGGCGACGCACTGTATTATAGCTGCCATGACGTAAAGCATGAGTTTGGTTGCGGATTCGTAGTTAGTCGGAGACTAAAACATCTGGTATCCAGCTTCACCCCAGTGAATGAAAGACTTGCTGCAATTCGAATAAAAGCTAAATTCTTCAACATCAGCTTTATTTGCACTCATGCTCCCACTGAAGAAAAGGACGAACAGACCAAAGATATATTTTACGAGCGCTTAGAAGAAACATATGACCGTTGCCCTGACCATGACATTAAAATCATTCTAGGCGATTTTAATGCCAAAATTGGCAAGGAGAATATCTTTGGCCCAACAGTCGGGAAATTCAGTCTCCACAGTGAAACATCTGACAATGGTATGAGGCTGATAGACTTTGCAGCTGCAAACAAAATTGTAGTTAGCAGTACCAGATTTAATCATCTCGATATTCATAAGGGCACCTAGTTGTCTCCAGATCAAAGAACAAGTAATCAAATTGATCATGTTGTAATAGATGGAAGACATTCATCCAGTTTGTTGGATGTACGATCTTTCCGAGGCGCAAACATTGATTCGGACCACTACCTTGTTGCAGCAAAGGTACGTACCCGTCTAAACGTTGCAAATAAAGCACGAACAGACACAACGCGGAAGTTGGACATCGATAGGCTGCATACACAACAGATAGCCACAGCATATTCCACTCAACTAGCCCAATTGCTTAACGCGAGCACTCCTTGTCCTGATAACATAACAACACAATGGCAACATATTGCCCACTCCATGCAAACAGCCGCAAAATCCATGCTTGGATTCCAGAGACCTCCACAAAGGAATTCATGGTATGACCAGGAGTGTCGCGCTGCTACCGAAGAGAAAAATGCGGCATATAGAGCTGCTTTGCAATCAGTAGCAACGCGTAGCGCGCGAGAGAGATATCGGGAGAAAAGGAGAGAAGAGAAACGTCTTTTCCGCAAGAAAAAGAGAGAAATGGAAAAGCGGGAGTGTGAAAAAATCGAGATGTACAGGAGCCAGAATGAAGTCCGAAAATTCTACCAAAGAATTAAGCATCAAACTGATGGCTTTGTAGAGACCAGCAAGGTAATTTTGTAACTGACACAGATAGTGTACTCAGGATATGGAAAGAACATTTTTCAAAACTGTTAATATAGCAGCGAAGACGACGAAGACACCATAGACCCAATCCCAGAAGATGGTATTGAATGTATACCGCCCAGCCAAGGTGAGGTAAAGACAGCAATAAATCGGCTGAAGAATAATAAGGCAGCAGGAGCCGATGGCTTACCAGCCGAGCTGTTCGAAACCGAAGGCGACAGGCTGATAAGGTGTATTCCTCAGCTAGTTAGCACCATCTGGCAGGAAGAACGAGTTCCCGACGATTGGAACCTGAGTATCCTTTGCCCCGTCCACAAGAAAGGATATACTGACTGTATGCTCTAACTATAGGGGCATAAGTCTGCTCCCTATTGCCTATAAGATAGTGTCAGGGATACTGTGCGAATGACTAAAGCCAATGGTCAACAAAATAATTGGACCATACCAATGTGGCTTTAGACCTGGCAAGTCCACCATTGACCAGATATTTACCCTGCGGCAAATCCTAGAGAAGACCCAAGAGATGCAGATCGACACATATCACCTTTTTGTCGATTATAAAGCAGCATTTGAAAGTCCCCTCCGATCAAAGGTGTTCCATGCAATGTCTGAATTTGGTATCCCCACAAAGCTCATCCGGCTTTGTAAGATGACTTTAGCTGATACTAGGTCCTCAGTTAAAATTGGAAAGAACCTCTCCGAAGAATTTTGTACCAAAAGAGGTTTCAAACAAGGAGACAGCCTTTCGTGTGACCTATTCAACATTTTGCTGGAAAAGGTAATACGAGATGCAAATGTCAAAAGAAATGGCACAATTTACACCAATACGAGGGCAGTTCGGAAACTTCTTAGCCTAGCACAAAAAGCACGGTATAAGCAGAAAAAAGTTAAGTGTTTTGGAAACTTCCATCTCGATCTGGCAACTCCTTCATATAGAAACAGGTGTTCAAAAAAGACGCATCCGCAATTTTTATACCCTACACCAATACTGTGGTAGGGGGTTTTATGTCTTTGTGCATTTGTATGTAACATACAAAAGGAAACAAAATAGACCCATAGTTCCTTTTGGGGATATAGATATATTCACTTTCTGAGTCGATTCATGCATGTCCGTCCGTCTGTCCATGCATTTTTGTTCGCAACGTAAAGAACGCTATTGCTTTTGGTGAAAATCGGTTCAGATTTGGATATAGCTCCCATATATATTTTCGCTCGATTTCACGTTTTTGCTGCACCAAACACGCTATATACGTCCAATTTTGATGAAATGTTGAGTGTGTGACTGAATTCGGTCTACAAATAAGTGTGCCAAATTATATCGAAATCGGTTTAGATTTGGATATAGCTCCCATATATATTTTCGGCCGATTTCACGTATTTTCTGTACCAAACACGCTATATATTTCCGATTTCGATGAAATTTGGAATGTGTGACTGAATTCGGTCTAGAAATAAATGTGCCAAATTATATCGAAATCGGTTCAGATTTGGATATAGCTCCCATATATATTTTCGGCCGATTTCGCGTATTTGCTGCACCAAACACGCTATATAAGTCCGATTTCAATGATATTTGGAATGTGTGACTGAATTCGGTCTAGAAATAAATGTGCCAAATTATATCGAAATCGGTTCAGATTTGGATATAGCTGCCATATATATTTTCGGCCGATTTCGCGTATTTGCTGCACCAAACACGCTATATAAGTCCGATTTCAATGATATTTGGAATGTGTGACTGAATTCGGTCTGGAAATAAATGTGCCAAATTATATCGAAATCGGTTAAGATCTGGATATAGCTCCGATTTATATTTTACATATTCACAGTGGTGTAGGGTATCATATAGTCGGACCCGCCCGAATTTGATCCTTTCCTTACTGGTTTTACAATGGAAAAATTAGAAATGCGTGCTGTCATTAAATATTTACATAAAAAAGGTTTATCGTGACAAGAAATTCATAATGATATGGTGAATGTGTTAGGTGAAAGTGCTCCTTCATATGCAACAGTAAAAAATTGGGTTGCTGAATTTAAACGTGGTCGTACAAGCATTGAAGATGACAACAACAACAACAGAAATTGTAGCCAAAGTGCGATATGGTATTAAATAATCGACGAATAAAAGTGCGTGAAATTGCTAATATCATGGGCATCTCAAATGATCGAGTCCATTTAATTTTGCATGAAGAACTACAGATGAAAAAGCTTTCTGCAAGATGGGTGCCGCATTTGTTAACAGTCGATCAAAAACGCATAAGAATGAACATTTCTCTAGCTTGTTTGGATCGTTTTAAGCGAAATAAAATGGATTTTAAGCGTCGCTGCATAACTGTTGATGAGACACGGATCCACCACTATACTCCAGAGACAAAAGAACAATCCAAACAATGGACTGAAGCTGGAGGAAGTGCCCCAAAGAAGGCAAAAACAATTCAATCGGCTGGTAAGGTTATGGCAACGGTTTTTGGGACTTTAAAGGTATTTTATTGACTGACTATCTGCAAAAGGGTAAAACAATAAATTCAGAGTACTATTGCAACCTTTTGGATCAATTAAATGTACAAATTCGAGAAAAACGTCCTGGCTTACAACACAAAAAAATAAGTTTTCATCAAGACAACGCACCAGCACACAAGAGTGTTTTAACAATGGCTAAAATCAACGAATTAAAGTACGAGTTGCTTGACCACCCACCTTTTTCTCCTGATTTAGCTCCCAGTGACTTTTACTTGTTCCCAAATCTAAAAAAATCCTTGCTGGCAAGCGTTTTACCTCAAATGCAATTACAGTTGTAAACCACTATTTTGAAGACCTTGGGGAAAACTATTTTAATCAAGGGATCGAATTGCTAGAAAAGCGTTGGACTGAGTGTATTGAAGTTTCAGGAGATTATATTGAAAAATAAAAATATTTTTCAAAAACTAACTATTCTCTTTCATTGATAGGCTAAGAAGAACCGCTCTCGTAGCCACATGCTACTTGCTTATGCTGATGATATAGACATCAAGGGACGATCAGTAAAAGAAGTAACTGATACCTTTATGAAGGTCGAAGGAAAATCTGCTAAGGGGGGTCTGGCGGTAAACGGTGAGCAGACAAAGTTAATTGTGTCGACGTGCAATGCGTCCATTGAGCTCGGACCAACTGTGGAAGTTGGTTCCTATAATTTTGAGGTAGTAAAAGACTTCGTCTACCTCGGCACCTCCGTAAACACAAGAAACGACATCAGTTGTGAAATAAAAAGAAGAATTGTATTGGCCAACAGATGCTACTTTGGTTTAAGTAAGCAGTTTAAAAACAAAGCCACATCTTGTCAAACAAAAATAACGCTCTACAAAACGCTGATACTACCCGTGCTGATGTATGGCTCCGAAGCCTGGCTACTTGCGCAAGCAGACAAGGCAGTGCTAGGTGTGTTTGAGAGAAAATTTCCTCGAAAGATCTACGGACCAATCTGCGTTGATGGTGAATATCGACGTCGCATGAACCACGAGCTGTATCTGCTATACAACGACATCAATATAGTTAAACGTATCAGATGCAGCGATTGCGTTGGCTAGGTCATATCATAAGAATGGGCGAAGATGAACCCGCTAAAAAGGCGTATAAACACTGTGCAACATTTTTAAGGTGATCTTGTGCAAACAATTCGAACTGAGGATTTTTTGAAAGTACAGACCCCAACGACAAGAAACCCTAGTTGGGTTTTGTTGTGTCAGATCCAGCTCGGATTTTATGGCCCCATCTAAACATGGTTAAATATTGAGTTTTTTAAAAAAAATTCGGGGCTATATCTCTGAAACCAATGCGAATCTTCTTCTGATCTCTGAAGCAAATTTGTAGATAAGGACAAAAATAAAATATTTGGAGAAATAATGGACTCAAAAAACTACATTTATGGCCTCAAATTTCAAAATATATGCAAAAATTCCACAATTTTTATACATTTCGCTCCGTATCTCCAAAACCGTTAATTTTTTCTGAATATTTTCTTTTGGAAAAATATTCCCTGAAATGTAATACACAACTGTTCAGAACATGCCATTGTTGTAAAATGTCGTTTTCAGTACATTTTTCAACGACGATTTAATAAAAATGTCAATAATGTAGTGAAATCCGAAATGCGAGAATAAACTGTTGGTGTGAACTGTGTTTGAAATACGTCTTGTAAAAGATATGATGCAAAATACCGCTGAAACAACATGAAGTAAGCATTTGAGATTTTCAGAATGTTCTAAAGAATTGTTGAGAACTTTATTTGGAATATTTTTGCAAAAGGTTACTTGGTTCAACTCCCAATAGTTTAGCCGATACTAACCAGAATTTCAGCAATTATGTAAAATTTTCTATATTTTACAGATTTTGATGCCCTAGATGGAGTTTTTCTTATGTGTTTTTCTTCGTTTACCTAATAATGCCATGCTATTTACGTGTTCAATTCGGGGATCAATGATGTTTAATTAATCCCAATATAGGACAAGTTACCTTGTATCCATCAATCAGAGGTAAACAATTTGAACGATATTATATCTGGTTTCATTTGATTTTTTTTCTCCAAAATTAAAACATCAATATTTTTAGGGTTTTTTTATTTTTTTATTGAAAATGTTAACTTTTATTACAGTAATTGAGTTTTTTATTCGTTATTATTTGAAAGTGTTTTTTTTTTCTTAAATTTAAAAATAGCCACAAGATTTTTTCTTTTCGCTTTAGTATTATTCGGTTATAGAAGACACAAACTGTATATTAGTATAATACAAAATTTACATTTTTTAAAATTAAAAGTGTTAATATAAAAATTAAAAAATTTAATGCATTTAAACAAAAGTCGTTGCATAAAAAAATAATAACATTAATTAGTTTAATAATTAGAGTTTAGTATTCGAGAAAGTTTTTTTTCTGTTTTAAGAAAAGTAACAAAAATAAAATCACGTTTTTAATATCAAAAAATATAAAATAACTTAGGACGACATACAATACAAGGCATCAGCAAAAAAAGCAAATAATGGTAATGAAGCGAAGAAATCAGATGGAAATAACTAGGGTAGGGAATGTTTAACAAATACCGGAAAAACCATAATCATGATGTTCACGTATATAACCCAAATAGGGTGAATGTTTTATGCCAAAACTATAGGCTGGAACATTGGAAAGATTTATCTGGAAATAGAGAGAAGGACAAGAAAAAATATTAATAACTAGTAAGGAATAAATTAACGTTTTAGATTCACTTTGGCAGTTTTGTTGAGATGTGTTTTACTTATTACGTGTGAAGTAAGCCAGCAAAATCTCAATTTTGTTGTTTTCAAATTTAAAAACAACATTTGTTTAAGTGGGATGAAGTTAAAATTTATTTACGTTCGGTCTTCGCCACTAGACCTAATCAGTTCTTTTAATTCCTTGTATTGAAAAAAAGAATCAAGTTGCCTGTCTTCTGATGATGGAGGATTTCTAAAGTCACAGCATTAAAATGTAATCGTTAAACCCAAGAAATTCTACTGTCAGATACCTACAAGGAAGAAAAGTGAATCAATCTTTCGGCAATCTCAATACGCCGAACTTTTTTTCCTCTCCTAGGAAATCTGAGATCAGGATTGCTGACTCATGTTTTCTATTGCTAGCTAATGAGAAAACAATGACCGGGAAGCTTTTTATATCAGTACACTACAAGATCAAATGTTTTCACCGTTTCTCCTCCAAACAAGCCATGACATTAACTATTTTAAGGATCTAACAGTGCGGCCTAACCGGAGGAGTCAAAAATATTCGTCATCAAAGATTTTCCATTTAACCACCGAAATTTACTGCGCCTACACTGAGTCGCAGAAAAAAAGAGCTCCTTCCTGCAGTTAACGGACATTCACTGGAGACCGGTTGTCAAGCCAACTGAGATATGTTTCACATCCAGACGGTGCAAAATGCGTCTGATCTTCTGATTCGACATAGACTTCTAAAATATCAAACTACGAGAGATCCAGTAAAGATAAAAATGCAGGATATTCTCTATGAAGGTTAAATAAACTTAACAGATCCCAAGTATGTTTGAACGAAATCCGTTTTAGATAATTTCGGGTGGATTTAGCACTTGTCCGTTCGTCTGGCTTGTTGGTGCGTAATTTTAGTTTAGTTTAATCGATCAAAACTTTTGGATCTTCAAAATTAGTTTAAGGTCGTCATATTAATCCGCTCCTTCAAGTGCTTCCCTGAAACATTTTTTTCGCTAAAATGGCACGCACGATAACTAATGAAGGAGAAAACAGATTTGGTCTTAATTTTGCACATTGCAATATTTCGTACAGATATATATAAAAAGTTCGAATATGTACAATACCGATCCACTACTTCAGGTATCTCCCACACAAATGTTAAAACATTTTCGTAAACGTTATTTTGCGGCAGGTTGTAGTCGAGGTCGACGGTACAAAAAATCCCTTCCGACATCAAGTAAAATAACTTATAACTCCCACGGCGGTCAATTCTATGCACCGGATTGACTCGGAGGAATCTTCGACCTGGTGCTGTCACCTCAACGATTATATGTTTGTGTTCGTATATTTTTTCACCATGGGAGCGGCAATATATCCCGGAATGTCTTCTCCGCACTTTTTTGGTCAGAGGTCTGGATAGAGACGAACTCCTGGATCGGTTCTGTTTGTCAGGTCCACATCCACCACATCGGTTGTTGTTGTATCAGCACAGAATCCTACGAAGAAGCATACGTTAGATGCTGGGTTGGCAGCCACAGGCCAAAACACTATGTTTTCGGGTCAATCCGGTACGATAGAACCCGCTGCGGTAAGATATAATGGTTGTAAAGAATGAACGCACTTTCGAGCTGCTTTGGTCTTAGTCGCTTCCAGGACTACTGCGATAGGAATTATGTTGCTGCTTGGTGCGCCAGATCAGCGTGTCTCCAATTTCGTCGTATTACATGACACTCCGCAGTTATCCAAAAAACAAGAAACGCAGAATTTTGTTGTTCAACGCCCCGAAAATGCATCTTTCCTGCAATTCAATTGCAAAGATCTCCGCAAGAAAGTCAGCGAAGTTATGCACTTTATGACTCGGAGGAAAACAAAGCTCAGAGTCACCTGTAGTTTGCAACTTTGGCATTCAGTTCAAGGCAATGACAGCGCTGGCCGAGAAAATTAACAGCTCCACATTTTGCACGAAGCAGCTGCTGCGAGGATAATAGGAGATTGCCACAGCTCACCAGATATCACCATTGTAGGACCTGTTGTAACAAATAACGAGTCCAGGCAACCCTTTATTTCCCTTGGCTTAGAACATCTTCCGATCATGTTTCCGTCAACAGATCACCCGCGAAATCATCCAAAGCGTTCGGCCCACCCGGTATGTTAATGGTAATGCTTTAGCGATGGGATGAACCAGAAGTCTGCACAGTTGACAGGGTTATCCCTCTACTGAAGCCAGACTAAGATGTCAGAAGAGGCGAGTCATAGAGGCCGATCTCCCTCTTGTCGCCAGTAGCGAAGATTCTAGACATTACTACTCCCCATGATGGGCAGCAGTTTCCCAGTTGCCAAACATAAGCATGGATTGCGGAATATGCACAGTACCACAACAGCATAATACTCCATATCCACACATATCAGTTGAGGACTGAACCAGAACAGGCTGGACGACCGAAGAATTATGGCGGCCTCTTTGACCTTTAGAAGGCCAAGCTGTTAGAGGACAGTTACTATATGTGTGCGCGCCAGTCGTTTTGTGGGGTTCAGAAATAAGAAGTCCAAGACCCATAGAGTGCAACAGGGAGTTCCCTAAGACGGGTGACATCTTCGGAACAGTTTAAACTCTACCTTTCTGAAATTCCACATCCTCCAGGCGGCAAAGATATCGCAATGTATACGGATGATTGTACGATCTTGGCGTTACGTCCTATATATGACATAATTTGTGATGGGTTATATCCGCCGCTAAATCCACTGCCACACTGTTCACCAAATCGTCGCCTGAAATGAGGCTCACCTTGAACATATTGGTCGATGGTGTCCTGATGTTCGACCACTAAAATATTGGGTGTAACGTTCAACAGCATGTAAAGGCCTCCGCGCAAGCCACAGTTATTTGCTACAAGGTTAGAAGTAGGAAGCAAGTCGCTGGCCTTGTTGACCTCGTAATAAAAAAATATTCCGGTCTGTGGTAAGCTTTGCGGCACCAGTGTGTACAGTCGTAAAATTTGGCATATCTAGTTCGGAATACACCTTCAGTTACTTCCCCCCAAAAGTGCAAAATTTTCGTTTAAGTGCTATTTGAGGATCGTTTTCAAATTTTTGGCTAAAAGGCACTTCTGCCTCCTCCATACCGAAGACACTTCCTGCTTACAGCGATATAACATCTCTAAGAATCCTACAGAGATCAACAAATCGCCTCCCGAGGCAAGATGCTATTGAGGAGGGAACCCCGACCAAAACCTTGGTCGAAAAGGCTCCCACCGCCTCAATCAGCTGAGATTCTCTCGGATAAGGAGAAGAGGGGTTATCGCTACCTCAAGAAGCTCATCGGCAGGGAAACTTCGTCCATATCGGCGAGGGAAATCATGTTAATCAGGATCAATCTCAGTGTGGTGAACAAGATTGAAAGGAAGCATCCTCACCTACCCAGGAGAAATCCTGTAACAAACTTTCACTCATCCGGATGACAGTAGAGGTCAAGCTGGACTCAACACTAACATCGACTCCTGCAACCGCCAAAGATCAAACTGGGAGCGATGGTTGCTTGACTCCGCGTCCTGCGAGGGATTCGCCTCTTTCGACTTCGATTACCTCTTCAAAAGGAGGCCCTGTGCAAACAGAGTTCCCTTCAATGTCAAGAAGGCCGAGGAAAAAAGTGATGGATCAAAACAAAACCAACCAACCACCAACCACAACCCACCACCACGACAATTGGATCTTCGCTCCGGAACGACCCGGGAACATCCCGGCCAGAGATTGTCAACCCAGCGACAGCTGTATCAACCGGAAGTTTTTTCCACAGGTGAGCAAAATATGCCGGCAACTTTGCTCGCCATCCTTCTAATTCTAGCCGGCATTGAGCAAAACCCCGGTCCATCGATCTGGATTTGTTCAGTGTGCAATAGGCGTATTGCGGCAAACTCCCCGTCAGTTAGATGTAACGTCTGCAGAAACTGGTGCCACCTGAGGAGGTGCTCAGGTCTCACCACACACCGCCACTGGTCACAACGATACATTGCCAGCTGCTGTCAGCAGCCAACAACATCGAGCACGCCGTCCCCTGCACCTCAGAGCAATTCCAACCGCTCGCAGCAAACTGTTCAGCCTGTTCAATGGATCTGTTCAGTATGCAGAGGTGTAATCTGGGAAAATATAACATCCGTTAAGTGCAATGGCTGCAAAAACTGGTGCCATATGAGGAGATGTACCACCTTGCGTACTCACAGGGACTGGAGTCCCAGGTTCATAGCCGCGTGCTGCTCCAACATCCGTGCAGCAAGGACTAGCACTTCCGCTAGGTATTCATCCAGTACTGCGACTAGCACTCCGTCTAGTATTCCATCCAGCAGTGCCAGCTCTAGTGTCCAAACTAGTAGCGCATCTAGCTATTCAACTAGCTATTCTTCCAGTGCCACACTTCCATCCAGTGGTGCATCTACTAGTTATTCTACTAGTATTCGTTCCGGCTCCAATATTCCATCTAATGGTAGCCATATTCCAGCTAGTTATTCTACTAGCAGTTCGTCCAGTACCACTATTCCATCTGTTGGTACATATACTAGTTTCCAATCTAGTATTTCTGCTAGTTCTCCTGCTATTCCTTCCCGTGGTACTACAGCTAGCATTCCGACTAGTTTGTCATTCAGTAGTACCCCTACTAGTGCCCTCGCTAGTAGTGCGGCTAGCATTCCGCCTAGTCATCCAGATCCAGTGAACCGCGCCAATCTCCATTCCAGACAACAGCAAAGCAGTGATCCTTCCATCCAACAGTCTCAGCAAAGGCACCCACAGCAGCAATTAGTGCAGGGTGGTGACTCGATGGCCTCATTCCAAATCATGCAGTTCAACTGCAATGGTTTAAGGAATAAGGTTATTGACATCACCAATTTCATGCACGACAATAACATCCTAATTGCTGCTCTCCAGGAGACGAAGTTGACCAGTAATTGTTCCCTCTCGTCCTCAGGGAATTATAACATCATCAGACGAGATAGGGAAAGGGATCATGGAGGTGGCCTCGCATTTATCATCCAGCGAGACGTCAGATACACTCTGACGCAGCCTCCTGTTCCCCCCCGTTTCGATCCTTTCCTTGAGGTCATGAGCATCTCAGTTCATTCCGATGATTCTGATATCGAGATCATCAATGTATACATTCCGCCCGTCAACAGCATTGGGGCAAGTTATCACCCTAGCATAATTCATCTGCTTCAAGGGGATAACCGAATTGTTCTTGGCGATTTCAATGCTCATCACGAGATATGGCACTCCCAGTTGCCGAACGATCCACGCGGTATTCTTATTGCGGACCAGATAGACGAATCCGACTTCGCATCCATCAATGAGGAATCCTCCACTAGAATTACAGCCAGATGCTCGAGTTCTCCGGACATTTCCATCGTTAGTCCCTCGCTCCTTCCTTTCGCATCTTGGCAAACAAAAGTCGCGCTAAATTCCGACCACATTCCAATCTTGGTCACAGTGGAGAAACCTAGCGATTTCGTTGAGCCCGACAAGCGCACATTCGTGAACTACAACAAAGCCAACTGGCATGGCTTCACGAATTTCATTGACGACTCCTTACGTCACTTGCCGCCGCCCTCATGTGCCAGAAAGGGTGAGAGAACACTAAGGGAAGTAATCCTCAAGGCGGCAAAACGCTTTATTCCAGCGGGCAGAATTCCTCTCATGAGACCAAATTATCCATCCAGGGCATCCCGTTTGGCACAACAGCGCGATCAAATACGTGTCGATGACCCAGCTGACGAACGAATTGGGCAATTGAACGCGGAAATTGAGAACCTGGTTCTCGAACACAGGCGTTCCAAGTGGATTCAACATCTCGACCACTGCACAATTAATTCCAAGCAACTTTGGTCCACAATTAAAAGTCTATCTGGTTCCAACAAGAATAGAAATCTCCCTGCTATAGCCTTCAATAACATTACATATTCCGATGCCAAAAAGTGTGCAACACAGTTCTGCCGCCAATTCATTGAGCATCCATCTTCGCAGAGCAGGTCCAGGCGAGCCGTTTTCCGGAGATGCAAGTCACTAAAGCGTGATTTGCAGCCCATCTCCTTCACATCCAGTGAAGTCGAGAGAATTATCTCCAAATCCAAACCATCTAAAGCCCTTGGGCCAGACGGCATATCCATGGTAATGTTAAAGAAGTTGGGAGCAGTAGGTTTGAGCTACTTGACAAAGGTCCTGGAACTATCAATTTCCCAATTGGTAATTCCAGACGTTTGGAAAGTGGCTCGTATAATTCCTATTCTAAAGCCAGACAAATCCGCTACAAATGGGGAATCCTACCGCCCGATCTCCATGCTTTCACCAGTAGCAAAGGTTTTAGAGTCCCTATTGCTCCCATCCCTGAAACAGCATTTCCACCTTGCCTCCCACCAACATGGTTTCAGGGAAGCTCATAGCACAACCACGGCTTTGCAAGAGATAACCACAAAGATTGCGAACGGCCTAAATCAGCTACGACCACCCAAACGGACCATTGTGGCAGCGCTTGACCTGTCCAAGGCGTTTGACACGGTCGACCATTCCATGCTGATTTCTGACGTCATGAATTCCACCCTTCCCAATGACGCCAAGCGTTGGATTGCCAATTACCTTAATGGTAGGCAAGCCTTCGTTGAATTCCGAGGCCAAAAATCCAAATTCCGCAAGATTAAAATGGGAGTACCCCAAGGTGGAGTACTATCCCCCATTTTATTCAACATCTATCTTGCTAATCTCCCTCCTCCACCAGCAGATATTTCGGTGGTGTCGTATGCTGATGACTGCACCATAATTTCATCTGGTGTTGACATCGACGACGTAAGTGCTAGAATTTCCAACTACCTAGCCACCATCACAAATTTCATCCGGGAGCGCAATCTTCAGCTATCCCCTACAAAGTCCTCAGTGTCCTTATTCACTTCCTGGACGAATGAAGTTAACAACCAGCTTGATGTATTTGTCGAAGGCAGGCGTATCCCCACTGTTCATAGTCCAAAGATCCTTGGGGTAGTTTTCGACAATCTTCTCCACTTCTCTTCGCACGCCACCTACATCAACCAGAAAGTGAAATCCAGGAACAAAGTCCTTAAAGCTTTAGCTGGCACCTCCTGGGGCAGAGATAAGGAGACATTAATAACGACCTATAAGGCCATCGGTCGGTCTGTCTTCAATTATGCTGCCCCGGTTTGGACTTCCTTCCTGAGTGACACCCAATGGAGAATCCTGCAGACGACGCAAAATAATGCTCTCCGAATTGCTACGGGTTGCGTCCAGATGTCACAGGTAGATCATCTTCATGAGGAGACCAGGATGCTGTCAGTCAGGCAACATAATGTGTTGCTGACTAGACAGTTCCTGCTGGCTAGCCATCAGCCGAGTCACCCCAACCATCACGTAGTGATGGAAGATCCACCACCTAGACGCATCCGTAAGGACTTCAGGTGTTACCGTGATGACATCCAAGACGTCATTCCATCGGACGTCAACCGATTGTCTTACACGGACTCCCTGAACATTGTGCACCAACGGGCGGTCTCCGAAGCCATAAGTGTGTACAAAAACAATAAAGTCCTAAATCAACATCCTCCAGCAATTTCGGATAGTGAGAGGCTTCTTCCAAGGCAAACTCGTTCCATACTGGCACAACTTAGGTCTGGTTACAGTAGCATTCTCAATTCCTACAGAGAACGCATTGTTCCCGATACCATAAACAGGTGCCCCTCCTGCCATCAGAGCCCTCACGATACTTCACATCTATTCAACTGTCCGTCCGCCCCCACAAATCTAATCCCTGTTGATTTGTGGTCACATCCAATTGAAGTAGCACAATTCCTTCAATTGCCAACATCAAATCCTATTCACACAACTGATTAATAATATATTCCATTTTCTTTTCTCGTTCCATTCTTCCTTAATAATTTTCAGGAAAGAGCTTCCGAATACAACCGAACTGTTACAACAACAACCCACCACCACCAACCCTTCCTCATCGAAAAATACAGTGAAGAGGGTTAGATCAAGGGAGGAACAACATCCCAAGGCCAAGAGGCCCACCCATAGCCATTACTCCAAGCCTTCTACATCGTATCATCTTTCAAACTAACTTAAGCCAAAGGGTATCTTCCGGATATTTTTTTATCGGGAAACGGTGCTGGGAAGAAGATATGTAGACCATTGGTGCCGGATGAGCTCCGAATATGAGTCATCGACAGATCTGACCCTGACGGCAAGATCAGCAACAGTCGATGGCTACTGGTTGAAGATCGTTGTGTTCGCAGGCTACCGGGAACCTCCCAAACATACGGAGGAATCAAGGTCATCTGCAGTGAAAACAAGGAATCTGTAGACTTTCTTGTCAACACAGCGGGTGGACTTGGTGGGAAGGGTGCCAACTAGCTACCGTTAGTTTTAAGGAGATCCGCAACGGAAGAGTATTATCAGCATGGGTGGCACTGTCCCCTGTGGACCCCGCACGCATACTGACAATACACTGTAGACAAAATCCCAATCTCCAGACTAACTAACTAACTAACACGTTAGTCACCGTCCGGAGAAAAGGGGTCTTACGATCAGGGTGTCAATAGACACACAAGACCAAGAATATTTGAGAAACCGTGAGGGAAAACTACATTTCGGGCTAGGATGGATAAGGTTCCGTCTAGCTCGGAATCAGTAAAGGAACCTAAGCGACAGCCCCTTCTCTTAATTCAGATTAACCTGCATCACTGCAAAGCAGCTGCCGCTGAACTTCTACTTGCCCTCGTGATGACTGAAGCCGACATATCCCTAGTACAGGAAGCCTATTTACACCAAAACGGGATTGCTGGCCTAAACGTATAGTTTAAGGGGTATTCGAGGATTGTTTTGCAATTTTCACCGAAGGTAGTCATTTTTGTACTGATTACAACGACATTTCGTGGGCAAGTTCATGCTGCTTTACATAACGCTAAAACAGCTCTAAAAATAACCAATATAATATATGTCGGTCCATTCTTTCAGGTATATCCCCCGAGAGATTTCAAAACTTTTGTGCTGTAATTAAGTTTAAATCCACTTCTCGGATCGTATTGAAATTAAAATAGCGGGTAGTCCTTGATCATGACTCCAACATTATAATTTTTTCTAGGGGAATTTAATACTGAAGTGAGACCAAACTTCCCAGCAGAGGCGACGGGACTAGCAAATTAACGTGATGAGCTCCATAGTGCCAACCCTAGTGTCAATAAGTTGATGCTGGATGTACAGGTTGGTCGGTGAGCATAAACGGAACAAGTGGTTAAATCATCTGAAGAGTCGCAATATTGGAGCCGGAATAATTGAATTGTGGGCAACGGAAGTCAATCCCGATCCCTGGAAAGAAGAAAGACACGTTTGGTGACGTTACAATGACTGATCCGAAGAGGTGTGCAAGTTATTTCAATCGACATTTTTTCGAGCGTCCCCGTTATTGACAGGGCAAAGAAAAGAGTACTATGTAGCATTAGATCTCTTCCTGCCGAGGAGTAACCACCATAATTTACAATGGATGGTGTTGTGAATGCCATCAGGAAAGTGCCATCTCCACGGTAATGCTGAAGCAACTAGATGAGCCGAGAGTCGAGTATCTCACCAAAGATCTTAAGCTTCCGATAAGCGCTCACCCACATCGTTACCACAGTCTATAAAATGGGCAGAGTAGTCCCGCTACTGAAACCAGGCAAGGATGCCAGCAAAGATGAATCGTACAGATCGATTGCGCTTTTGTCGCCCGTAACAAAGACCCTTGAGGCTTTAGACCTTTCCAAGCTTCAAAAATATATATCCAGTTGCCGATCATCAGCATGGGTACCGTTCACACATATTAGTCGAGGACTCAATCAGGGCAAGCTGTACGATAGACCATTGCTGGTGGCGCTCAAGTTATCAAAAGCCTTTGATACTGTCAAGCACTTTACGCTGTTTGAGTATATCCAGCAGATTAGCCTCCGATCAAGTTTGAAACGTCCGATAACCAATTATATGTGTGGACGCCAGTCGTACGTGGAGTTTAGGAACATGAAGTCCAAACCCCGTAGCGTAAAACAGGGAGTGTTCTAATGTGGGGTGATATCTCCGGAAGTGTTTAACCTCTACCTCACATGTATTCCACCCCCTCCAGACGGCATTGATATGCAGACATATGCAGATGATTGTGCGAACTTGGTATCAGTTGCCATTCCTGATGTCACTAAATCTACGGCCATTCTGTTCACCACGTGGACGGCACAGATGAGAACAGAGTTAAATGTCATGGTCGATGGTAGCAGAACTCCGACCCCAAACAACTCCATAACTCTAGGGGTCACATTCGACATCATGATCTTGTCGTCCGCGCATGCCACAGCTTTCTGCGACAAGCTGAGATATAGGAACAAGGCCCTCAAGTCCCTAGCCGACAGCACTTGGGGTGCAGATAAAGAAACCGTGTTGGCTACATATAACGCGATAGGTTGGTCTGTGGTAAGCTATGCGGCGCCAGTTTGGTCCGGGAATGTTAGTGCAACGTGATGGAAATATATTCAAACTTGTCAGAATGCCGCGCTGAGAACAGCGACAGGGTGTCTCCTCATGACTCCTGTCGACCATCTACATGAGGAGGCAAAGATTCTTCCAGTGCAGCGGACGTCTTAATTCCTATAGGGCAAGGATCGACGACACCTTGCAAAAATTTCTTAGATTTTTGTATATGTTTCCTAAAATTTTATAAGTAAAGGTCATTTGAAAATCAAATACCACTTACCTTCTCTGGGCAATGAGCACCTGGTCCAGGTTTCATATTATCATCACAGGGTAGTTTATGTTTGCCACCCATGGAATACATGGGTGGTCGACGTTTAATGGCTGTATACTCGGAATCATAATAGCCTGGACCGGGAAAGAGTAGATTTGGCAATTGACGTGGCTTTTCACGGCCGGCAATAGAGAATGCCGGTGCTGAGCGTATATTACCTTCCTTGCTGATACCCAATACTGTGGGAATTCTATAGACATTAGGAGCTATGAGGGAAATAACAAAAACAACAACAAACATTAATAAAAAATGTCATCATTAACACCATAGGCTTTAATTCTTGATGAACATTATGTTAGACAATGAATGAATGTTATTGGAGATTTGTTAATGGGGCGGGCAGAGGTTAGTGAGACAGCTCAACTTTTTGATTTGGATTTTCCCTTAAAACAGGCGAGCGGGAGAGGGTTAAAGCTTTTCCGAAAACTTATTTCTATTTCTTTTAGTTTTTTTTTTGTTACCTGATTATTTCTTCTTGTATTGAACTGGCTTCCACGGCATATTTTACACTGGAACTTTTTGCCGATTTCACAGTTGTGGTGGTGGTACCATCCGCCGATACCACTGTATTACATGATCCACTAGCAGCATTGGATTGTTTGACATCAGCACTACCTTTAGCTTGAATTTTCTTATTACCTTCTTCCTTGTAGCCATTGCTGACAGTGCGAACAGTGGTGGTCACCACTTGACCACTTTCACCATTTAGACCATTAATTTTGTCAACTTTTTGAGTGATTTGAGTATTTGTGCCAGTTGTGGTTATAGCGGCGTCATTTAATTTCAAATTTGCCAATTTATTTTGTTGTGTTGTCATCAGTGATTTGGTGTCGCCGGTGATTGTCCGGGTATTGTCATTGACAACATTACCATTGACCAGAGTTTGTTTTCTTACAGTGGTGGTCAGGGCATTATTGTCATTGCCATTGCTAGTAATTGTCGAGGATTTTGGATCTGATGTACCATTTACAGTGTGAATTTCAGTTACTGTTGTTGTTGTGGTTGAAGAGGTGGCCTTTTGTTGTTGTTCTTTTTGATGTTGTTGCAATAGCTGTTGTGTTGCTGCTGTGCCATTCTCTAATATAACAACATTGCGTACTACAGAGTGAGTGCATCAGTTTTAGGAAATTGCAGCAATTATCGATGCAAAATTGTGATGGAGCAATTTAATGTGTGAAAATAAAATTAAAAATTAATTTCGTTAAATGAAATTGCCGTTTATTGTCAATAAAAAAATTAAAGAGTTGATAAATATGGAGGGGTGTTTAAGTAGTGTTTAGTGGGATATTTATTTAGTATTAAGTGCAGAAAATAGTTGTGTTGAATTAAAAAGTTAAGGGGAATGTATGGAGGTGTGTTTAGGTTGTAATTAGTGGAATATTCATTTAGGTTAAGTGCACTGGATAGTTGCGGTGGGTATTTACAAAAGTTTACAAAAGTTTACAAAAGTTTACAAAAATATTATGAGAAATTTGTTTATATTATCTTAAAAAAATCTGAATTTGTTGCAATAATGAGCATGGGAAATTAAATATACCTATTTATTTTTTTACATAAGCAGATTAAAATTTTAAATTTAGTTTTTGAATCAAAGTAAATATGTTAAAAAAAATTAAATGTTATAAATCATTTTTCGAAATCATCGATTGTCACGGTGCTCTTGAACCAACTTTAAATGAAAGGAGCCTACACCTGGGAAGTTTTTGCGGATTCTGAAATTACAATGCTCATAGATGAGCAAAATAAAAAAATCGCCGGAGCGCTTTTTTAAATAAATCGCGATTAATGTTCACATTTTTAGGGTATTTTTAGGTTTTCACGATATTGCTGGGAAACCGCAAGTTCTATCAAAATGGGATTAGAGAAAATGTTCTAGCAGTGAAAATTCTCTACAAGATTGTCATTTATGATATTTTCGTAGGTTTTACCATTTTTGAGATATATACATATATCTTCTAGGCATAGCAGTTCAAATTGGGACAATGCACTGACTGTATCGACTCCTTATAAAACAATGTTATGTACGGTACGCCTTAACTAACTTTAAATAAAAACCGCTTACACTTGGGAAGTTTTTGGGGATACTGAAACAGCAATATTCACAGATGAGAAAAATCAAAAAAAAAAAAAAAAAAAAAACAAGAAAAAATTGCTGAAGGGATTTTTATGAGAAGAATCCAAAAACAAGAAAAAATTGTTGAAGGGATTTTTAAATAAATTGCGGTCAAAGTTCACATTTTTATGTTTTTGCGATTTTGCTTGGAAACCGCAAGTCTTATCGAAATGGGGCTAAAGAAAATGTTGTAGCTGTGAAAATTCTCTAGAGGATTTGACCGTTATGATTTGTTCCTAAGTTTTACCATTTTTAGGTTTTTATACCCTACACCACTATGTGGTAAGGGGTATTATGTGTTAGTGCATTTGTATGTAACATACAAAAGGAAGCGAGATAGACCCATAGTTCCTTCTAGGGATATACATAGAATCACTTTCTGAGTCGATTTATGCATGTCCGTCCGTCCGTCCGTCCGTTCGCAACATACAGGTCGCATTTGTTGACCGATTTCGCTGAAAATTGGGGAATACCATTTTTTAGCTGTCGGAAGATCAAGTTCGAAGATGGGATATATCGGTCCACGTTTTGGTATAGCCCCCATATAACGGTACCCCCCGATTTACGGTATTTTGACGTTTTCAGCTACATTTTCAGACCGATTTGGCTATAATTTGACATTTAGGGTTCTTAAGTGTCAATAAACATATATAACAAAACTTGTAGACATAGGTCCACGTTTTGGTATAGCCCCCATATAACGGTACCCCCCGATTTGCGGTATTTTGACGTTTTTAGCTACATTTTCAGACCGATTTAGCTATAACTTGACATTTAGGGTTCTTAAGTATCAATAAACTTATATAACAAAAGTTGTGGACATAGGTACACGTTTTGGTATAGCCCCCATATAACGGTACCCCCCAATTTACGGTATTTTGACGTTTTTAGCTACATTTTCAGACCGATGTAGCTATAATTTAACATTTAGGGTTCTTAGGTGTCAATAAACTTATATAACAAAAGCTGTGGACATAGGTCCCCGTTTTGGTATAGCCCCCATATAACGGTGCCCCCCGATTTACGGTGTTTTGATGTTTTTAGCTACATTTTCAGACCGATATAACTATAATTTGACATTTAGGGTTCTTAAGTGTCAATAAACTTATATAACAAAAGTTGTGGACATAGGTCCACGTTTTGGTATAGCCCCCATATAACGGTACCCCCCGATTTACGGTATTTTGACGTTTTTTGCTACATTTTCAGACCGATGAAGCTATAATTTGACATTTGAAGTTCTTAAATGTCAATAAACTTATGTGACAAAACTTGTGGACATAGGTCCACGTTTTGGTATAGCCCCCATATAATGGTACCCCCCGGTTTACGGTATTTTGACGTTTTTAGCTACATTTTCAGACCGATATAGCTATAATTTGACATTTAGGGTTCTTAAGTGTAACTAAACTTATATAACAAAAGTTGGGGACCTAGGTCCACGTTTTGGTATAGCCCCCATATAACAGTACCCCCGATTTACGGCATTTTGACGTTTTTATCTACATTTTCAGACCGATTTAGCTATCAATTGACATTTAGGGTTCTTAAATGTCAATAAACTTATATAACTAGTGGACATAGGTCCATGTTTTGGAATAGCCCCCATATAACGTTACCGCCCGATTTCAGGTATTTTGAGAATTTTATCAACAAGTTTTAACCGAATTATCTGTAATTTGAGCATTTGACATTTGAAATTCTTAGTTGTCACCACACCTCTCCACCAAAAATTGTCAAGAAAGGCCCCATATAACGGTACCTCCCGATTTTCAGTAATTTGATGATTTTAGCTACAATATTAAACCGAACTAGCAGTAATTTGACATTTGAAGTTCTTAGTGGTCACAACACCTCTCCATCAAAAATTGTCAACATAGGTCCATGTTCGGATATAGCTCCCATGTAACGGTACCTCCCAATTTTCATTAATTTGGCAATTTTAGCTAAAATTTTTAACAGAACTAACTGAAATTTGACATTTGAAGGTTGTAGTGGTCACCACACATCTGCATCAACAATTTTCAACATAGCCCCAATATAACGATACTTCCCGATTTTCGGTACTTTGAGGATTTTACTTCAAATGTTTAACCGAACGTAGGTCCATGTTTTTGTATAGCCCCAAAACAAACCTTCCGATTTTCCGTACCTTAGCTTTATTTTTTGGACGAACTTTCTGTAATTTGAAATTTAAAAGTCAACAAAAATTGTTCATTTAAGTTCATATTTTCGTATAGCCCAGATACCTCCGAACTAGATGTTAATGACATTTGAAGTTCCCACGTTATGTACCGATTTTCGATATTTTGAGGATTCTAGCTAAATTTTTTAACCGAATTAGGAGTTATTTGACATTAAAGGCTCCCATGATAAACTGTCAACATAGACCCATGTTTTATTATAACCCCTATATAACAGTACCTCCCAATTTCTAGCCCACCAAAAATTGTCAACAGTTAGATATAGGCACCATAAAAAAGGGCCTCCCGAATGAAGCATTTTATGTACATTATCTGACATTTTAACGTACTCACTTAATGTTGGGGACAGGAATGAATATTTTATGGTGGAGGGTATGAAAAGTTCGGCCCGGCCGAACTTAATACGTTTTTACTTGTTTTATATTTCAATGGAATAAACGATAGAGTAGTGATTATTAGGCAAAAGTTCATTCATCCCTGCTACAGGAAATCATTTTTGAGAAAAAAATGTCAAAAAGTCATAACCCTAGTATACACTGTTTCATACGGGATAATGGTTTTAGACCCCAACTATGTTTGGACTAAATTTGTTTCAGATAATTTGGACTCGTTCTGGCTGCTGCGCACGATAACTCTCGAACGGATGAACCGATTTGGTCCAAAATTTGCCCTTCGTAATATTTTGTCCAAAACTTTGTTTAAGTTCGTTGATGGGACCTCCTCAACAAAAATTTGAAAATGTTCGGCAAATTTGTGCACACGATAACTCTTGAATGGAGTAACCGATTTGGTCAATACTTTGCACTTCGTGAAATTTCTACCAGACTTAGATGAGGTTCCAATATCCACTCCTTCGGGTGCCTCCCAAACAAAATTTCGGAAAAGTTCAGTTTAGGACCTACTCCCGCATCGCTTTGATTTTTGTTGAAGCAACTTGCATTCGCTGCCTCAATTACGACGGTAAAAACTTTTTCAGGGGCAAGGCCATACTTCTTGAGAAAACAGACCGAAAAGTGTAAAAAGCCCCTATGGCACCATATGCTGTGGCTGGAGAGTATGATAGCTTTCGAACTGATCAACCGATTTGGTCCAAAATTTGGCCTTCGTCATGTTATATAGCAGCTATATCCAAATCAGCACCGATTTCGATATAATTTGGAATATTTGTTTCTAGACCGAAATCAGTCACACATTCCAAATTTCATTGAAATCGGACAAATACGTAAAATCGGCCGAAAATATATATGATAGCTATATCCAAATATCAATCGATTTTCACTACCTATTGATTAAAAAAATGAATTTCCCCAATTTTCAGCCGAATAGGACAATAAATGCTACCTCAGAAAGTGATTCTATGTACTATGGAACTATGGGTCTATCTCGTTTCCTTATGCATGTTACATACAAATGCACAAAGACACACACACAGTGTGGTGTAGGGTATAAAAATGGCTCTTTTGGCCCATTCCTTCCTACATACTCCAATTTTGAGTCTTAAGTCAAATAAATTTTTTTTGGCAAAAAGTAAGCATTTTTTCGGAACATCTGCAATAGTTAAGATTCTCCCTAAATACATAATTTTTGGTAAAAAGGATATCGGTTGAGTAGCCGGTATTCGATATGTCCATATAGGAATAAATTAAAACAGGCTGAGGGAAAACAACGCCAGTCCAATTTAGATAACTTTGTCATCAGAAACTGGAAGGTATCTGACAAATCGGGAATAATAAACTGGGTGCACTAACAACGTGATCGATGTTCTTCTTCTTCATACGACAAAATTTGACATTGATTGGAACTCATATAAGGCGATCTTCAATAAGTATATGAGCGAAATCAAACGGCCCGAGAAAAAGTCTGGACCAGTTTCTGCGGGCCGATAGAAGGAGTCAACGACGCAGCTAGGTTTCGAAGAATACTCTTCAAGGACCCTAAATCCAAGTATAAAGAAAACCTGATGGTACGTGGATAGACTCTGGTCTTGGTCACCCATTTCTCAAGCTGCAAGGACGTCAAAACCAGTCACACAGAGTGTAACAACCTCTAAATTCAAGCGGAAATGGGTATAGATCTCATTGGAAAGGTGGAAAGAAAAAACAATCTAAAATTGACAGTCAACAGATTCAAAGTGCATAAATCAGCTGTTCTAGATTGAATTACACCGGCGATGCTTCAATATACCTCTCCGCATTATTTTGAGTCGTTAATAGGCAAAAGTTCGTTCATTTGTTCGTTCAAATTCAGAATGTCATAAACTTAACCCTTATATAGGGACTATAGCAAACATTGGTCTATATGAACAGTGTTTTATGAAAATGTTTTCTAACCTATGGAAACACAAAATCCCATATATGAAAGAGATAATGATGCTCTGGTGGACGATTTACTTAAAGAGGAAATGTTTCTTGTAAAGGTTAGATTAAAAGAATTGTAATGACATAGAAACTAGAAGGACTGAATTTTGCAATTTCGATGATTATGACGAGAAGTCGCCACTAATTGTTAGCATTTTAATAAGTGTTCAGGCTAGTTGGAACCGTGTTCAAACGACTGGGCTGTGATTTTTGAATTGTATACTAAGTTATTTAATAATATTCAATTTGGATATTGTACCAAAATTTAAAATAAAATTTTTAGTTCATAAATTAAATAGAAAACAACAATACTATTTCTTTTAAACCATAATCCATTCTACATTTATTTATTAACCTTCATTCCTTAGAGACGTTAGAAATTAAAACTAATTTAGTTGAAGTTCCTCTTAAGCAAATGTTAGTGGAATTAGAAGTTTTTGCTAAACAGGCGATCCGCTGAGAATCGCCGCAAAATATTTGGCTTTTACTATATAAACTTTTTGTTTTTGTTCCTAGCTAAATCTTACCAGGACTTTTCATACGTCTTTCACGTCTCTGTATGATACGATCTTCAACATAAGGTCCTCGTGGCATTACTGCACAAATTTAACGCGAACACATAAATTATACAAACAAGCACACACGTATTTACATAAATGTAATGTAAAATGAAAAGAAAAAAGAACAAAAGAAAATAAAATACATATAAACAAAAATTTTTGTGTAGAAATGGAAAATATTTACAAGAAAATGAAAATAAATGAATAGAAAGGACTTCATAGATTTATGAAGAATAAATGAAACATCGGCTTTTTGAAATCCACGATATTTTTTGATGCAAATGAATACTGAGAGTGCTTTGTAATTTTTCGAGTATTGTTTGAGGACCACCTTACCTGGCATAATTGATGTTTTGTGACCAAAAGTATATGCAGGAGAGTGTTCGGGGTTATAGTTTTCAGGATGATAATGGCCGGGAGCTGTTATATATATATATACAGAGATGGGAAAAGAAAGGAAAGTTTAAAGAAAAGAAAAAAGAGAATTATATACGGAACATAACACAAGACATAGAAGTAAAATCACGTTTTTTCATGCAATTTGAAAGAAAGTGTGTAGTAAGGTTGGGATTGCGAGATAAAGGATCGGTGCTCAGAGGTAATATTTGAAAGAAAAAAATAAACTTCAAATTCCGAAAAGAATGTTTTTAGAGAGCAAATTAATTACCGATACCTAGTATCTGAGGTCCGATACCTCAGTATCTGAGGTCATAACTCAGTAACTGCCGTCCGAAACCGCAGTATCTGAGGTCATAACTCAGTAACTGACGTCTGAAATCGCAGTCCTGAGGTATTGTATTTCACACACTGTGGTCATACCCTGGTCAATGAGGATCGATTCCTCAATAAATGTGGTCCTATACCACAGTAGATGTGGCCCGATTCCTCAGAAACCGTGGTCCGATACATCAGTAAATTAGGGCCGACAGCTCTTTAATTATGTCCGATACATCAGTAACTGTGATCCGAAACCACAGTAACTGTAGTCCGTTATCTCAGTACCTGAGGTCATAACTCAGTAACTGACGTCCGAAACCGCAGTAACTGATGTCCGATATCTCAGTAACTGAAGTATTATATTTCACTTCCTGTGGTCTTATCCTGGTCGCTGAGAATCGATTCCTCAGTAACTGAGGCCCGATACCTCAGGTCTGAAACCTAGAATCTGTGGTCAAACCTCAGTAACTGATTTTCGATATTATAATTCAATACTTAAGTTTCGGTGGTCGTACCTCATAACGGATGATCGATACCTTAGTAGCTGATACGTTAGTAACAGATGTCCAATACCTCAGTGACTGAAGACCGATACCTCAATAACTGAAGTCCGATACCATAGTAATTGTGGCCCGATACCTCAGTAACTGAGGTTTTATTCCTAAATAATTGATGTCTAATATCGCCGTATCTGAGGTTCGATATCTCAGTAATTGAGGTTCTATATCTCAATAACTAAGATTCGATACCTCAATAACTGAGGTTCTATAACTCAGTAGCTGGGGTCCAATACCTCAGTAATTGATATCCGATACCTCAGTGACTGAGGTCCGGCACATCAGTGACTGACTGAAGTATCGAACTTCAGTAGCTGAGGTCCGATAAATCAGTATGTTAGGTCCGACAACTCTGTAATAATGTCCGATACCTCAGTCATTGAGGTTCGATACCTCAGTAACTGAGGTCCGACACCTCAGGAACTGAGATCCGAAACCTCAGTAACTGTAGTCCGTTATCTCAGTATCTGAGGTCATAACTCAGTAACTGACGTCCGAAACCGCAGTAACTGAGGTCCGATATCTCAGTAACTGAAGTATTATATTTCACTTCCTGTGGTCATATCCTGGTCGCTGAGAATCGATACCTCAGTAACTGAGGCCCGATACCTCAGGTCTGAAACCTAGAATCTGTGGTCAAATCTCAGTAACTGATTTTCGATATTTCAAGTGCGATATCACAGAAACCGAGGTATGATAATTCAATAACTGGGGTATGATACTTAAGTTTCGGTAGCTGATACTTTAGTAACAGATGTCCAATACCTCAGTGACTGAAGACCGATACCTCAATAACTGAGGTTCGATACCATAGTAATTGTGGTTCGATACCTCAGTAACTGAGGTCTTATTCATAAATAATTGATGTCTAATATCGCCGTATCTGAGGTTCGATATATCATTAACTGAGTTTCGATACCTCAATAACTGAGATTCGATACCGCAATAACTGAGGTTCTATACCTTAGTAGCTGGGGTCCAATACCTCAGTAATTGATATCCGATACCTCAGTGACTGAGGTCCGATACATCAGTGACTGAGGTCCGATTCATCAGTGACTGAGGTCCGATACCTCAGTGACTGAGGTCTGATTCCTTAGTAGTTGAGGTCCGATGCCTCAGTAACTGAAGTCCGATACGTTAGGAACTGAGGATCGATACCTCAGTAACTTAGGTGCGTTGTCTCGGTATCTGAGGTCCTATTTTCTAAGTAACTGAGGTTCAATATATCACTAACTGAGGTCCTATATCTTAGTAACTGGGTCCGATATCTCTGTATCTGTGGTCATACCACACAAACTGAGGTCCTATATACCGATACCTTAATAACTGAGGTCCGATACCTCAGTAACTGAGGTCCGATACCGTAGTAACTGAGGTCCGATACCTTAGTAACTGGGGTCCAATACCTCAGTAGCTGGGCTCCAATATCCGATACCTCAGTGACTGAGGTATGATACCTTAGTAATTGAGGTCCGATGCCTCAGTAACTGAAGTCCGATAACTTAGTAACTGAGGATCGATACCTCAGTAATTGAGGTGCGTTATCTCGGTGTTTGAGGTCCGATTTTCTAAATAACTGAGGTTCGATACATCACTAACTGAGATCCGATACCGCAGTAACTTAGGTCCGATACCTTAGTAACTGGGGTCCTATATCTCTGTATCTTTGGTCATACCACACTGACTGAGGTCCTATACCTCAGTAATTCAGGTCCGAAATCTCAGTAACTTAGGTCCGATATCTCAGTAACTGAGTCCCGATACCTTAGTAATTGAGATACGATACCTCAGTAACTGAGGTCCGAATCCTAATAACAGAGGTCGGATACCTTAGTAACTGCGGTCCAATACATAAGTAACTGAGATCCGATACCTCTGTAACTGGTTCCGATGTCTCAGTATCTGTAGACACACCTTTGTAACTGGGGTCCAATATCTCAGTAACTGAGATCCGATACCTTAATTACTGATGTGCGATAAATCAGTAACTAGGATCCTATATATCAGTATCCGTGGTCATACTCCAGTAAATCAAATTCGATACCTCAGTAAGTGAGTTCCGATATCTCAATATCTGAGGTCATACCTCCGTAACTGTGGTCCAATAACTCAGTAACTGAGGTTCGATACCTCAGTAACTGAGGTCCGATATATCAGTATCTCTGAGATTATACGTTTTGTAGGTCCGATGCTTTGTAACTGAGGTCCGATACTTCATCAACTGAGGTCCGATATTTCAGTATCTGTGGTCATACTTCAGTATATAAGGTCATCCGACATTAATTGAGGTCCGTTACCTAATTCCTTAATCTTATGATCTCTAAAATTGTTCCAATTCAATTAAATTCCTACCTGGTGCATCGACAACCGTCTTAGTTACGGTTTTACTGCCAAAAGTGTAGGCTGGAGTGTGATCAAGAGTGTGCTTTTCAGGTTCATAGGCAGTGGGTGCTATAGAAATAATAATTTACAAAACAATGAAAATCAAGTATATTTACAATAGAGGTGCTTCAGATTTCTGCATGCTAAATGGGACCAAACTTCGTTTTCGCCTACTTACCAGGTGTATCACTGACTCGCTCCTGTTTCAATTTCATACCAAAAGTAAAGGCCGGCGTATGTCCTTTAGGATCGTACATTTCTGGTTTATAATCACACGGTGCGGGGGTAGCGTCCACATGATGGCTAACTGTACGGCCGGTTATGGTATAGGATGGTGTATGATCGAGTCGTACCTTTTCCGGGCAATAGCTACCTGGGGCTGGTGAGTCGCTAATGATTTTCACTTCCTTGCGGCCAACAATTGTAAAGGCCGGAGTATGATCTAAGCGTACTTTTTCGGGAGCATAATCACCGGGAGCTGGTGTGTCTTGGGGTTTCTGCAACTCATGACGCCCGGTGATGGTGTAAGCAGGTGTATGATCTAAACGTACCTTTTCGGGCGAATAGGCACCTGGTGCTGGTGAATCGCTGGTAATTTTCACCTCTTTACGTCCCACAATTGTAAAGGCCGGCGTATGATCTAAACGTGTCTTTTCTGGTGCATAATCACCGGGGGCTGGGGTATCACTGGGTTTGTGCGTATCATGACGCCCGGTGAAGGTGAAGGCTGGAGTGTGATCTAAACAATGTTTTTCGGGAGCATAGTCGCCTGGGGCTGGAGTCTCACTGGGTTTGTGGGGATTGTGACGTCCAGCCATGGTGTAGGCTGGGGTACCATCTAGCCTATGTTTTTCGGGGGCATAGTCGCCTGGGGCAGGAGTGTCACTGGGTTTGTGGGGGTTGTGACGTCCGCCCATAGTGTAAGCAGGGGTACCATCTAATCTATGTTTCTCGGGAGCATAGTCGCCTGGGGCTGGAGTGTCACTGGGTTTGTGGGGGTTGTGACGTCCGCCCATAGTGTAAGCAGGGGTACCATCTAATCTATGTTTCTCGGGAGCATAGTCGCCAGGAGCTGGCGTGTCACTGGATTTGTGGGGATTGTGACGTCCGGCCATGGTGTAGGCTGGGGTACCATCTAATCTATGCTTCTCGGGAGCATAGTCGCCAGGGGCTGGGGTGTCACTTGGTTTGTGGGGATTGTGACGTCCGCCCATAGTGTAAGCAGGGGTACCATCTAATCTATGTTTCTCGGGAGCATAGTCGCCTGGGGCTGGAGTGTCACTGGGTTTGTGGGGGTTGTGACGTCCGCCCATAGTGTAAGCAGGGGTACCATCTAATCTATGTTTCTCGGGAGCATAGTCGCCTGGGGCTGGAGTGTCACTGGGTTTGTGGGGGTTGTGACGTCCGCCCATAGTGTAAGCAGGGGTACCATCTAATCTATGTTTCTCGGGAGCATAGTCGCCAGGAGCTGGCGTGTCACTGGATTTGTGGGGATTGTGACGTCCGGCCATGGTGTAGGCTGGGGTACCATCTAATCTATGCTTCTCGGGAGCATAGTCGCCAGGGGCTGGGGTGTCGCTTGGTTTGTGGGGATTGTGACGTCCGGCCATGGTATAAGCAGGGGTACCATCTAATCTATGTTTCTCGGGAGCATAGTCGCCAGGGGCTGGCGTGTCACTGGGTTTGTGGGGATTGTGACGTCCGGCCATGGTATAAGCAGGGGTACCATCTAATCTATGTTTCTCGGGAGCATAGTCACCAGGTGCAGGGGTGTCACTGGGTTTGTGAGGATTGTGACGTCCGGCCATGGTATAGGCTGGGGTACCATCTAGTCTATGCTTCTCGGGAGCATAGTCGCCAGGGGCTGGGGTGTCACTGGGTTTGTGAGGATTGTGACGTCCGGCCATGGTGTAAGCAGGGGTTCCATCTAACCTATGCTTCTCGGGAGCATAGTCGCCTGGGGCTGGAGTGTCCGTGGGTTTGTGGGGATTGTGGCGTCCTCCAAAAGTGTAAGCCGGAGTACCATCTAAATTATGTTTCTCTGGAGCATAATCACCGGGAGCTGGGGTATCACTTGGCTTTTGTAAATTATGGCGACCACCCATGGTATATGCGGGCGTTCCATCTAAGTTATGCTTTTCTGGAGCATATGCCCCTGGCGCTGGTGTATCACTTGGCTTTTGCAAATAATGGCGCCCAGCCATGGTGTAGGCTGGAGTTTTGTCCAGCTTTGATTTTTCTGGAGCATAAGCTCCAGGTGCTGGTGTATCATTTGTTACCTTGGGGTCATGTTTGCCAGCCATTGTATAGGCAGGAGTGTGATCTAGACGTACCTTTTCGGGACAATAGGCTCCTGGAGCGGGTGTATCATTGGTGATTTTAGCTTCTTTGCGTCCACTCATAGTATAGGCAGGAGTGTGATCCAGACGTACCTTTTCTGGTGCATAGTCGCCAGGGGCTGGAGTATCACTTGGCTTCTGGACTTCATGTCTCCCCTTAATGGTATAGGCAGGGGTGTGATCCAAACGCACCTTCTCCGGACAATAAGCTCCCGGGGCTGGAGTATCGCTTACAATTTTGGCTTCTTTACGACCAGTTATGGTATAGGCAGGGGTGTGATCCAGGCGTACCTTTTCTGGTGCATAATCTCCAGGGGCTGGAGTATCACTTGGCTTCTGTACCTCATGTCTCCCCTTAATGGTATAGGCAGGGGTATGATCCAAACGCACCTTTTCCGGACAATAAGCTCCAGGGGCCGGGGTATCACTAACAATTTTGGCTTCTTTACGACCAGTTATGGTATAGGCAGGGGTGTGATCTAAACGCACCTTTTCTGGTGCATAATCACCAGGCGCTGGGGTATCACTTGCCTTGTGGACTTCATGCCTTCCTTTTATTGTATAGGCAGGAGTGTGATCCAAGCGCACCTTCTCCGGACAATATGCACCCGGGGCCGGGGTATCACTTACAATCTTCGCTTCATGTTTACCGGCAAATGTAAAAGCTGGTGTATGATCTAAACGAACTTTTTCCGGAGCATAAGCTCCAGGGGCTGGAGTGTCATTTGTTTTTCTTACACTATGGCGGCCTGAGATTGTAAAGGCTGGAGTTTTATCCAATTTGCATTTTTCAGGTTCATAGGCACCGGGGGCTGAAAAAGTTATGCGGTTTTTTATTAAAGAATAAGCAGGAAAATTATTTAGGCACAATTTAAATGATATGAATAATGTGGTGCAAAGCTTTACTTACCCGGTGTGCAATCAACTACATCATGTGAACCTTTGCCGGTGATTGTGTAAGCTGGTGTGTGGTGTAAATTGGACTTTTCGGGGCTATATGATCCCGGAGCTAAATTATAAAGCAAAAAAAAAAAAACATAAATTAACTTTCCAAGAAAAATCATTAATAAGCTATACAAGCTTTCTACTAAAGCTTTTTTCAACACACAAATCTACAAAAGCTCTTGTTGTTCAAAACAAATTTTAAAACTCAACATAAAACATAAAATAATTATTTTTTTAAATATATTCTTAAATTAATTAATTTATTTTTACTTTTCTTTACCTGGTGTTCCCTTATCGAAGTAAATTTTAGTACGTCTACCAAATGAGTAACGTGGTGAATTTCGTTTCACTAACGACACCCTCTCGGGTCGATAACAATTTGGCGCTGTTTATTTTTCATTTCAGTTGTGGTTAGTGTTTCAAAAAAAGTACGCGTTTTATTTTTAATCGTAAAAATTAATGATTTTGTTTTGGAAGAAAAATTATTTTTGAGAAAAATTAACATGAAATTAAATTACAAAATTATTTAGAAACTTGGCTAATACATATTATGGTGCAAAATTATGCCAACTAAGCTTAAATAAAATGAATATATTTGCCACCTACACCATACTGTGAAGCACAAAGTGCATTAGTGCTTTCTTGCCGAGCTTATATGGAAAGCATGGTGAGTGGTATTTGTTGTATTTACAAAGATTTTTATGTGATTTGAGGGATAAATGTTTGCGAATTGTTTTATGAATTCCTAAGATCTCTAAGGAAATTTAATTTTTGCTCCTAAAAGTATGCACAATTTTTCTAATAACGTGATTTTTTTTTTTTTTTTTTGGGAGACATTCAAAACCTAACATTTTAATTTTTTTAAAGAATATTTTTGAGGGACTACTAAAACTTGGATTTTTTAAGTATTTTTAACAAACTAAAACTTTGATTTATAAAGAATATTTTTTAGTGACTTTGACAAACAAAAACATGAATTTTTAAATAACACTGTGCAACACTGAAAATGCAAACAACCTCTAGTGGGCATTTTCTGAAAGTACATATTAAGACTACAAAACCCCTAGTTGGGTTTCGTGTTTTTAGATCGGGTTTAGATTTTATGGCCTCATCTATACCGGGCTAAAACGACTCTTTTTTCAATTGATTCGTGCTTTATCTCATAAACTAATAAGAATTTTGCTTTGCAGTCTTCAGCAATATTGTAGTCCTAAAGTAGTAGAACTTATATGTCAAACAGACGAAATACGAAAAACCGTCAAAATTTATAAAATATGGGAAAAATTACATAATTTCTGGAATTATGGTCAGTAACTGCCAAACTATTGAGAGTTGAACCAAGTAGCCTTTCGCAAAAATTTTCCAAATAATGTCCTCAGCAATTCTTCAGAACATTCCGAAACTGTAAAACACTTATTTCATGTTGTTTAGGCGGTATTTCGTATGATACTTTCTACAAAACATATTTCAAACAACGTTCACACAGGCTGTTTATTCTCATATTTGAAATTTCAATGTATTGTTGATATATTTATCAAATTGTCGTTGAAAAATATGATCGAAACAACGCGATAGAGGAATTTTACAACAATGATATGTTCTGAAGAGTTATGCATTACATTCCATCGAATATTTTTCCCAAAGATAACATTAAGAAAAATTTTACTCTTTTGGAGATACACTGCGAAATATATAAAAATTACGGAAATTTTAGATATATTATAAAATTTGAGGCAATAAATGATGTTATTCGTGTTCATTATGTTTCCAAATACATTCTTCTTGTTCTTATCTACAAGTTTGCTGCGGATGTCATGGAAAGATTCGTATTGGTTTCAAAGATATAGCCCCGATTTTCTTTAAAAAGTCAATATTTAGCCATGTTTAGATAGGGCCATAAAATCCGAATCCGATCTAACAAAACAAAACGGAAATAGGGTTTTTGTCTATTGCGTCTGTACTTTCATAAAAACCGCATTTGAAATTGTTTGCACAAAATTACCCTGAAAATGTTGCACAGTGTAATATTTTTGAGGGACTTTCACAAACTAAAACGTAGATTTTTTTAAGAATATTTTTGAGGGACTTTGGCAAACTAAAACGTGTATTTCTTAAAGAATATTTTTAAGGGACATTGGCATACTAAAACATGGATTTTTCAAAGATTACTTTTGAGGCACGTGGATTTTTTAAAAAATATTTCTGAGGCAAATGGATTTTTTAAAGAATATTTCTGAGGCACGTGGATTTTTTAAAGAATATTTTTGAGGCACGTGGATTTTTTAAAGAATATTTCTGAGGCACGTGGATTTTTTAAAGAATATTTCTGAGGCACGTGGATTTTTTAAAGAATATTTCTGAGGCACGTGGATTTTTTAAAGAATATTTCTGAGGCACGTGGATTTTTTAAAGAATATTTCTGAGGCACGTGGATTTTTTAAAGAATATTTCTGAGGCACGTGGATTTTTTAAAGAATATTTCTGAGGTACGTGGATTTTTTAAAGAATATTTCTGAGGCACGTGGATTTTTTAAAGAATATTTCTGAGGTACGTGGTTTTTTTAAAGAATATTTCTGAGGCACGTGGATTTTTTAAAGAATATTTCTGAGGCACGTGGATTTTTTAAAGAATATTTCCGAGGCGCGTGGATTTTTTAAAGAATATTTCTGAAGCACGTGGATTTTTTAAAGAATATTTCCGAGGCGCGTGGATTTTTTAAAGAATATTTCTGAGGCACGTGGATTTTTTAAAGAATATTACTGAGGCACGTGCATTTTTTAAAAAATATTTCTGAGGCACGTGCATTTTTTAAAGAATATTTCTGAGGCACGTGGGTTTTTTAAAGAATATTTCTGAGGCACGTGCATTTTTTAAAGAATATTTCTGAGGCACGTGGATTTTTTAAAGAATATTTCTGAGGCACGTGGATTTTTTAAAGAATATTTTTGGGAGACTTTCAAGGCCTAACTCGTGGATTTTTAAAAGAATATTTCTGAGGCACGTGGATTTTTTAAAGAACATTTCTGAGGCGCGTGGAGTTTTTAAAGAATATTTCTGAGGCACGTGGATTTTTTAAAGAATATTTCTGAGATACGTGGATTTTTTAAAGAATATTTCTGAGGCACGTGGATTTTTTAAAGAATATTTCTGAGGCACGTGGATTTTTTAAAGAATATTTCTGAGGCACGTGGATTTTTTAAAGAATATTTCTGAGGCACGTGGATTTTTTAAAGAATATTTCTGAGGAACGTGGATTTTTTAAAGAATATTTCTGAGGCACGTGGATTTTTTAAAGAATATGTCTGAGGCACGTGGGTTTTTTAAAGAATATTTCTAAGGAACGTGGATTTTTTAAAGAATATTTCTGAGGCACGTGGATTTTTTAAAGAATATTTCTGAGGCACGTGGATTTTTCAAAGAATATTTCTGAGGCACGTGGATTTTTTAAAGAATATTTCTGAGGCACGTGGATTTTTTAAAGAATATTTCTGAGGCACGTGGATTTTTTAAAGAATATTTCTGAGGCACGTGGATTTTTTAAAGAATATTTCTGAGGCACGTGGATTTTTTAAAGAATATTTCTGAGGCACGTGGATTTTTTAAAGAATATTTCTGAGGCACGTGGATTTTTAAAGAATGTTTCTGAGACACGTGTATTTTTTAAAGACTATTTCTGAGACACGTGTATTTTTTAAAGACTATTTCTGAGACACGTGGATTTTTAAAAGAATATTTCTGAGGCACGTGGATTTTTTAAAGAATATTTCTGAGGAACGTGGATTTTTTAAAGAATATTTCTGAGGAACGTGGATTTTTTAAAGAATATTTCTGAGGAACGTGGATTTTTTAAAGAATATTTCTGAGGAACGTGGATTTTTTAAAGAATATTTCTGAGGAACGTGGATTTTTTAAAGAATATTTCTGAGGAACGTGGATTTTTTAAAGAATATTTCTGAGGAACGTGGATTTTTTAAAGAATATTTCTGAGGAACGTGGATTTTTTAAAGAATATTTCTGAGGAACGTGGATTTTTAAAGAATATTTCTGAGGAACGTGGATTTTTTTTAAAGAAAATTTCTGAGGCACGTGGATTTTTTAATGAATATTTCTGAGGCACGTGGATTTTTTAAATAATATTTCTGAGGCACGTGGATTTTTTAAAGAATATTTCTGAGGAAGGTGGATTTTTTAAAGAATATTTCTGAGGAACGTGGATTTTTTAAAGAATATTTCTGAGGAAGGTGGATTTTTTAAAGAATATTTCTGAGGCACGTGGATTTTTTAAAGAATATTTCTGAGGCACGTGGATTTTTTAAAGAATATTTCTGAGGCACGTGGATTTTTTAAAGAATATTTCTGAGGCACGTGTATTTTTTAAAGAATATTTCTGAGGCACGTGGATTTTTTAAAGAATATTTCTGAGGCACGTGGATTTTTTAAAGAATATTTCTGAGGCACGTGGATTTTTTAAAGAATATTTCTGAGGCACGTGGATTTTTTAAAGAATATTTCTGAGGCACGTGGATTTTTTAAAGAATATTTCTGAGGCACGTGGATTTTTTAAAGAATATTTCTGAGGCACGTGGATTTTTATAAAGAATATTTCTGAGGCACGTGAATTTTTTAAAGAATATTTCTGAGGCACGTGGATTTTTTAAAGAATATTTCTGAGGCACGTGGATTTATTAAAGAATATTTTTGAGAGACTTTCAAGGCCTAACTCGTGGATTTTTTAAAGAATATTTTTGAGACAATTTCAAGGCCTAACACGTGGATTTTTTAAAGTATATTTTGGAGACAATTTCATGGCCTAACACGTGGATTTTTTAAACAATATTTATGAGAAACTTTCAAGGACCAACACTTGGATATTTTAAAAAATATTTTTTAGAGACTTTGACATACTAAAACCTGGGTTTTTTAACAATATTTTATATATTATGTACAATGTTTTCATAGGCTAAAACTATATTTAAACCACCTTCACCTATTCATAATATCCACAGAAGAATATTTCCCAGTGCAAACACAGAAGTATTGTATTGGAATTATATACAAATCACAACATATATTTATATGTATGAATAGACAATATTTATTTCGAAATATATGCTGGGAGGGAAACTATACCACAAATAAGTTACTACGAAAGACATATAGTACAACAATAAGATTGAAAAATGAACACAAAACACAATGACATAAAAATAGAAGACACAAAAATTGGATAATTTGTATTGTTACCTGGTGTATTTATTAAAATTACTTTTAATTTTATGCGAAATGTATATTGAGGGGCACGGGGTTTGAAAACATCGAGTGGAACCACTCGATAATGATTTGGACCTATAATAGTTTTTTTTGTGGTGGTTCAAGAGCCGTATGGGTAACGCATAAGAAACGTTTGGAAGGGATCGGAAAAATAAAAAGAATACGATTAATTAATATTTTGAAAAAAATTAAAACTAGTTTGTACTCAAAAATTTAAATAATATTGACAGTGTTGCCACCATGTGCCGTGGAAGGTGGTAAGAAAAAAGATTCTACTTATTTTACAGGCCTACAAATTCTACAAAACTATTCAACAAGTGAAAATATACAAGAGAGATGTTGGAAAATGTTTACCTTAAGGGATATAAAAATCGAAAGATGATATGGGAGTTTTTCATATGATTTACAATTAACCCATTAGTGCAACTGTTGTTTTTCCTGAAAAGGCTGAGAATTTGGTCTAAAATTCACTTCCTGAAATAATGTTATCGGATGTTTTATCCAGAGCCTTTTTTTATTTGCCCTAATGAGTTAATGGTATTTACATAATTATGCTTGTGCTCCTGCTCATTCGGAAGAAACTGCTTCCAAGCTTTAGCTGCCAGGAACAAAGTGCCATCCACAACAAGAACGAATTGCATAGAGACGACATGGACTTTTTGTGGAATATTTAACGGATATGAAATTTACATGAACTTTATTTTACAAATGATTGTATGTATGTATGACTGAAAAGCATTAACCAACCGCAAACAAACAACCAGCCAGCCGCCACCAACACCCATTATAACGTACACATTCATTCATTCCATAACATTGTAAATGCAAAGAAAATGCTCCATTCCATTAACCTTTGCCCAGAATAATTGTTTTTCTCCACCGCCTCTGTAAACTTACCTGGTGTCGAATTTAGCTTTTCCACAGCCAATTTTTGACCAAATGTGTATTTGGCCGTTGACTGTTTTACGGCCTTAATGGCCTTGTCGACATCATATTCTCCTGGAGCAGGTGTACAAAATTTCGACATCTCTTTGTGGCGACTTTGTAGGGTAGCAGCAGGAGGTGTATCTTTGCCTTTGTTGCCCAAACCGGTTACGTTGTATTTGGCTGGTCCTTCGCCCAACGATTGTATGGTCGGTCGATGCTTTTGACCAAAGCTAAATGCTGGAGCGGCTTGTTTACGCGAATCCAGTACTTTGGTACCTGGAAAGAAGAACGAAATAAAGAAATTTCTGAATAAATAATATTTTTGAGACAATTTCAAGGCCCAACACGTGGATTTTTAAATAATATTTTGAGACAATTTCAAGGCCTAACACGTGGATTTTTTAAATAATATTTTTGAGACAATTTCAAGGTCTAACACGTGGATTTTTTAAATAATATTTTTGAGACAATTTCAAGGTCTAACACGTGGATTTTTTAAATAATATTTTTGAGACAATTTCAAGGCCTAACACGTGGATTTTTTAAATAATATTTTTGAGACAATTTCAAGGTCTAACACGTGGATTTTTTAAATAATATTTTTGAGACAATTTCAAGGCCTAACACGTGGATTTTTTAAATAATATTTTTGAGACAATTTCAAGGCCTAACACGTGGAGTTTTTAAATAATATTTTTGAGACAATTTCAAGGCCTAACACGTGGATTTTTTAAATAATATTTTTGAGAGACTTTCAAGGCCTAACACGTGGATTTTTTAAAGAATATTTTTGAGAGACTTTCAAGGCCTAACACGTGGATTTTTTAAAGAATATTTTTGAGAGACTTTCAAGGCCTAACACGTGGATTTTTTAAAGAATATTTTTGAGAGACTTTCAAGGCCTAACACGTGGATTTTTTAAAGAATATTTTTGAGAGACTTTCAAGGCCTAACACGTGGATTTTTTAAAGAATATTTTTGAGAGACTTTCAAGGCCTAACACGTGGATTTTTTAAAGAATATTTTTGAGAGACTTTCAAGGCCTAACACGTGGATTTTTTAAAGAATATTTTTGAGAGACTTTCAAGGCCTAACACGTGGATTTTTTAAAGAATATTTTTGAGAGACTTTCAAGGCCTAACACGTGGATTTTTTAAAGAATATTTTTGAGAGACTTTCAAGGCCTAACACGTGGATTTTTTAAACAATATTTTTGAGAGACTTTCAAGGCCTAACACGTGGATTTTTTAAACAATATTTTTGAGAGACTTTCAAGGCCTAACACGTGGATTTTTTAAACAATATTTTTGAGAGACTTTCAAGGCCTAACACGTGGATTTTTTAAACAATATTTTTGAGAGACTTTCAAGGCCTAACACGTGGATTTTTTAAAGAATATTTTTTAGAGACTTTCAAGGCCTAACACGTGGATTTTTTAAACAATATTTTTGAGAGACTTTCAAGGCCTAACACGTGGATTTTTTAAACAATATTTTTGAGAGACTTTCAAGGCCTAACACGTGGATTTTTTAAACAATATTTTTGAGAGACTTTCAAGGCCTAACACGTGGATTTTTTAAACAATATTTTTGAGAGACTTTCAAGGCCTAACACGTGGATTTTTTAAACAATATTTTTGAGAGACTTTCAAGGCCTAACACGTGGATTTTTTAAAGAATATTTTTGAGAGACTTTCAAGGCCTAACACGTGGATTTTTTAAAGAATATTTTTGAGAGACTTTCAAGGCCTAACACGTGGATTTTTTAAAGAATATTTTTGAGAGACTTTCAAGGCCTAACACGTGGATTTTTTAAAGAATATTTTTGAGAGACTTTCAAGGCCTAACACGTGGATTTTTTAAAGAATATTTTTGAGAGACTTTCAAGGCCTAACACGTGGATTTTTTAAAGAATATTTTTGAGAGACTTTCAAGGCCTAACACGTGGATTTTTTAAAGAATATTTTTGAGAGACTTTCAAGGCCTAACACGTGGATTTTTTAAAGAATATTTTTGAGAGACTTTCAAGGCCTAACACGTGGATTTTTTAAAGAATATTTTTGAGAGACTTTCAAGGCCTAACACGTGGATTTTTTAAAGAATATTTTTGAGAGACTTTCAAGGCCTAACACGTGGATTTTTTAAAGAATATTTTTGAGAGACTTTCAAGGCCTAACACGTGGATTTTTTAAAGAATATTTTTGAGAGACTTTCAAGGCCTAACACGTGGATTTTTTAAAGAATATTTTTGAGAGACTTTCAAGGCCTAACACGTGGATTTTTTAAAGAATATTTTTGAGAGACTTTCAAGGCCTAACACGTGGATTTTTTAAAGAATATTTTTGAGAGACTTTCAAGGCCTAACACGTGGATTTTTTAAAGAATATTTTTGAGAGACTTTCAAGGCCTAACACGTGGATTTTTTAAAGAATATTTTTGAGAGACTTTCAAGGCCTAACACGTGGATTTTTTAAAGAATATTTTTGAGAGACTTTCAAGGCCTAACACGTGGATTTTTTAAAGAATATTTTTGAGAGACTTTCAAGGCCTAACACGTGGATTTTTTAAAGAATATTTTTGAGAGACTTTCAAGGCCTAACACGTGGATTTTTTAAAGAATATTTTTGAGAGACTTTCAAGGCCTAACACGTGGATTTTTTAAAGAATATTTTTGAGAGACTTTCAAGGCCTAACACGTGGATTTTTTAAAGAATATTTTTGAGAGACTTTCAAGGCCTAACACGTGGATTTTTTAAAGAATATTTTTGAGAGACTTTCAAGGCCTAACACGTGGATTTTTTAAAGAATATTTTTGAGAGACTTTCAAGGCCTAACACGTGGATTTTTTAAAGAATATTTTTGAGAGACTTTCAAGGCCTAACACGTGGATTTTTTAAAGAATATTTTTGAGAGACTTTCAAGGCCTAACACGTGGATTTTTTAAAGAATATTTTTGAGAGACTTTCAAGGCCTAACACGTGGATTTTTAAAGAATATTTTTGAGAGACTTTCAAGGCCTAACACGTGGATTTTTAAAGAATATTTTTGGGGGATGTGGATTTTTTTAAAGAATATTTTTGAGCTATCCCGAGTAAATCTTTTACACAAAAGTAATTTGAGTCTTCTTACCTATTAAATTTGGTAATGCTACGGCTGCTGGTCCTGGTGTTGAAGTTTCAGCAGCAATTTGTCCACGGCGTACGGTAGGTGTCCAGGGTCTTTGTTCGAAACCGGCTACCATCGCTTGGTTATCCTACAGAAGTGCAACACTTGGTTGATGCGCTTCAGGAACTGTAAATAAGAATGTAAAAAAATAAATTGTACATTAGGATGTTTTGTTTTGGTGTTTTTTGTATTCTATGGAAGTTCTTATTTATTATATTTTTTATTTTCGATGTAGACAAAATACATAACTTCTGTGTAAAATTATTTGTCTGCCATAAAATATTGTCCTCCACTTTTTATATTCTCTTTGCATGTTCCTAATTAATTTATTAACCTTTGTTAATTCTATTATAAAAAATATATTCTTTATATAAATAACCCAATAAGTAGGTCATAAATTATAATTCGAAAACAGTCTAGAATCCTTTACATAATATACATACATACATATGTGTCTAATAAAAACGTCTCATATGAATTGAATATTAAAAACCTCTTGAGGTTGACATGCCACAACTTTATTGCTTGAATTCCACCGAAAGTTCATTGGAATGCAAAAAGTCTGGTGAAATAATTTCTCATATTTATTGTTTTTCCTTCAAATACCAGAATGCAAAGTACCTTTGCTTGTTTAGTTCATATTTTTGGTTTGTTTTTTTTTTGTACTTTATTTAGAATGGTTGTTTAGCAACATGTTTGGCCAATTTCTAGAATAGTTTCAATGGTAGGATGATACGCTTTTTTGTTTGTTTTGTGGGTTAACTTGTTAAACTACCTCAAGATATTTTGCATTGTCTGCAGAGGCGTGATTACGATTTGGAAATGCCTAAATTAAAAGTTTATTTTGCAGATATGTGGGCTGTAACTTGCAGCAAATTCATTTGGGTTTTACATATATAGAGGATATTAGGGGCAATATGATTATTTATAAATTTTTCCACAGACGACCTTATAGATGTTGCGATTTTGGAGGTTTCTCTGATAATGTGAACACCTATTGTTTAAAGGTTGTGACCTCAACCTATCATTGAAACAACCAACAAACGCCAATCAAAATCATCATCGATCCACCGCTCATATCAGCCACATAACGGAAATTAGAAAAAAAATCTACTTTAATAAGCGCACCATATTTGAAACTACTACCTTGATAAAATATCAGTAATGTAAAGGTTATTCGCTCTTAAGCAAATGCAATTCGTGTTTACATTTCAAACAAAAACATAAACATCGAAACAAAGTTCTACTTTTTTTGACTTGTTTTCATTTCAATTTTTTCACATTGCGCCACATTGAAGACAGCGTAGAAATGATGGGTTTGTTAGTTTTGACCTTCTTTTGTGGTGCATTTCATTGTGCTCCTCTGCCAGAGTGTATAAAGCCTAACTACCTGCTATCCACCAAAACGTGGAATGAGAATTTCGTCATTGTTTATTTAGAGTTTTCTCTTTATTCCCATTTCAAACTTTGCTGTTATTCTTTCAGTTTTTTTTTCCTTTTCTTGAACAAAATTCATTTACGTGTTGAAAGACAGACAAGTTAGACGGACGGATGTGTTACAAAGAACAAAACAAAACTTGTATCATGACATCGTCAAACGTAACAGTCAAACTTACATTTGCTGAAGAAAAGAAAAAAACTGAAAACGGAACACGAAATGTCTTAGAAAATATGTAGAATTATTTAGCATACTTTTGGGCGGAATATTTGAATATAACAATCATATATCAATTAGGAATGTCAATAGGGGATTTTATGACAATGAACATTTTAGTTCGGCTTATGGAACAGCTGTTCTGTAAAAAGTGAGCTAAGTAAGTATTCTATTTAATAAAAATATTTGGTTTTGTAGTCGGACACAAACACTCTGTGCCACCGTTACTAATCACTTAGTAATGTGATAGTAAAACCACTTAGGTTGTACCTTGTAAAATTTAAAAAACAAACCTTTAGGATTCTTTACATTACTTAGTAATGTGTTATTCTGCCCATTTGGCTTTCAAATGTTTGCCGGGAATCTGTTTATAGTGTCTGTTCTAAATTTCTAATTTAGTTCATTTTTCCCCTACCACAATTTAAGGAAGAAAGATTGTGTATTTACCCCATTTAGTTTAAGATTCCCCGTTAATATGACGATCTACGAGTATCGTATTCCAATCGTCATCCCTAATATCTATCATTTCGTAAGCGACATTTTATGTAGGTTTGTATTGTTGATGTGTTGAATATTAAAATGGACAAGCAAGCTACTGGTACGAACTGGATCACCAACCTCATTCTCATGTTATAGTTCTTCATCGATGTTGTTATTGTTGTTCAAACACACTAATCTTATTAAAGGGTTATCAGGTAATATGAAAAAAAAAATCAAGCATTTACAGTTTGGTTGCTATACCGATTTATAATGTATTACGATTTCGAATGGAAACGATTGAATTCGGTTTAGAAACCATTATCGAAATCCGTTCCTTTGAAATTCTGAGTCGATTTAGCAATGTCCGTCTGTTGTAATCACTCTAGCGTTCACAGTAATTGATCTAGATCGAGTGTCATTTGTCTATAGAGAGGTCAAGTTTGAAGAAGGGCTATTTTATCTACATTGTAATTTGATATTTGTTTGAGGTTCTCAGTGGTCACAAAAACTTCTCCGCCAAAAATTTTCAATATAGGTGCACACTTTGATAGGTAAATTTTCTGACCTAATTCAGGCATTTTGGTCATACAATATCTTCACCTCAAATTGTGGAGAGGAAATAATTATCAGTCAATTTTATCAGAGCAGGAGTAGCTGCCATCATTATAGTATTTAGGACCATGCCAAACTCATGGATGTTAGGACTCGTATGTCAGATATATTCACCGGACAATAACCGTAGACTATCCCCGCATGTTCACATACAATATCAGACTTATCCTGATGACGTTATTTTAGTTTATAATACAAAAATACGTAATTTTACAAAGTCCGATCTGGGTTATCAATAGTTTCCCTATATATATTCACCATAGATATTCCAGAAACAGTTTGGATCGAGCACACATAATCTTCTGAAAGAATTTATTATGAAAACATCAATAATATATATTTTGTGACCGCTGATAATGAAAATGTGTATAAAAACGGTAGAATACGGTCCTAAATCACATATAACCAGTAAGGAAAGGATGAAAGTCGGGCGGGGCCGACTATATATATATATAATTTGGCACATTTATTTCCAGACCGAATTCAGTCACACATTCCAAATATTATTGAAATCGGACTTATGTAGCTTGTTTGGAGCAGCAAATACGCGAAATCGGCCGTAAATATATGTATATAAGCCGATAGCCGTAGTCGCTAGTGCTTTTAGCTATAAGTTTATTATAATTTTTAATTGTAATAAATATTTAAATAAATAAATAAATATATGTATATGGGTGCTATCTCCAAATCTGAACCGATTTCGATATAATTTGGCACATTTATTTCCAGACTGAATTCAGTCACACATTCCAAATTTCATCGAAATCGGAAATATATAGCGTGTTTGGTACAGAAAATACGTGAAATCGGCCGAAAATATATATGGGAGCTATATCCAAATCTGAACCGATTTCTATATAATTTGGCACACTTATTTCTAGATCGAATTCAGTCAAACATTCCAAATTTCATCAAAATCGGACGTATATAGCGTGTTTGGTGCAGCAAATTCCTGAAATTGGGCGAACATACAGCTGTGTTCAAAATAATAGGAGTGCCCATACACACCGAGTGAATGGTCAAATAAACATGGTTACACTTTTCTTTTTTGGCCAAATTTGTACTTGTTTAACATTGTTAACATCCCAACTGTTATTTCATTAACAGAAATGTGGCACTTTGTTTTAAATTATTTACTGTTTACACCATCATTATAAATCGCCTTCAAATTTGTTGTTCAAAAAAATAGGAGTGTGGAAGAAAAAGGACAATAAAATTATTTTTATTTGAGTTTAGGACCAAACTTGTCAATATTTTAGTTGTTGGTAGTAAATTTAATAGATTTGAAGGCTGTTTGAAAACAAAAAAGGTCTCTGGATGTGCCCACAAACAGGATATTGTCCTTGCAGCTATTTTCCCATAATTTAAGCATTTATTGGGAAATCGATGGATTTTATAAACAAAACCTTTATTGATTAGAGTTGTTTAACACTTTAAGTGTTACCTCGGACAATACATAATGATTGGTTCCCCATAAATTTGTGTATTTTGATCCTTCAGCGAATTTTTAACCAGTTTCCCATTAGACCTTTATGTAAGGATCGACCAAAAAAGTGTGTATAAGGCATTAATTTCTTGACCAAATAATGTTTTGAGGCCCTTAGCATCTTAACTACACCCAGAACAATAATTTTGTAGAATATTTTGATCTGATATGATCACATTTTAAAGGAGTTTTTAAAAGTTTTTGAAAAAGGGGACCAAACAGTACCGTTTAGTGGCTCGCATGAGGGTTAATTTTTTCATGAAAAGATACCCCGCATTGTTGTCAGCAATGCAAGGATTCCATGGAATCTGATGTCGAGTATTTCAAAACCTGTAGAAATGGGCGGAACTTGCCACGCCTATTTAGGTTACCTTCCGACGTAAACTTTCAAAACGCCGATACACGCCGATTATCTTGTAATTAGTTTTTGTGTTGTACAATGTAATCGAACACAAGCTCTAGAACCACATGTATTTAATATTACATAGAACCGTCAAATACTTAATAGAGTTAAATGTTCACGTTGTCATTGGAGAGGACGAATCTCGGTGAAAGATTGTCTCTGTTGCGGTAGGAGTTATACAAGTCGTGTATAACATTGATCGCACACTCCCAGCGCTGGTTGCTTCCGGCAATGCTAATCACAGAAGCATATTTTTCCATTGGGTCTTCAAGCAGACATTCAAAGCTACATATCGTTTTTCAAAATCTTCAGCGCGGAACAATTGATTATTGGACTACATTTTTACGCAACCTTTTACGGGTTTCTGTCATCAGAATAAACCGAAGAAGAGATAGAATGGCACGAGAGATCCAACTTGCATTGTAAATGTTTAGAGTATGTTTAAACTTTCGTTTCCTTTTGCATGTTATATACAAATGCACAAAGACATAATACCCCTTACCACAGTGTAGTGTAGGGTATAATTATATTTTTAGAACAGTTGAGGTGGAATTTGTTTTCAATTTCAACACACATCATATTTTTATTTTATTTTGTGTTATTTTATTTCTCTTTCTGCTGGATTTGATCATGCGAACTTCTGATTTGTAGCCGAACACACTACACACTCGGCCATGCGTACGAACATTAAAGTTTATTTGTGCACCACCATCTGTTCTTTATATTGCCAACAAAAAGCTCGCATTCCGACGGTGAGCGTTGAACAGACAACCCTAGCATTTGTAGTCGGACACACATGCTCTATACCACATTACCCATAACATAGTAAGGAGTATATAAGTATTTTGTTAAAATTATTTTGTAATGGGTTACACAATGACTAACGGATCAGGTATCGTTGATCTGGTCAACGTGGACATTCGCTTGAAGGGTGATGGTATTAACACAGAAAGTGTGCCGCTCTTGCTCCCAATTTGCAGCTTCTAGAGGTTTTTCTCCCCTTTGAACATCCATTCAAACAGACCTTTTAAAGAAACAATCACGCAGAGAAAAAATATGATTGATCCAACAATATTCGAAGAGCAAAATATGTACATATTGTAAAGATATTGTTAGATTCCGCATGTAGTATTGTGAGTCCAATAATCGTTTTTGTTATTTACAACAATTGTTTTTGTCATATTCAACAATAGTTTTTGTCTGCTGGACAATATTATTCTCTTTTCTTCGACAAATTTATTCTCTTCTCTCGGTATTCGATGCCGTGGTGAAAAAAAAACAATTTTAGTGAGTTTTGTTTGTATGAGTTTCCCTTATCTTTGTTTTTTATTTTATCTTTTTTGTGTATATACACCATGAGGTTCTTCTTTTTATACCATCCACCATAGGATGGGGGTATATTAAGTTTGTCACTACGTTAGTAACTACTCGAAATAATCATTGTAGACCCCACAAAGTATATATATTCTTGATCAGCGTGCAATTCTACATCGATATAGCCATGTCCGTCCGTCTGTCCGTCTGTGGAAATCACTCTAGCGTCCGAACGGATTGACGTAGGTTGATGAAATTTTGGGAAAATATGTTATATTTACGTAGGACTTTTGGTATTGAAAGCGGGCTATGTAGGTCCACGCTTTCGTATAGCCCCCATACAAAATGACGCGTGACGCGTCGTCGTTTTAAGGAATTTTTAAGATATTTGGCCCATTTTACCACCGAATTGGTTGTAATTTGGTACTTTGTGTCTCCAGAGGCCAAAAAATATTCCTACCAAAGTTGGATTATATAGGTCCACGTTTTGGTATAGCCCCCATATAAGGCCCCATATAAAGTACGCTTCATTTTAATATATTTTGAATGTATTAGTTCCATTTGACAACAGAATCGGTTGCAACTTTGTATTTTGTGTTTGCAGAGGCCAGAAAACATTCCTACCAAAGTTGGGTTATATAGGTCCACGTTTTGGTATAGTCCCCACATAAGACCCCTTATAAAGTACGCGTCATTTTAATATATTTTGAATGTATTAGACCCATTTGACCAAAGAATCGGTTGTAACTTTGTATTTTGTGTTTCCAGAGGCTAAGAAACATTTCTACCATAAAATGTTTATATGGGTCCACGTGTTGATATAGCCCCCATAATACAATATCTTCCGATTTTCGATATTTTGAACGTTTAACCTCATTATCACACCGATATGGCTGAAATTTGGTATTTAGTCTTCTTTAGGCGTATAAAAATTTCCCCCAGAAATTTGTAGGTATAGGTCCACTCATCATATAGCCCCCATAGATCGGTACCTTCCGAATTTCGGTATTTTGAAGGTTGTGGCCACATTAATCCACCGAAATGGCTAAAATTTGTGGTGGAGGGTATAAAAAGTTCAGCCCGACCGAACTTAACGATTTTCTTACTTGTTATTTGTTTCTTCTTTCTCATTCTTCTTTGTGTTTTGATAGTTGAGTTACACCATAATCTGAGAAGTGGTCGTAATTTGTGTTTTCTTTTCATATTTGTTGTGGTTTTATGGTATTCCTTATGTTGGGGTAGGTGCTTGGAGGATAAGCGCAATGGAGTAGTTATGTTTCTTCATTCAATTTGTTGCCTTTTAAGTTAGACCTGGCAAAACCTGGCCATGTGTAGTGTTTGTCAATGCTCATAATATTATACGTGACATTTATACCAAAGTTATGTGGAAAGTGTATACGAGAATTATATACGATCAAATCAAAAATTTCTGTAACAGGTTTTCTGGGCTGACAATAGTTTTTGTAAAAATTCTAGATTATGACAGTTCCTACCATAGGTTTTGTCAATGATTTTTGCAATATTGAGGAATTTCGCAAGTTGTTTTTGTTTTGTATGTTTGGAGCAAACGATGGTATATTTGGATTTGAAATTGCAATGCTTGAACAAAACAAATGAATTGTTGGAACAAAAATAGATATTATTGTTCCAATAAAAGCGAAAAATATTTTTTCTCTGCCTGATGTTTTGGTTTTTTTCTGCAGCGCCCGTACTCTTTCAGAAGTTTTGTTAGTTTTGCACAAACTGGTTGATCAGATATACATATGTATGTACATATGAGGCAAGTCCAACGTTTTAATCTAGGATATTCTATGGAGATGATTGCCAACATAAATTTCACTGCATTATTTACACTCACTTGCTCTCAGTAAGTGCACACTGCCGGTTGCTGGAGCCAATATTTTCCTAATGTGACCTTACCTTTAGTAATACATTAATTAATAATATACAAATTCAATGAATTATTGTTCAAATATAATAACCCTTTAATTATGTATGCCATATAATTGTTTATGGTTGTTATTGTTGTTGTTTTTATTGCTATCGTGTTCGTAATGCATAGGGATTTGATTATTGTTTGTTGTGATATTTTTGTTGCTGTTTGTGGTGCTCGGCTGTTTGAACGTTTGACTTTAGTTAAATGAACTTTTAATTGGCTTTAAGTGGTTCAGCAGCAATCAGAAGCTGTTAAAATGCCCTTAAACATATCATATCAATTATAAGTTTCGTTTGAGATTTTTGTTTTTGAATGCAACAAAAAAAAAATTATAGCTTAGAAATAGAATTTTCTAAAGCTGAAGGTAGAATTTTCTAATTGTTAAGGATACACAATCGAGAGAAAAAGGTCGTTAATCAGTTGTTCCATTTTTTCGGTCTATCAGTTTGAAATCTGTTTGTGATCTAACCTCTTTTATGCGAATTTATTTGAAATACAGGTGGATATACGGTGCTTTGCAAAGGCGTCGGGGGTTGAAACACTTTATCAGAGTGTCGCCTTCGGGTTTGAACAGCTCGACAGTTAGACCATCGGCTCCTGTAACCTTAACAATAAACATGCAACAATAAACTGGCTAAAGAAAAATAAGGCTACAGGAGCCGATGGTCTACCAGCCCAGCTGTTCAAACCCGGAGGAGAAACTCCGATAAAGTGTATGCATCACCTAGTTCGCACCATCTGGCAGGAAGAAAGTGTATCCGGCGATTCCCAGCAAAAATTTGGTAGGCACATGTCATTACTTCATGCATTACCGAGTAATGAGAGCTCATTACTCTCGAAATATTCTATTTGTAATTCGAATTATTCCATTTGAAATTTGAATTATTCGTCCATATTTATATTAGGCAATTTTCCTTGCAGCAATTGTAGTTTGTCGGTGAGAAAGGGTGTTACCCTATTCCTCACCCCTCTCTCTCTCTCTATCAAACTGACAATTGCCACAAGGAAAATTACCTGATGTAAATATGGTAAAGGAAGTAACTTATACCTTTAATATGCTCGCAGCAGAATCTCCTAAACTGAGTCTGGCAGTCAACGGCGAAAAGACTAAGACGACGGTATCGACGCACAATGCGTCCATAGAACTCGGACCAACTGTGGAAGTTGGTACATATAACATTAAGGTATTTAAAGATTTCGTCGATACCGAACTAGTTTATCTTGCTAGCGGGTCAGAATTACCCGTCCTACATTGCTCAAGCCGTGTAGTCGCTACATGGTCAGTTGTGCCAAACCACTTGCTTCGACGTGCTTCTTCCACGACCAACTTTCCTTGGATTTGTCTCCGTTCACGCACGGCTTAATGTTTTTCTGGCACAATGATAGTAAATATCCTGTGAATCGTCCTCTAACTTAACTTTCTTTTAAAATTGATAATGATTTTTGATATCCCGAATTTAATGTTATTTTTCTATAATGTAGAAAAAAATTCCCGTAGTCGGGTTGACCTGGTCGGTACACGCAGAACTGAAAGGCAAAGCCTCCGATGAAGATCGAATAACGCGCTATTCCCAGAAATCTTTTCTTACACGCAGAGAAAAAATATTTTTCGCCTTTGTTGGAACAACAATATCTATTTTTGTTCAAGCGTTGCAATTGCAAATCCATAAATACCATCGTTTGCACCAATATTGTAAAATTCATTGACAATGCCTATGGTAGGAACTATCATAACCTAGAATTTTTACAACAATAGTTGTAACCTAACCAGAAAACCTATTGTTGAAATTTTTGATTTGATCGTATATAATTCTCGTATACACTTTCCACATAACTTTGGTATAAATGTAACGTATAATATTATGAGCATTGACAAACACTACACTTGGCCAGGTTTTGCCAGGTCTAACTAAAAAGACAACAACTTGAATGATGAAAGATAACTACTCCATTTCACACATCGTCCAAACACCTACTCCAACATACGGAATATCATTAAACCACAACAATTATGAAAAGAAAACACAAATTACGATTAAAAATACTTCTCAGATTGTGGTGTAACACAACTATCAAAACAGAAATAAGAACGAGAAAGAAGAAACAAACAAAAACAAGAATCTGATGGTGTACATACACAAAAAAAAAAACAAAGATAAGAGGAACATACAAACAAAACTCACCAAAATTGTTTTTTTTTTCACCACGGCATCGAATACCGAGAGAAGAGAATAAAATTGTCGAAGAAAAGATAATAATATTGTCCAGCAGACAAAAGTTATTGTTGGATATGGCAGCAACTATTGTTGGATATGACAAAAACAATTGTTTTACTTAACAAAAGCGATTGTTGGACTCACAATACTACATGTGGAATCTAACAATATCTTTACAATACATATTTTTCTCTTCGAATATTGTTGGATCAATCATATTTTGTTGTATGTTCGTGTAGTTCGGTTTATAGGACAAATGTTCTGTAGACGGCCAACTGAGGAAGTACTTAATAATTTGTGTTTAAGACCATTATTTGGATGAGTCTCATTTTTGATCATTTAAATGTTAATCAAATATTGATTGTAAAAAGAAAAATACCCGGCGCACAGTGGTTCAGAATCGTTTTTTCCTGGTCAAAATTCTGTAACTTTTGAACGGATAGAGATATTTTCACAATTCTTTTTTTGTTAGACAGATAACACAATCAGCTTTCTGGTGAATTATAAGCGGTCAACTTCGGTCTGGTAGTTGCAGAGGAATTCAATGTCAAAGTTAAACTTTTGAATTTTTTTACTATTTTTCATCAAAATATCAGTGCTTTGGTGTTTTTATATCTTCTTATATATTAAAGATGGTCAAACGCCAATAAATAAACTAAAAAAAGGCAAAAAAAATTAAAAAAAATTTTTCGAAAAAAAAAATTAAAAAAAAATTTTTCACAAATTTTTCACATTAAAAAATGCAAAAAATTTAAATCTTTTCAAAAATTAAAATAAAATGCTCCTTGGGTGTTCATAAACCTTATATAACTCATATGAAAACTCATATACACGAACAAATTTTAATTTGTGTAAAAAAGCTGTAATTGATATGGGAATTGGTATGGAAAAACACACATTTTTACCCATGTAATTTCAATAAATTTAAAAAAGTGTTAAACGGACGGAACGGGACGGGAACAAAAGTATATATGGGCTAAAAGAGGAGACTTTCGGGCATATTTCTGTGGAAACAGAACATTGTTCCATGTTGTTCCACAAAAGTTCTAGTCCACTAAATTTGGATTTTCATAAAATTTAGTACCTGAGGAAAAATAAAATGGCGCATTTTGTGTAAACACCGCGGTAATTTGTTTAATTTATTTTTAAAGGCCACAATCCTACCTTCTCCAGAAGTTTTCAAAAATTACGTATTTCTCAAAAATTGGAAAATTGTTCGTCTTTAGGGGCACCCCACGCCCGCACCTTCCAATATTTCGACCTAATTTTTTGGTTTCCTTAGTTTCAATATGTTTACTATTGAATCCCATATAGAAATTAAATATCTGTTACAAAACAAAATTTTGATTTTTGGCCAGGAAAATCGATTCCTGAACCATTGTGCGGCGGTAGCATTAAAGAGGGACAAATTTCCATAGAGGAATTTATTTACTCAGAACCAGAAATGCAATCAATTGGAAATGGGATTAAAATCATAAAATGTTAAAATTCGGGTGGTACCGTTATATGGAGCTAGCAAGCAATTTTATTTGTTTGGGTAGTCCCCATTTACATTCGGCGAGTTTACTTTACTCCTACAGTTTGTAGGAGAGATTCGTAAGGGGAATGGAATAGCTCGTACCGGCAATTTTCAGGCAATTTCTTTTATATTTTTTGTTTTTGACATTATTTCCAATGATTTGAAAACAAAACTTGCCGAAACAAAATTGCTTGTATAAACGCAAGAGGCAATTTAAAAAGGGAACGAGAAAAATTGCCGCAAGAAAACTCGTCCAATATAAATCGGGACGTAGCAACATATTTTTTTATGTTATAACCTATTTTTTATGGGTGAAAAGAGGATTATTGTCAAAGAGAGTAACAACAGGGCTCTCGCGCCTGCGGAATGCTGTTTTATAATAAAGATCTGTGTGTATGGTGTGAAAGAAGACGCAGAAGCGAAGACAGGATCGTAAAAAGTTTGGTTTTTGGTGGTGTGTATGCGTTAAAACATGTGTGTTTCGTGCTTTGTTGTTGTTAACCAACGTACCATGCGAAGAGGAAAAGGAAAAAAATGGTATTATGTTATTCTTTTTTCTTCAGTGTTCTAAATACAATCGTTGAGTAAAGACGGTAAAGTGAGTGAATAAATCAGTGTTTTGTGTTTTCTTAGAGAAATGCTGCTTTTTAGTAAATTAAATTGCAAATTTATAATTGAATCAAAAAGGTGAATGGAAATATGTTATTGGACAAGGAAGAAATCACATTTAATATTGGTATTTAAATCAATACATTTTTCATATACATACATACATACATACATACATACATACATACATACATATGTATATTTGAAATATGGATGTACCTATTTATTACATTATATAATCATTTGATTCCAGATGCCGATTTCCCGCTGATGATTTCAACTTTGAGGAAAATGTGTTTTATTTCACAACTAAGAAGAAGCGTTCAACGATGTTTCCATATATTTTTTTCTTTTTAAAAATGCGACTTTTTATAAATTTTTTCATTCACTTTTTCTTTTATTAAAGTCTGTTATGTTTTTCTTTGGAATTTTTTATGTACCTATGTGTCTGTTGTTGCTTTTGTGTTGCTTTCAATAAACCAACACCATTTATAAATGTGTGTATAGGTTTGAGATAGCCAGTGAGCGCTTACTGAGAGCAAGTGAGCGTAAATTTCAATGTGAAACACACTGCTCTCAGAAAGCACCCAGTGGTGCATGTGTTTGTTTTCTTTTGTGGCTTTTGGGTTTGTATTTGTTTGCACCCAAACAAACATTTGTTTGCACCCATACAAACATTTGTTTGCACCCAAACATAAAATTTGTTTGCACCCAAACATATGCTTGTTTGCAGGACCCAAACATATATTATGTTTGGGACTAATTGCAAAACAAATATATGTTTGCTGCAAAATATGTTTGGAACATATGTTAGAGAGACCTTTTGCCTCCGTGTATTCTCAATGTTTTGTTTAAAGTCCTGTTTGCTCCTTAGCAATCGACATTGAAAATGTGAAGACGATAGTTTGATAAGAAATGTTTTTGTCTCTCTTTCCCATACAAGGGGGACCAGGGTGTGTCGTGAATGTCGTATATCTCAGGACCTAATTCCAATATATTTGTTACATTCTTTATCAGCTGTGACACTGCCTTGAGACTGGTGTCAGAAAAAATCCATTGAATTAGATCGTCCTTTAATTTTTTAGTCTTTAGCTTTAAATGTAGCCAATAACATTTCTGCTGCTAATTGTTGTTGTTCAAGAAAAAATCAATAACACAAATCAATATTATTAAATCATTTTAAATATTTTCACCATGAACTCGTTGACTTTTCTTCTATAAAAATAAAAAAATCAAAATTATCAAAGGCGTTGTTTATTGGCAAATTTCACGATTCTTTTAGTTTGTGTTTGGGTGCACGAATGTCTAGACTTTTCCACTAAAGTTTTATTGTTTGTCGTTATTCTCTTTTGTTTTATGATAATAATTTATATATTTGTTTAGATGTTGTATCTTTGTCTTCTTTTCTAGTTTTTTTTGTGTCATAATGTTTGTTTATTTGTTATGTATATTTGACATCATTTTGCCATGTTTTGTGAGTTTACCTACCTACTCATATTACGCTATGACGCACAAATGTCTATGCAGTTCTAGGCAGTCTCATTACGTCTTTGGTAACTAATTTTTGTTTTGAGTTTGGGTTGTATGCAAATTGGCAATTATATTTTAAGAAAATATAATAGAAACACAGGCTTATCTCATTCAAAACGTTTAAGAGAAAATTTAGATAATGACAAAAATAGAAATTGTGCCACTTGCACAACAATTGATAAGCTGTAGGTTGGAATAGAATTACTTGTATAGTATGTATTATAACTGACCTTTGGTATTGACCTCAAACGAAAGTAATGAATTGCTTAATTTCATGTATTTCTAGAACAAACATTCTGTCTCTGAATTTAGTATTTAAAATCATTTACTCAGTTACCTAAAACTTTCATGAATTTAGTTTATTATGTCAATTTCAAAACGCCATTATCCAATAACCATGAATCAATTTTCTTCATTCTTTTTTTATTGTGACAATTAACTACAACAGTGTTGTATTTATATTTCAAAACCACAATGTACAACACCATATTTTATTACAAGCTATTGTTGTAAATCGGCAAAAAGAAACAACAAAACAATTATTACAAATTCCAAAGAATAAAATAATACCAGTACATCGAAATGTGATAAGATGTTAAAAACACACGACGCCGTCCATGTAGTTTTTAATGTAATATTGAATAAAAATGTATCAAATAAAATTCT